>NC_045593.1:50546670-50888813 GCF_009819795.1 Aythya fuligula
GTTATTCCTACCACACAAACAGTTTTATTTCTGTCACAGAAGAAACAGAAGCTCAGAAGAAAGACTAGAAAGACTTAAAGGCTTTCTATTGAGCTGAACTGATAAAAGAGTTATCTTTTGCTCACAAACCTTGCCTAACATGGAGTGTTTATTGTTTGTAAAGAATAAGGATACAAAAGAATATCTTATGTCTCAGTCAAAGCCATTGTGCTCATGCCAACTATAATTAAGCCATGATAGAGCAGTACGAGGGTAACCATATTATAAGTTAGATCAGAGTAGACTTTCTCAATTTTAGAAAATTAAAAGTTCTCAAATTTAGAAAGTTAAAAGGAAAGACAAATGAGATAATTGTTACAGATAAGTCATTTTATGGATGCAAGTGATCAACTACTGTGGTAACTCTCAAAACTCGGTCTGCTCCGGTTAATATATGCTCAATAAAGCAAGATACAAAATAGTATATACATAATAGTGATAATATATATATAATATATATTATATATATTTATATAATATATAGATATATATAACGAGACATTATATAATCAAGATTCTGCTTTTACGGGGTATAGAAAGATACACTACCTATATCTTTAGGTTGCAAAATCAATTGTTACCCCTCCCTCCCCCCCCAAAAAAATAATTAAATTAACTTTATATATATATATGGCAACTCACTAGGGCCTATGCCTTCAGTTTTGTTTATCAGTAATATATGCATACATGTTAAGTTAAAAATTATTTGCAATGAACTGGTTTAGTGATATTCCAGATCATTTATTATCTAATGACATTTTGGTTATTACTAATATTGTACAAGAAAGTCCTTTTGTATAGGTAAGTATGACTAGTCCTCGAGAAAGCAATACCTATGGAAATCTATCACATTTGGAAAAATGCTTGCAACTAAAGACAAAGTGCTTGTAGAGACTCAATGCTTGTTTCTTTAGAGCATTTTGGTGTAATATAAGTAACTTCAGCCTTCTTGAGGTAAAACTAAAAACCACTTTTCTGAAGTATGAATCAAGCTGTTGTACATTTAGCTAATGAAAGAGCATTAACCTTATTTCTTTACTGCAAGCCTGGATACAACCCCATCAGATACTACAATGATATTTTAAACAGGTAAAAATGTAATTGTAAATGAAGGATGAGTACAAAACATTCGACACTGAGCACCATGCAGGAGATGTAAATGGGAAGTAGCAGCAACTGCATAACTAAGCTACAATAGATACAACGCCTAGGCTAGTACCACAAAGACCAAAGCATGGGATCCATATTTAAATTGACTTCTGGGTGTGAAACATTCAGATAGTGCATACTGATGATCTATAATTGTTCAAACCCATGTGCTTTCATTGTAGCCACAGAGGGATGTGGCACATCTCCAAAACCCACCCATGACTGCCCACAGAAAAAGGTAATCTCTGCTAATCCTTATGAAATATCTATCCACCACTCCGCTATTTTGGTTTTGTTACGGGAGCAGGACTGAACTGCACTCAACGACTACTTAGTTCCAGGCAACACTCCACAAAGCTCATTTTCATTCAAATCTACAATTTGCCAAAATTACTAAGTGTGGAAAACAGAAATTCAAGACAGGAAAATATACTTATGGGCACAGAACTATAATTCAACAAATCAATTTACTCCATCTATAAAATAAAATAGTGCTTACGGTTTTATATCTCTCTGCAGAGTTAGATGAATCCAGAAGTGGTGGCTTAAAGAGAAATAAGTAAGACTCTCAGAATTTCTTATCACTAATTAAAAATGCTTAACAAAGTTAAAAATATGTAGAAGACATAACTCTATGACTTCTACCCAACCAAATTTGTATCTTTTTTTTTTTTGTATCAGGAAACACACTAGGACTATCTTCCAGAAATTGAAAAACTTAGTGTGTATGTGCATAATTGTATCCATTTTAACCTATAAATCCTCTTCTACTTCTAACACCCTAATGTGCATTACTTAAGGCAAGTGAGCTCATTAGGTAAAGAGCAAATTAAGCAAGACCACAACTAAAAATCGTCCTTAAAAGTATTTGTACACAACTGGCTTTATGCTCCCTGCACATGTCAAGAGTAAGAACTCACCCTCCACTCACTGCTGTATCTCAAAATAACAGGCATTCAGCTTTTTCTTGTACCTTACAATGTCCCTTTTTTTTCTCTGTCCCCCATCTTCAAAAGATAAATGAAGCACCTCATATGAGAAGCCTTGAAGCAGAGCTATACCTGAGTTTCCAAGGTTATAGTTTGATTGCCAGGCTAATCAGTGCTCATGTGATGAAAAAAGCACCGAGAAGCTTAAGCAGATCTGAAGAACAGCTTAATATTCTATTTAAAAGATGGCACTTACTCTAGCCATTACTTGAACACTTCAAGCCAGCACCCTTTTAAGCCCAGAGGACATAACAGGGTATTTACATGGTACTGAATCACAAAAGAGTTGTTCTCAGCTGAATTAACAACATCACATACAGTAACATCCATATTTTTTTAACACACTGCTGTCTAAATAAGTTTGACCTGACTTGACCCAGTTAAACTTCTGACATGTAATGAGAACTTAAGGTAGCACAGCTGAGATCATAAAACACGCATATGCAATTGTTGGAGGATAATCACACAGAAACTAAATCACTTCACAAGTCAGTTTTGGGCACATTTCTACATTTTTGGATGCAAAACTCATTCAGAAAATAATTCTGAACAACGTACTTACAGACCCAAGAAAAACATTCACAGCACGGTCTTCCAACAGATTTTACTTGTATTCACTTATGTGCAGATACACGTACTATTAGTAACTAATGTCATGATATTGATTCATCATATGTATACATGGTTCTACAATTAACACTAAAAATATATATATTTATAAAAAATTAGTACTTCCTTGCTTTCCTATGCCGTAACTAGAAGTGATAGAAATAACTGAGAAAACCAGATTGTCTGGGCAATGACAGTTTAACAATAAAAGGTTAACTGAACTAATACAACCCAGATGTATATGTGATTTTAAATCTAATATAGACATTTTGTGCTATTGATTTATAGAAGTTTGACCAACTGCTGTCTGGATATGCAGTATAACTCACATACGAACATGCTAAGCATATTTCACGCTATTTCAATTACATTCCTGCTTCTGCTAAACAAGGAGCAACCAACCACCCCTCACACTATACCCTGAAAGTCATCAGTGAGAGACCTGAATAAAGCAAGGAAAGGCACACACTCTACAGAAGAACTTTTATAAACATCCCACTCTCCCCAAAAATTCAGTTGGCTTTCAGTCATTCCTTTCTTCCGTCTTTTTCCCATAGCAAAAAGAGGTGTGCATCACTCCTGCGCTACCTCCACAGTTTCACAAACTTGTCCTGACATATCCTCAGCTACCAGCAACACCACAAATACCTCTCTCACACAAGATACTTTCTAGTGTTTTCCTTCTATTTCTTAGCTCCTCCATTTTTAATGGTATTACATCTTGGAAATCATGGATGCTTCTGTTTTTTTCCCTTCACAACTTATCATTAACTACCAAAATTAATTTTCATTCTTGCAGGTCTGAGGCATTGTTTTAAAGGAAAGAAAAAACTGTTCTTTAAAAAAAAAAAAGTGTTGAAACATAGAGAACGTATGCTCACTTTAAAAATCCTGACTCGTTTGCCATAGAATGTACAACTGGTGTGCACAATGAGGTATGGATAAAAGTCAGTGAAGGACTTGGAGAAAATACTAGCATCACTAGCCTTAACAGAAACAACTGAGAGAGGTTCAGTGCTCTGCCACTCTGCCTCTTCCTTTTAAAGCAGCTACATTCAAATTTTAGAGTGAAAACTTTACTCATTTATATAATCAAATATATCAATATATATAAATCAAATATAATTACCCATTTTTGTGATGTAACATCTCTCTTTGATGTCTTGTCAACTAACCTTGATAATTTTATATTTATTAATTAGAAGGGGTAGAGATCTTGAGTGACTCATAACAATCTCATTATTTTTTTTTAAATAAAGCTACACAGGAGATAGCATATTTCTCATTTCTAATCATGTCTTAGAAATATATTACAAAGGATGTGTTTGTATGGAAACTAAGCAACTTAAGAGAACAGAGGGCTATTATGAGCAGGATTGGATCACAAATCAAACCTGTCTCAGGATGGAGTGATTATATGATTACAGGAGAGCTCTTAGAAGGAGAAAGGAATCATTACCACATGGTCTGCGGCATCTTGGCCCAACATCTCACATACCATGCCACAGCATTTAATATTAAAGGAAACAAAGATCTTTATAGTTCAAACATAGCCTTAGCCCAAATCAAAACTGATTTTCTAAACCTTGCTGTATTAACACTACTGTTCCTATGTTTAAAAGATTTATCCTTATTATCAATTAAGGCTTCTCAGATACACAAAACAAAAATACACCCAAATGCTGTTTCATCCAGAAAGGTAAATGTCAATAGCAGCAGACTGTGGTCTCAGAACTCAAGAAGGAAAATAAAAAAAAGTTTTTAGTCCTTTATCTTTACATAGATCTTTGTTGGTTTGTATTTCTTAATGATGCTAATCAAACATTTAAAGTGATGCCATCTTCAGTTCTCATTTTCTTTATGGAAAAATAAAAATTAACAATATTTAGTAGCTCTGTTTATAATTAACTTGCTGCTCAGTTAGGATAAAGCAATGTTATAAATAGTGCTTTGATTGTACCTATACACCAGTTATTCCAGTTGGTCATAGTCGCAGTCTTGGTTTTAATTTTCTATGGCTTCTCTACTTATTTCAGTTATTTTTCATTAGCTGTTCAAGGTGAGATTATATTGATGAGATTTTAATAAAACAGAGATGTTAACCAACATAACAGGTACAGTTGTGCTGGAGGAAGGCAGATCACTAACCATGCCGAAGCAGCCTCACGTGAACAACCTTTTTGAACTGCCGTGTTGGGAGACCAGACTTCTGAGTGGCCTCTTCTCCTCTTTCCCATGGTCACGTTGCCATATACCTCCATGAGGAGCAAACCTGACTTAGATTCAACCTGTGCATTGAAAGAAAGGGCAATCTTCCAGAAGCACCACCATCCTTCATCCGTTCTTCTACCACATGCAGAAGTGCAAAACCAAAATTTTGGTCTAACATTTCATTTTTCCAGGTTTGTTTCTGTTTTTCTGCAAAGAAACCTACTTTTGAAACAGATCAAAGCTATTTTCCATTCAGGACTGACATCACCATACATGCCTTACCTAGTCCATCTATTTCTACTTCTATTTTCTACTTTCTATTTCTAACAAGTTTGGTATTGATTGTTTAATGATGTTTAAAACACAAATAAAACGTAGCAAGTTAAAGTCAACTAAGCAAAGCTCTGGGAACCTGTGACCTCTCCATAACAGATAATCACAGAGTACCCTAATTCACAGACCAATACTAGGCAAACTGTGTAAGTAATATTATAGCATTTTAAATAGGTAACTGAAAATATATATATTAAAAAAAAAAAACACTAGTGATTTCTCACATCCTTTTGTCCTGAATTAGCCCTATTATTATTTTTTTTTAATAAAGAAGGGATCTAAAAAAAAGATTTTCTAAATAATCTAAAAAATAATAATCTAAAAAAAAATTAATAAACATATTTTTTTGCATATATGTGTTATGTCTTTCATTTAAGAGTTCCAAGAAGCTGGATGTCTAGGGTGCAGTGTATACTGTATTTTATCCTGGCAGCTTTCAGTACAATTTCATTTAATTTTATATATCCATTTTTAGGGCCAGTCCTCTTCAATGTCTTTATAAATGATTTGGACGTAAGACTAGAAGGTGTTTTGAGCAAATTTGCCGATGACACCAAACTTGGAGGAGTTGTGGACTCAGATGAGGGTGGAAAGGCCTCGCAGAGAGATCTGGACAGATTGGAGAGCTGGGCAATCACCAACCACATGAAGTTTAACAAAGGCAAGTGCCGGGTCCCGCACCTGGGATGGGGCAACCCTGGCAATACATACAGACTGGGTGATGAGACGCTGGAGAGCAGCCCCGCAGAGGGGGATCTGGGGGTTGTGGTTTCCAGCAAGTTGAATATGAGCCAGGAGGGCCAACCATATCCTGGGATGCAGCAAGCACAGCATTGCTAGTTGGTTGAGGGAGGTGATTGTCCTGCTCTATTCTGCACTGGTCCACCCTCAACTCGAGTACTGTGTGCAGTTCTGGTCACCACAGTACAAGGACATTAAACTGTTGGAGAGTATCCAGAGGAGGGCAACAAAGATGGTGAAGGGCCTAGAGGGGAAGACGTATGAGGAGTGGCTGAGGGTACTGGGACTGTTCAGCCTGGAGAAGAGGAGGCTGAGGGGGGACCTCATCACTGTCTACACCTTCCTCGCAAGGGGAAGTGGAGAGGCTAGTGACCTATTCTCTGTAAACACCAGTGATAGGACCTGTGGGAATGGTGTTAAGCTGAGACAGGGGAAGTTTAGGCTGGACATCAGGAAGAGGTTCTTCACCAAGAGGGTGGTTGCACATTGGAACAGGCTCCCCAGGGACGTAGTCATTGCACCAAGCCTGTCTGAATTTAAAAAGCAATTGGACTGTGCACTTAGTCACATGGTCTAAATTTTTGGGCAGACCTGTGTGGTGCCAGGAGTTGGACTTGATGATCCTTATGGATCCCTTCCAACTCGGGATATTCTATGATTCTATGATATCCTTTTTTTGCAATGTCAAACTTTAGCCCTTATGTATCAAATGGACCATGAATATTGATAATGATCTTTCTCTTTCCCTTTCTCTAAAAAATTATTAGCAATCTAGGACAATGGACATTTTATTTCATTGCTGTCATTCCAGTACAATTTCATTCTGCTTGTTCTGAGACAATTTGCAAAGTCAGACTATTCTCAGTGGTTCAGCTTTGTAGAGACTCTATTAAGTGTCCTGAACTTAACAGTCTAATGGGTTTAGAGTATCTTAAACATCTACGCCCAACAATGCACCTTCATGTGTCATTCTCCTGGTTTAAGTAAATACTACTCATCTTCAAAACACAATTTTTGTCAGAAGTAAAAATTGGATACATTTCATGTAATGGTTGTTCAGAATCTTATGAAGTACCAAATAAGCATTCCATAAGCTAACATGTCACGTAGGTTTTTGTTTTGTTTTGCTTTAATATCCTAATTTGTTTCAGTTTTATTGTAAAATAGGGCATTATCATCAAAACATGTTTGTTAACATGTCATCATCCAGTGATAGCTGGCATGTCTCTTCATGATGCAGAACTACTGATATCCACTTTTTTGCACTATTGCTACAGACAGTGCAGCTATAGTAAATATGTGATTCCTTGTCTATAATCGACTGACAAGATTTTGAAATATATGGTTTTGAAAGGCAATCAGGACTAAAAAAAAAAAAAAAAGCTGATAAGCACCATACACTTTCTAGAAAATGGGCCCTTCCTTGGATTGGATTGGAGATATCGTATGACTCAATCCCACTCAACTCACTGGGAAAATGCACATTACATTCCATTGTAAACAGTATTTTGACATTAACTCTTCAAAAGAGATTTAGATTACCATAAATATACCCTTGTACATTTTGCATTCTTATCAGTGAAATTACTGAACCACACAGATGAATTTCAAAGCTTCTCCCTCATAAATTAACCCAGTGTAGTTTAATCTGTTCAGATAGATCTCCAAGCAAGTTCTGTTAGTGAACTCTAGGCACTCTAAGCACTGCTCCATACAGAATAGCTGTATGGAGCTGCATTCTCCTGTCCCTCCTCTGTGTAATGTTTGCTCCTGTTTGCATTTCCTAACAGTCTAAACATATTTCATTATTTTAGGTATGACAGAGAAAAAATAAATAAATAAATAAATAAAATTATTTCTCTACATAGCTGTTCTCTATTTATTGCAGACTGCTTCAGTTAAAGGACAGGAAAAAAAAAAGGAAAAAAAAAGGAAAAGGGAAAAGAAGGGAAAAGGAAAAGGAAAAAAAGACACTGGTGAAATCTCTGTTCATCACTTCCTTAGTACAGAGTACTATGTAAGCAATGCAGTGCTAAGAAACAATGGTATTAAATGTCTCTCTGAAATGAAAAAAGTAGGTGATAAAGAACACATTTGTGGTATTTACAGCTGTCTTCTGGGAAATGTAGTGAGACTACCTCAACTCCCATGCTAGCAGCAAAGCAAATTGCTGGCAGAACCAGTAGCCAAATTTCTTAATTCTATGCCCACAGAAAGCTTCTGCTACAACATGCTCTAAAAGAATCACCAGTTGTAAGTTGATTTATATTACCAGTTAAAAATAAAACTGTTCAACAACATTTTTTTTTTCTTATTTCATATATTATGGCAAAACACAAGCAAGCAGTGGAAACAACTATTTAAATAATTAATGGTCTGGTTCTGCAGTTCATCTCTTTCACAACAGCAGTCTCATTGGCATCAGCAGGACTGCTTGCATCCTGGTATTTGGCTAATGATGAACAACAAGCAGGCAGTCAGCATACAGATGGAGAATTCTTGGAAACTTCTCCTTATTAATCTTCCCATAGCACCCATACAAAGTACCACAGACCAAAACATACTCAGCAAATCCCACTGAGCTACAAAAGGATGTAAAAACTCACAGGTGCTTTACCAAGGGGTTGGAAAGGGCTGTCAGCATAGATTATGTGAGCTCTGAGATTACACTGAAGTTACAGAATCAGAATCACAGAATGGTTTAGGTTGGAAGGGACCTTAAATACCATCCAGTTCCAACCTCCCTGCCATGGGCAGGGACAACTTCCACTCCACATTGAGCAACCAGGTTGCTCAATGCCCCACCCTGCCTGTCCTTTGTTGTTGTTGTTGTTTGTTTGTGTGGTGTTTTATTGTTGTTTTAGTTGTTTTTTAGTTTGAGTGTTATCATGTGATGGAGTTTCTTTGCACTTCATATGCATATCATCTTTAGTTTGATAAGAAAATATCCATCGTTTTATGTTTCCTTCATTTCACAAGACAGGCTGTCAGATGAAGCCAATGTTGACAAACAGAATTTGATTAGCAGTTATCTTGGGGTACAACTCTCATTTTCACTATAATAATATTGATAATAATATGTGAATAATCATATTCACAGGATTAACATACGTTACAATCCCCATTATTATCATCCATCCACACTGCCTTTGACAAATAGCTCAAGGAAAAAAAAAAAAAAAAAAAAAAAGCAAAGCAAAACAAAACAAACAAACAAAAAATTATCACTGAAGCTTTCAATAGCTGTTAAGAACTATGGGGAGGCTTTAATGTTGTGCTTCACCCAACCTGCAACCAGTGAACTACTCAAAATACATCTAAATCCCACTCCAAGAGGAGAAGGTGCCTAAACTATCTGTAAGAGAATTCCTCTATCTTTCTGCCTAGAATAGGGGCAATTAGAGGTCCACAGACCTCTATTATTCCGCAATCTCACTGGCATGTCAGGCCTCTCCATGCCTTACCGATGAAGCTGGAACCACCACTGACATCCCAACTGGGATGGCACCACAATTTTATCTGTTTGTTTTTCTTCCTTTTACTGAAGACACTGTACCTTTTCACAACACTAGCCCTACAGCAAAATTTCCCATCAGCTATGCATCTACCTCACCATGTATTATATCATGCCAAACCTTTTCTTTTGGCCTTTACTATTCTTCAGCCTTCCTCCTGTGTATCACAGTCGCTGTTGTCTGTCAGTCTAGAGTTACTTTGCTTGCTAAATAAACAGATTCACTAAAAGGCTACTAGCTACAAAGCAGAAAAAAAAGACAAGTTGAAGTTTTGTTGTTAAAGACTGTATTTTACACTGAAAAGAAAAATTGATGAGTGGAATCTAAATGGCATAATGTGTCTTATTGCTAACTTCTTTGGTTTTGCACAGTGTATGCAGTCTATCAATCCTAGTTCAAAGTTCGCAAGTTTTTGAAATGAGCATCCATGTAAGACATTCATACTACATTTTCTCTGAAATTTCATTATATTTAAAATGGAATTTAAATTGTAACAGAGGTAACCACAATAAAATACTTGTAGGATCAAGTTTCAATGGGTTTTTATATCTTAAAACAAAAAAAATGTAGTCTGAACTATTGCTTGGCTTTTCTTGCAGGGAAAGGGCTAAAGGAAGCAGGACGGAATATGCAATGTATGTATGATGTTTTTTCAAGACTCTTGGAAACAGCAACTCACATATGTAATGGAGCCCAAGCAATGACTGAATAAAGAATGACAAATAACTTAAGATTTGTTATGACAACTTTTACATAATAGCACTGTGCAAATTTTTAACTATGTGCCTGATGCAGCAACACTCAAGAAGAACAGCTGCTTAACCATTTCACTGCAAACAAGACTAGGCAGTTGACAATCACAACACTGGTCAACATCAGCAACAGTTCTCAATTTTATTTGAGATACATAGAATAGCATTTGTATTTCAGCTGCAGCTTACTGAATGGGGAACATGATCTGAGCATGTGCATGCTTAGACTGCTGGTAGGCTGAAAGTAATCTGGTAATCCCAGGAAAAATCTGACTGATTCAAAAATCACTAACAGGACTTCTAGGGCACTGGGGTCTACTTAAACAATGAGTATCAGTTTATAAATTGAGTCAAGGGAATTACAGATACACAACGATGTACATCATTTTTGAGCAGATATTTGTGATAATTATTTCTTACTACCAATTTCTTTGCAAAAATTTTCTCCAGCCTAATTTTACCCACATGCAATATAGAAGAATGTAAAATTCTAACCAGAACAAGGAGTACAGAAGTCAAATGCTTTTGCAGAATATAAAAAGCCTTTATCTGATTGCTTCCAAATCACCCTCAGTTGACTTCCAATATTTTTCTCCACAATTAATTCTGCTACCATGATTTGGAAAATTTGACAAAACGTCAATAATTAGATGCCAACCACTTAGAGTTGTGTGAAACTTGGCGGTTTCACTTTGCAGGAGTGCAGGCAAATATTTTATTTGGTGTCAATCCATCTATGTTCCCTCTCCACCACTTTCAGTTTGGGTTTTGAGTTTTGAGTAAGTCCAAACAGGCAAATGAATAGGCAGTCAAAATTTCCACATTTTACCTGGTCTCACTTCACAACCATGCAAATAAAAACCAAGCAGGCATATCTTCATGAATTAACAATGGAACAAGTTAGATGTTCAAGTTTGGAAAGAAATACAAGAAATTATCTACCATGTGATTGTGGAGATTTACACCCAACCACCACCAAAAAAAAAAAAAAAAATACAAGCAGGGTCGTGACGACATTAATCCTCCCTAGTTCCATTACTCTTTGTATTCTATATTCTGTAAAGTGCTGCAGGCGTGTGTATTTATGATACTATATAAAGGCCCAAAATGAGAATAATAGTAATAATAATTGTTTTTGTTTTAAATCCTGCCAGCATTTTACATCATCCCAGCTGCTTTCTACTCTTTCCATCCACCCCCGAGTATCATGGGATTGCAGCTCACTGGATCACCACTGCTGTTGTCAGTGTGCCCAATTCTGGTCTTTATCTGGTAAAAATCAGGAGTGATCTAACAGAAATTACAGCAGGTGAAATTTTCTTTCAAATAGGTGAGGTAAAGGCAAATGTTCCTGAAGGAAAACCTATTCAGAAGGTCTGACTCTGTTGATGTTTCTTTTGATAACATATTCATTATGCACTTCAATTGAGAAAATGGAAGGAAGGGAGGGTATGGAATCCCAAATCCAAGTAACTATGGGTACGATATGTGTGGAGAAGTTGTGGGGTACTGCAAAAAGGACAAAGGGATGAGAGAATTGAAAGAATGAAGATGAGAAGGCAGACATAAGATATTGGTAGAAATAGGAAAGACAGAAAAGCCTGAAATCTGAGATGTAGAAGATTAGGAGGGGGACAAAAATTAGAATGGTAACTTCTATATGGAATGAAAATGAGGAAAAAAAGTGTGATATATGTACTGAAGAAGAGATGATAATACTGGAAAAAAGGAAGGTGAGTGAACTTGGTGGGTAATTACAGGTACACACTGAGAACCAAAATTTAATTAGGAATATAGATGAGAAAAGTTGAAGGAAAAGTAGCATTGGAATAAAAAAGAGATCAAAGGAAAAAAGGCATGGAACTGAGAGAAAGAAGTTCATCTGTAAATGCAACAAAAAAATCAAAACTTTACAGCCTAAAAGCAGAAGGATTTGAGAAAAGATTATGAATGGGTTAAAAAAAATTATGAATAGCAAAATGGTTAAAAATAAGGACAAGTAGAGGTATGACCCAAGAGGATATGAAAGACCTCAGGAAAGAGTTGTGAGTGAAAAACAGATGGAGATGATGCTGGGATGGAGACCTTGGTGCTGCCCCTGCATGCAAGGTCATCTTACCAATCCACCACAGGTGCTGAAGGAAGCGAAGGAGCCTGGGTAGCGAAGAACAGCACCGCTGTAGTAACAAGCTCTCTCAGGCTGCAGTTGTGCAGCACCAGGTGGGCTTTTGCCATCTCCCCCGAGCCGTTCCTCCACAGCAAAGCCAGGAGCCAGGAAGCGGCTGTCCCTCTTGAGCAGCAGGTAGAGCTCCCGAGCAAAGGCTGGGATCCTCAGCAGCACTTCATCTCCATCCTCTGCTGGAGGTGGTGGTGGTGGGGATGGTGCTGGTGGCAACTGAGAGGCAGCACCAGACCCCTGGGGCAGGGGGGACCAGTGGTAAAACTCCTGAGACTCATACTCATCCTCGGTGTCCTCTTCTTCTGCTGCCTCCCCTGCAGCCTGCCCCTGCCCCTCCACCGAGGAAGAGATGGAGCGCACTTCCCGGGAGCTGCCCGCCATCGGGCTGGGTGTGATGGGGGCGTTGGGGGTGCTGTTCCGGTTCCCGCAGTTGGGGTCGGCACTGCAGCCACCCCCTCCACCACTGCCTCCCGCTGGCTCCTGCTGGCCCCTGCTCCAGAGCGCAGGAAAGACAATTTCCCACTCCTCAGAGTCTTCCGAAGCATGGAGACCTGTGGGAAAGCCAGCAGATTCTTTAAATGAGTAGGGCACCCAGCTGCACACAGTGCCAGCCAGAAACCTGCACTATGCCTCACGACACGCTCCTTTGGGTTTCTAGCCCACCAAGCACACCACCCAAAACACAATGGGCTCTGTTTGGCCCTTCCATCCTGACCTTAGCAGATGGGCTAGATGCTAGATGTCCCTGTGCCTGTTCAGGGCGATCTGACACAGAGCAGTGTCCTGGTTAACACAGAGGGAGATGGCACTCAAACTGGGCAGAAGGTGTGTTTGTCCCAACAGCTGGGTATGTTCTGTGGGGCCATCATCTCCACTCAATAAGTTGCACAAAACCTTCTTCATTTAGACAGAAAAGTGGCAACTTTTCCTTTCCACAGAGCTCATATATATATATATAAGGGAAAAGTTGAGCAAAAAAAAAAAAAAAAAAAAAAAATTTGAAAATGTCAACCTTGCTCTCAGCACGTTCCATAAAACCCGCCGATTTCAAAAATGTAGCCAAATTCACTCACTCTCCACCGCTACACGCTTGCAAGTGCACGTACAAGTGGCAGACGCGTGCACACGCTGCATCACCGGCACTGTAACCGAACTCAGATACCACGAATGATGCCTGTGTACTATGCACACCATTATCACAACTGAACCAAAACTCGCGCCGTACTTCCATTATATAATAGCGCACACAGCCCATATCAGCCTGAGACACCGGGCGGCTTTACGCGCATCCCCAGGCGTTCGGCAAGCCGCACGACGATGACAGGGCTGCTGCTGGAAACCCGCGTCTCCCGCGCGGTGGGCCACCGCCGCTCGCACGGGACGGGCGCCCAGCAGCGGGCAGGCACCGGCGGCTACCGGCACCGGGAGCTACCGGCAGCCGGCCCTGGGCTCGTCCCCGCGGAGCGGAAGGCGCGCACTTACCTGCGGCCAGCCCGCTTGACAGCACGCACAGCTGGTAGAAAACGCAGCAGACGCGGCTCAGGCGCATCCTCCCGCCCGTCCCCATCGGCCCCGCTGCCGGCGGGGCGCCGCGGGCCGGGCCGGGCCGGGCCAGGCAGGGCAGGGCAGGGCAGGGCAGGGCAGGGCAGGGCAGGGCAGGGCCGGGGGGCGAGCGCGGAGCCCCGCGGAACCCCGCGAAGCGCGACCACCTGGGCGCCGCGGCACGGGCAGCGCGGGATGCGAAGCGCCCGCGGCGCGTCCCCGCCTGTGCCTGCGCGCGCGCGCCCGTGTGCGCGCGTCGGCGCGGGAGGGAGCGAGGCAGGGAGGCAGCGAGCGCAGGCAGCGCGGCCCCTGCGCGCACACAGCGCCCGGCGGCGGGCGGGCAGCTGCGCCCCGGCGGCGGCGGCGGCGACCGCGCTGCCCCCGCCCGCCGCTCGCCCCCACGGGGCGGGACGCGACGGGACCCGGCCCGCACCGCCCCGGCACGGCCCCGCCCCGCCCCGCCCGGGCGGGCACCCGCCGCCGAGTCCTCCCGGACGGGTGGCTCCCCGGGCACCGGGACGGGGGGAGACCCCGGAGCCCCCCGCAGACCCGGCGGGTGCGGGACGCCCACCTCCCGGCTGCGCGCTTCGCACTCAGCCCGCCTGCGGGCTGTGCCTCCGCTCGGGAATGGCGGGGAATCGCCGTTCCCAACCTATTTTTTGTTTTGTTTTGTTTTATTTTGTTTATTTTATTTTATTTTATTTTATTTTATTTTATTTATTTCACTGTATTTACATCACATTATTTTATATTATTATATATATATGTATATATTATATATATGTGTGTGTGTATATATATATATGTATATACACATATATATGTATATATATGCATACATGTTTTTGTACTTCTCTTCTAAACTCCTTTTGCCCCCATGACGTAGCCATACAGGGAAGCCCAACCCTTCACACCCCAACCCTAGTCAGCAGAGGAGCGATTAAATGAGGAGGCGAGCAAAATCTTTAAACGCACATCTAACATTAGCATGAGCTGCAGAAGCAACAGGTAAACATCTCCCTTTATAAGCCTGATCTCTTATCATAACTTCTGCTGCTTCACCTACTGTTGGTGGTGTCAAAGGTGACTAATTTGCCTTAGGGGAAAGCAGAGCACTCTACAGTGAAGAAGAAAGCCATCTGTGCTGTTAAGGGCAAGCTATGAAGTTGCAAGAATTCCTCCTAAAAGTTGGATGTTTAAAATGAAAAGGAAAGCAAACAAAAATCACATGTTTGGGCTCCAAATAAAAAACACATTTAGACTCCACGGAAGCCAAATGCATCTGGGGTTTGCACTCTGCTGTCTTCAATAGCTGCTTGAAACCTGTACGGCATGGGTATGTATTTTCGGCTACCTCCAAATACTATTTTTGATTAGCTGTTTGATTTTATGGGAAACAAGTTACCATAGAATGGTCCTTTTATGGCAACTGAGCAAATTTACAGTAAGCAAAATCAGAAAAGCTTTGGAAAAAAAAATAACATTTACCCTAACCATTTAAGAAGAGGAGTTTTTCAGAGTCTGCAAACCAGTATTTGTCAGATAATTAGATTAACTTTAAAATCCATGTTAACTGATGTTTTGTTTCCCAAGTAAATAACCACATACATGCTAATTTACATTGTAATTAGTTAACAGGCCCTATACTGCAAATTTTCCACTATCAAAACCCTCTTTACAACTGTTTAGTGAATACTGTAAGATATGGCTTATAAACTCCTATGCAAATACTATGTCTGATTGTGTTTAAAAATAAATAAATAAATACAGAAGATGCAGAAATACACTGAGAAAATCTTAAAGTGCATACAGTTGCTTCACAAAAGATTTTAAAGGACAACCATCAGGAATAGGTAAAAAAAGATATCTCATGTGTATGCACATTTTTAAATTGTGAATTTAGCTGTTTTCATTCTGCTGAAGTTTGTCCCTTTGGACCAAATTTTGCTTCTCTTATTTACATATACAGTCTTGCTAAAAAGACAACTACTTTTGTCAGTAAAGTAGGCAGAATTTGGCCCTTTCAACACAAGCAACAGGGGGTAAAGAGACTGCAAGAAGCCAATTGAGAAAGACTTTAATATATTTGACTTTATCACCAGTCAAAAAACAAAAATAAAAACAAAAAAAATTTCCAAGTCAGGCTCTAAATACGAATAAAATGCAAGCTAAAGTCAACATTTGGAGCTGCAACAAATTTCTGTAGCTCATTTTATGTTTACTTTTTATCGTTTCAATAGTTAAAGTAAAAATATAGGGGGAAGTTCCCTATGTTTAACTTTGGTGAAAGTGCACTATAAAACAGAGCCCCTACTGGTGTTCATTAGTTCTAACAAAGAGTCTGGTCATAGGTTAATACTGGTAGACGGTATTGTAGCCCACATGCTAACTGTCGTCACCGTGAGACCAGTGCAGAGAAGTCTAAAAGAATAACAATTAAAAGAACAAAACAATGGTTTCATACTGCATTTATGTTGCAGAGAATAATATTGTATCCACATGTACCGTACAAAAGGCATTTTATTTTGTTAATCACAAAGCTACCAAAACTCTTTGCAAAATAATTTTTATTTTACAGAATATATTACATGCTGGCTAGAATTAACTCAGCATTTGTAAATACTAAATAAATACATTTTGAAAATACTACCTTCAAACTCAGTACAGAGCAACTCAGAAAGATACATTTAGTTTCCTCCAGCAGATCCCTAAAACTCCATATCTGAAAGATTCAGGCATGCTGGCATTCTGAGAGACTTATGGAGTATTGCAAATACATAGAGAATGTGTTGATTTGTAAAGTATAACAATGATCCAGACCATCTCACTAACATGGGAAAAAAATTGCAGAAAATGAGGTAAAGCATATGTACTCGTCAGTCCTTCCTGATTGAGATAAATCAGCCTAATTCTGTTGAAATAAATGAAGATTTGGCAATTTCTTCTCCTTCAGTCCTCCATGGCAGTAAACTTGCAGAATTGCACTGTCAGTCTCTTTGGGACTGGCAGGGCAGCAGCCCCCTCAGGCCCCACCAGAGGCTGAGGAGTCCTTTCCTCACTGTGCCACAGTCATTCATGATTGAAACCCAATCTCTGGTGACATCAGATAGGCACCTTGAGCCAGCTTTTGGAACCATTAATCTTTTTCTTCATCTTTCACAAACTAGCTTTATTTGAATCTGTGCTGCAGTTACTCTCTTACCTTTGTCTGAATCATGTTAGCAAGGGCAGAATTTTCCCCAGCTCGTACTGAATCTGTTTCAGTGATTTAATTCTAGGGATTAAGATAAGTATGGGCAAATCATACTTGAAATGTCAGCTTCTAGAAGTATTGACACCACTGTCAGTCAGAGACTTTCTTTGTTTTGTTCTGTGTTTTTGTTGTTGTTTGTTTGTTTGTTTTGGTTGTTTTTGTTTGTTTGTTTGTTTGTTTTATTCTTTATTTAATTATCTAACTGTAAAGGCTATCAAGCTTATACATACAGAAGTGATTTAAAATTACCTCAGCTTTACAATAAATACAAGATTGCCTCAAGTAATTGTTACCAAAAAGTCCCAAAACCTTTAATCCCCTTCACAAGGAAATAGTGGTTAATTATTTGTGCATATGCTTTATATATATATGTGATTGATGATATCATTGATTATTTTTTTTAAATCTTGGAGTACATTTGTTTCAAATTTTTGCAACTTAACAAAATATGCTAGATCAATGAGAAAAAAAAAAAAACTACTCTGTTTTGAATGGTGCTTACTACCTTAAGGCCATATATCGTATGACTATTCAGATTAGAAACAGAAACTCACATCTTCCTGTTTCTAGGGTGCTTTACAAATGTTATCTCAGTATAAATAAACTTATGACAAATGCAGATTGAACTTTTTTTTTTTTTTTTAGCTACAAGAGTTATGTGAATTAACACAATTTTTCTCCACTTAAGCGTAAATGATTTTTTTTTTTCTTCTTTTCATTTTAGAAAATATTGTACTGCGTATCGTTTGAACAGAACAGTGGATTTCCATTGCCTGTTAGCTCATGGACTCTGAATGTTTAGTTTGTAATTCTATACTGTTATTTACATGCTCAAAATGAAGGGTTTATTTAAAATGTATGTATTTAAAACCACTTCAAACAACTTCTCTTCAGCAGATCTTCCTTCAGAGCAAATCTCACAGTTGTATCTCAACTCAGTGCTATGATCAGATGACCTATGGCGTAAGATCTGTGTTGAACTATTGTGAGCTTAATACCTTTACTAGTTTAGAGCGCAAAAACTTTGAAAGTGCAAAGCTAAGCTCATAGCAGTTCTCTGCTATTATGTTGCTCCACCAATTCATATGATCCTACTGAGTTTAGGTAATTCAGCAAAATTTACTCTAAGTCACAGTCATTACGCTGTGACTTATTTCACAAAGTCATACTGTAAAATTGATCCAGACCTTTGTGGGTGGTACATATAAGTAAAAATACACTTACAGCTCACTATTTGTATAGAATGTTTGGCAGAGTCATCATTTAACCAGATTAGACTTTCACAACTCCTTATATTGTTTCCTTTCACTTTGGTAACTTTTTTTCTCAGAAAAGCTGATGCTTGGCACTGACATTTTGACAGATAGCTCAGTCTGCAGTGAGAAGGATGCCAAAGTACTCAAGTTGAAGCCACTTTAAAAAAAAAAATTAAAAAAATATACCAAGGTGTTCTCTATGAACCTGAGTCCTATACAACTTCCACGGCTAAAATGTCCCACAAAGAGCATCCATGAATCTCTAAACTGGAAATAATTTGTCATGCAAATATATCACTTGATCAGTAATGGGGCTAATTTAGAATGATCATCATTTTTGGAACATCTTAAAAGAATAGGGCTTCAAATTTGAAACCTTCAGGTCAGAAAGAACCTGAGAAAACTATTTGGAGAAAACTATTACTAAACTATTACTATACTATTAATTTGGGAAGAAGCTTTTTTATAGGAGGATGAAATCAGACCTCTCCCTCCTGAACATTAAAAAAAAAAAAAAAAGCCAATAAAAAAGCCAGTACAAGAAATAACAAAATATTAAGGTATTAATATTTAATTTCTTTAAATATATTAAGAAAAAATAAAAAAAAGAATACAGATTACCTCCTCCAAATTTAAACCTATGCTTGTGAGTACTGACCAATTTAGTAAAGTTTCTTTTGTACATAAAAGATGTCAGAGCTCTGCTTGATTTATTTCAATATAAAAAGGAAATCCATCAACTTCCTGAGCTTTTCTTCATATTCAAACAACTCACAAGGATAATGTTTTTGCAGGATTTTCAAGATCATGAAAAGAATGTTCTTGTGAGTTTCTTCCTGATTAAAAAGATAGGAAGGGACAGCTTAATTTGCATTTAAGTAGATAGCTGAGAATTGTGAACAAATAAACAGTCAAAGATATATCTGTCATCAGAGAAAAGGTGAAAATAGCCATTCAGAACCTTGTGTGGCTTTAGGAATCTCATAAAAAATATTTCCATTGTCAGTAAAAGCACGCTTAGTTTGATTCTGAAACAAATTTCTTGTTTTAAAGAGTTAGGTGGAAGATGATATAAAATGCAACATGGGCATAATAATAATAAAAAATAGAAGCAGTAACAGGTTAACTTATCACAGAATCACAGAATTGAAGGGGTTGGAAGGGACCTCGAAAGATCATCAGGTTCAACCTCCCTGACAAAGCTATCTATCCTTTATACTTCTGTCCTTCATAATTTCCAAACTCAAAATCATTCTAAGGGTATATTTGATATAGCCTCTAGTTTTTAAGACCTCTAAAGATCTTCTTTTGACTCAGATCTTCAGTAAGAATTAAGGTTCCAACACTTCCATGATTTTTATGCATACTTGAATTTAAATGAAAATTACTTTTAAGGCCAGTGCCTGGAAGCTTAAAGTTGTATTATAGGTGCTCTTGCAATCTTGTTCCAGTCTTTATAAAACACTGCCTGTATTCAACACCATGTGCATTTTACGATCAAAAGCAATGTATTGCTTTCACTATCATAATGCATAAAAGAAATACATTAGCACAGACTACTTAAGAAGAATATGTTCATAGTAGCCATTAACACTCTGCATGGTTCTTCTTGACAAATACATTTAAAAATAATGAAGGGTATCTAAAAATAAGCAAGTCTGAAATACTCTTTACAGTTTTAGCATTATTTGTTACTGTATATAATACCTGTAAATATTAGCTAATAGGACAGAGTAGATTAATTGCATTATCATTTATTTATAAAGAGAAAAGTTCTTAGCTCTTCTTTCATTCTTTCTGTTCTGCCAGAGCAGTAATAATAAGGAATGGCTTGAAAGCCATTCATTCTCATAATGGAAGGAAGTCTCTCTTTGAAATAAATGTTGGAACTAAAAATTCTGCCAAGTTGTAAGAGCAAGTTAGAAGATCAAGGAAATTTTGAATGATCAAAAATTGTGGAAAATCTGCTTCCTGCAGGAAAATTATCCCATAAGGGACCATAGTGTTCATTTTTAAAGAATTTGTAGCCCCTCCTAATTTATGTCAGAAACAAAGGAACTTAGCTAGGCTACTTCATCCTCTCCCTACCTGCATGTCCCACATAAAAATGAGGTGGGGGCTGCTGAATACAAACTGTACAATGAAGGATAGCAGGATCTATAGACATCTGCATCTGAGTTTCAAATTCTGTGGCATGTATGGTCAAACCAGAATAATTAACAAATTCATTAGATTATTACTGAATGTTAGGTAAAAGTCTGCTGTGTTTAATCCAGCAAGCTTGAAAGATTTAGTCATCCGTAGTTAACCCAACCCTACTAGGCAACCAGTCTGTTTCAGAATTTATTCTAATTTTACACATGCGAAGAATTATAGAGAGAGATAAAAAAATCCTGTGCGTATCTTACATGCACAGTTTAAAAGGTTGAGTAGTACAAATGTAATTCATTTATATTAGTGTAGCTTATGATATATATTATAACTATTATATTTCATTTATTTAATTATTTATGCCAAGAAATCGGTATAATTGAAAAGCATATAAGCTTGAAAAATTTCATTGCATTGCAAGAATGCGAGTGTTAATATATAAGAGAAGAATATGAAAAGCAGCATAGGCAAGCCCTGTATAATATAAAATACGGCTCCAAGAAAAGTTTAAAAAAATGAATGTGTTTTAGATATTCTGGGAAATAAATTGCTCTGTGGTCTTCAGCATGTCACTATAGAAGCACTACTATTTTTATTATGTAAGAAAACATTTTATGGTAGTAACTCAAGCAGAGAAAAAGACAAGAGTAAGGGGAATGGATCCAGGATGAGGAGAAGCCAATATACAAGTGTTTTAAAGCTGACTAAGATAACAGAATCAAAGAAAACGGAAGTGGGTAAAGAGAAGATAATGAGATGCTGCTTCAAAAGCTGCAAGTAAATCAAAGGAAGTGTTCCATGCAACATTTTATTTCCTTACTGTTTTGCAAGGTGAGACATATAAATGGCCTTGTTTTCTGAAAGCTGTGTTTCTTCTGTATAGATTTAAAGCAAGCATGCAAAAGCATAGATGAACAAAGATAATCACTGATTTCTAGACATCCTTCTTCAACGTGTCACCTAGCTGCAAGCACTAAAGAGATCATGAAGCTTATAGAAATTAACTAGCCTCCAGGTCATTATTCATTTAAGTGACATTGTGGATATCCTATTTGCACTTTCCCCCACCGCAGGAGAGAAAGACTTCATTATATATACCAGATAAAAAACAAACATTGTAGAAATGATTTATTTTTTCCTATCTAAAGGATTTATTCATAAGAACTGTTATGTGGTAGCCTGCTGAACAGGCTGCCTTGCTCTTTTAGCCTCTGTAACTGGGAAACCCATTAAGACCACATGAGTTGTCAAAGCATATGGTATGTTCCATACTATATGAGTACTATTCACAGGCACTTGCTCTGAAGGCAGGCCAATGGCAAACAGTGGCACCAGGAGACCAGCTAAACTATAGAGAAATCATGGTGACAGAACATAAAACACAAGTTGTGCAAGACCCCTGTTAAACAAGTAAAAAGCCAAGGGTACATGGCTAAAGGGTTTCCAAGCTACTCTTTAGTAGCTTGCGTTGAAGTGGTGGAAAAAAATGACATAATAAGAGATGTTTTTAGTTTTACTCTTCAGCTCCTCCCTCTCCATCTTATTACACTGGGACAGAAAAGAATAAAAGCACAGAAGCTGATGTACTTCAATGAAGTTGGTGAGTACAAATAAACAAATTGTCAAGCTGCAAAATGCTCATCATGAGCCAAAGCCAGGAAGCATCAGTCAACAAAGAGCTCAAAGATTTCCATCGTAGAGGGTTATTAGTTCCTGTTAGCAGAGCACCCTGAAGATGAGAAGTGTATTATGTCAGCATTGCCCAAAAGGCTGTGTTGCCTGGTAAAATCTAAACTGCATTGTAGTTAGCAAGGCTGGTGTCAATGTAACTTTGTCAGAGATAACATCTTAACCACAGAATGTATATTTCCCTTATATTTCTGGTTTTCATTTCATTGCTGCTCATTGCTGCATTAGGTCTGATTTTGGATTCTCAGTTGCGTATCACTGACAACTTGTCAACTGATCCAGCTGCACTCTTTTGCAATGAAATATTGTCATCGCAGGTATTTAGGGTCCAGCACTCCCTTCATGAGGGATGTCCCCCAGGACAGCTCTTCCTCCATGAAAGAATTTTTGCGAACATCCATGAAGTGAAAATAAGTTTATTCTTATAGCAATGAAAATTCTGACCCACAGAGAGACCTAATTTTCATATAATATTTCCGTGCTTCGTTTCCTTACCATAAGGCTTCCTACACAAGAAACAGTCATAATGCCAGTGTCTATCTGGCAGTTGCTTATCTAATCAGTCGGGATATATGAAACCTCTGTTATGGTAAAACCTGCTCTCCAAGTGATTAGTTCCAGCATTAAACTATCATAACTGTTACAAAGCCTATTTTTTCCTTAGGTCTGATATTATTTTTTGAAACTATACTTCATTAGTTTAAGACAAGAAGAATTTTTTTTTTCCTTTTTTATCTTTTCAGCAGCAGTCTGTCATGCACTGCTCTTCAGGGTTTTCTGTGCCCAACAGACCCAAC
This sequence comes from Aythya fuligula, assembly GCF_009819795.1. Lineage (NCBI taxonomy): Eukaryota > Metazoa > Chordata > Aves > Anseriformes > Anatidae > Aythya > Aythya fuligula. The sequence continues at coordinate 50,569,876 of NC_045593.1, forward strand.
ACATCTTTTCAGTCTTTTCCCACTAGACATGCTTCTATACTCATGTTTTCTAGACCTCTTCTTGCCATTGTTGCTGTTCCCTGTACTCTCTCAAATTAGCCCACATCTTTTCTGAAAATAGCCAAAACAGCTTCTAGCTGTAGCTCCTCCATTTCTCAGTAAGTGAGAACAAATATTACTCAGTGGATTTTGAAAGCATTAGTCTAGTCTGTAATGCCTCTAGGGATGCTTTGGTCTCCCCTTCATGTGTGAAATCAAAATATGACTTTCTGTTTGTAGAGTAAGTACTAATAAAGTCTTGGTATTTCAGACAAATTAGTTTGTTGTTGTTGTTGTTTTCATTTTTGTCTTTTTTTTTTTTCCTTTTGTTTGGTTTGCAACAAGATGCAAACTCACTTAGGTATCTTACCATCAGAAACAGAGATACAGAAATATAAATTAGACAGAACTGCAGCTGCTGATTGAAAAACACAGGACCTTTGCAAGTGCAAATGTGAATTAAATGTGACTTGAAACCTATTTAGCCTGTTCTACAAAGTTGTTCATAAATAGAATATTGCTTTAAATGAATAATAATGTTTTTAATAAATATATTATTATATTATTATATTATATATTATATAATAATAAAATAGTATATTAATAAATAACTATTTTGCCTATCTGTCCTGTACTCTTTTTTTAGATATGCATTACATGTATAATTTGTCTTCTTGCAGTTACCTAGAAAAGATGGCTATTTACACAATACAGATGAGATAATGTTGTTTTGTTTTTGCCTCAGGAAACCTGTGTTTGATATCTGCACATTGGTGACAAAGCAGCTCACTCTTCATAATGTAGTGAGATTTCTTTGTACATTACTTATGTTTTTAACCCTCATTCATCAGTCTGCAGATATTGGCAGAAATAATTGCTTTGATTTTTAGAAATAAAGATGTAGATTCTGCTTCTGCAAAAGTTTTCCAAATGTTACACTGGGCCAGATAAATCAGTTTTTGCAAAGCAATGAGGAATCTGGGAGAGGACAATCAGGGAGTGTCTATAATACAACCTATGAGTTAGCAAAATTCAGTTTACTAAAGATTAGAGTTGGGAGTGTTGCTGAGGATGTTTGGTTAGATAGCTTCCTTCTTTGTAGCCAAGTGTTCCTGCCTAAATGGCCTCTTGCACCTTCAGCTACAGCAATGGCGGCTGTGAACACAAGTTACATGGGTAGGACTCTTACCATTTAATCAAACTCTTAAATTCATTTTTAAACCAATGGTTCCTCAGGAAAAATAAAATTAAAAATAAAATAAAATAAAACAAAACAAAACAACAACAACAAAATGAGTTCAGGCTTAATTTAGTGTTTGCAAATAGAAGGGAAATATGGTTGTTTATGGTCCATATGCAACCAAGTACCTATCACTGATGTTTCACAGTCTGTCTAAAGGCTTAATTTATAACTCTTTTCCACTTCATATTTGTACTAGGCTAAATTGATTATTTTTTTTTTCCTTTTTTACCTCAAGCTGTGAAGTTTAGAGTCCTTTACACATCAATAACCAAGAAACATGCATGTCCTTCTATTCTAGGAGGATCATATAGTTTATACACTCCTTTAGTCTGTGCATGAGAAAAAAACAGATGAAGGCACAGCAAAAGCAAACAGAGATATGGTTTGATTGCAGGAAATTATGTGGAAATTGGCCAAATAAGCAAGCTCTTCCTCTAACTGTCCCTCCTGGCCTATGAAATGGCCATCTCAGTTGTGGAAATAAGCCAAATGAGCAAGTTGTTCCTTCTGTTCTCCCTTTTGGCCTATGAAAAAAAATAGTGAGAAGGACCACTGCCTCTTAAAAAATAATGATAATATTTAGAGGGCAAAGCCTTCCTCCCCTTTTCTGCACTGCAAACAATTTTGTTGCAAATGATTCAGTCCCTAGCACACAGGAGAGCAGCTGCATTTGTTGAACCAGCATGAATGGGCAGTTCAGATCTGGCTGGCAGTGGAGTGTCATTTTGCCCATATTAACACATCGTAATTTTTCCCTGCTAACTTTTCTTCATTTCTTGAATACTTGCCAGTATGCAAAATCAAGTGTCTCTTCTGTTAAGAACTGTGATTCATAAATACAAGCAAAGTTGATGAATGAATGAGGAGACAATTTAAAATGGAGAGAGAGAGAGCGAGCGAGTGTCATTTTCCCTTTAATGGTTCTGAAAACTGCAAGGTTCCTGCAGTGGTTCTCTGACACAACCAGCTCCCAGCTTGAATTCCACCAAAGTTTTGATCCTGGCCTAGGAAACTATAAAGCATGCAATTTTAAGGCAGTTAAGGTATCATGTCAAACTTTTGCAAACTGTCTTCTAAAGCAGAGTTTCAATTAAAGGAGAAACACCCAATAAATGATTGGTCCTTCCACATGAATGCCTCTTTCATCTTTTAAATGACTGATTTAAAATCTATAGTAGTAGCTTGAATAATTTGATTTCCTATCATCCATCAGTAGTTTATATTGTTTAAGAAGAACAAATGCTGTCATTGATTTAAACAAATACATTTGGCAATCATAGTACCCCAGCAACAGATATTAAAGCTCCAGGGATTTGGGGGCTTTCTCTTAAATGAAGATGATGATGATGACGATGATGATAAAAATCTATTGTTCTGAATATTAAAACATGAGTTGTCTGTTTTAACAGTTCAGTGGACAGTCATATTTTAATGAAACTGATCAATTTCTGTTCCTCAGAGCTTTAGGTTGAAGTTGAATAAAAGTGATCATGATACCTTTATTACCCTTTCATTTTCTATTTGATCTTTTCAATAGATTTTCTTACATATGTATTTAATTAAGAAAATGAACGAATTTCTATAGATTCAGAAATAAAGAAGCAAGCAAACAGTGATTGTAAGGAAAAATCTGCTATATTATATCAATTTTTTAATCAATGCAAATCATAGAGGATATATATAATGAAGATCAGAAAAAATATTAAAGAAGCAAACTACTGCCACTTTAATATAGGTTGCTACATTCAAGTTTCATAGAGAGATTAATGCATTTTCAACTTAGTAAAAAGTTTTATTAAAAAGTGCTCATTTTATACAAAAACAGGTTTCATAGAAAAAATTGAACTCACTTTTCTTCCAGTTTTATGCACACTGAAAATTAATTATTTGTCCTTTTTAGTGGTTAAGTAGTTGCTAAGTTTTTTAAGCAGGCTTGTTATGTTCAGAAGAATATACAACTGACACTTTTACACATCTTTTCACATCTTTTTAAGATGAAAATATTTTACTCCCCTCTTCTAAGTTTGTGGTGAAAATAGTATTCCTGCACTGCATAGATCTTTTGTAAAAGAGGTTTGATACCCAGAATATATAGCTTTAACTGCCAAAAAAAGCATCTATATTTTAATAATACAAAGAGAAAAGCAGTGTTATAGTCAATTCAGAGGACATAGTGGATAAAATCACTGGGAATTGTTAAACTCTGCTAGGGGGAGCTCTACAGCTACATATTTGCTCAGACAAGTGAACATTACAATAATTTCTCAATCTACCCACACAAAATTACAATATAATAACACAAACTAGGGAACCGCATATGTATGTCTTCCCAAGCACAACATCTAGGTTACTGATATTCTGTAAAACATTAGATTTTTGTTTTGAATATTATTTATGTAATCAAACTAGAGCAGTATCTTAAAATTGTAGTTGTTACGGATGCAAGAGCATAAATATGATTATAAAATGAGGAATAAAATTTCTTTATTTTGAAACCTAAATTTAGGTAAGGAACATGCTCTTGTGCTAGAAAGCTAGTGAAAATTCTGAACCTGTGTTAGAAACAACATCCATTATGTTTAGGACACAGCCAGAGAAAACATATAAGCTGTGGAGAAGTTGCAATTTCTACCCATGTGTTTTAAGCTGATCAGCAGTTCAACTCCTTTTCTCAGTTAGGCCCATAAACTACAGTCAATTTACCTCACTTCACTTGATCTGCTCATTCCTCAATAGCCGTGTCTACTTTATAACCCACTGTTGGATTTACTACCTCCATATGGTACCATGAATGCAGTTCATGAAGACCTCTCAAGAGTCAGCTTTACATTAGCATGTTCTGGAATTAGTAGTAGCAGTTCTGGAATGAGACAGCACAAAATTCCCTTTTCTGAAATGGTGCAAGTGTGGAGCAAGAAAATACTCTGTCATTTTACCTGGGCAAAATTTTCTAGCTATGTTGCTAGCAGAACTGAAACCTACTAGTTTAGGACAGTTGCAGAGGCTACAGTGCAGGGCTATGTACAGAGATGGCCTCTAAATGAAGGAAAGTTAAAAGTTAATAACCATGCGGTAAGACAAAAAAATAAGTATTAATGGTTTGCTTTAATAAAAACATTTTATTTATTAAATATTGCAGAGACAGAGTCTATCTCATTGCTGTCTTCTAGCTGTATGTCCCTCCAGAGTACATCTTACTGAGCATAAGATAGAGTTCAATGTTAAAAGACAGGGAAGAAAAAGCTGGCTATTAGGAGATATTAACAACATACTTCAGTTTACTATGCTATGCTTACAAGAAAGCTTTAGCATTGAGACTTTGTAAAATACTATGTAGCAAATGGTTCTAGGAGCTTATTGCCATGAATAAGATAGCATATAAGTAGTTTTAAAGTAAAGAAAGGTATGGTGTGATTGAAATCTCCCCTTTTTGCCTAAAACGGGGAAATAAAGGAAATAAAGATATTCAATCTTGAGCTTGTTTAAAGAGATTATTTTTGCAAAGAATTTGTTGTTAAAAATCACAGAAAAAGATCAAAATAACCAACTAAAACAATGGCCTCTTGAATTTAAGCATCTTAACAGATGGTTTCCATTAAACTTCTATTGCTTCTTCAAGAATTGCTTTAATGTCTACTACAGTTTTATTATTACTATTATTATTTTGAGAACATACCTACAGTATTTTAGATGTATAATATGAGGATAAAACTATGCCAAAAGTCTGACAGAAGCATTTCTAACAGGCTTAAATTCTACTTTTTTTTTTTTTTTTTTTTTTTTTTTTTCAGCTTCTGATTCAGGTCACATTTTCGTTTACTTTCTGCTGCTGTTGGAATTGATGAACAACTCTGTTCAACAGGAGGTTCCTTCACCACAGTTTAGTTTCTTCTCAGTATTTCCTCATGCTTTTCTTCATCAGCAGCACATTTGAAGAAAAAGTACTTAAAAATATTTTGTTTCCTTGGCTTTAAAAAAGTACAGCTATTTAGGACTTGTATGAAGGCATCCAGCAATCCCTATGGAAATTTGTTGACATAGAGTTTGGTACTAATCCCAGAGAAGAAAAGTCTCATGACTTTAAAATTTTTGTAAGTATAGCAGCTAACTATCCAATACACTTATCTTGTGTTATTTCAGAGGAAATGCATTCCAACATGACTAAGTGATATAGGTCAGTATTGGTGCATTGTTTTCCAGGAAATATACCTTTTTTTTCCCCCCTTTTATTTATTTATTTATTTTAGAATAAACAATATGCAAATGAAGAGACACGTAGACATTTGATAGATTTTGTTTTTTCCCATTTTGCTATGAGAGTGAAAGAATAATAATGAGGGCTTCCTAGTATCTCCTGAGTGAGATATATTCTATGAATTAGCTGGAATAAATTGTGTATAAACTTCCTCAAGAAATATTTAATAGGATGTTCTCTGCCTTCCTATGATTTTTCTTATCTTTCATGTTCACCATTAGTATACATTATGGTGATTTGTTATTCTCCTCAAGAGATTTTTTTAGTCATAAGCCAATGAGTTATGCCTATCCACTTGGGCATTGTATTAACATGTGAACGCCGTTGTGTTTTTTCAATTGGTCATAGAATTGCTAGGTATGATCTTTTTAGTACACCACCCTCTCAGTTTGGTAGCCAAAAAACAACCAGAAATAACTTCTAAAATTCCATTTTATGAGGCAGTAAACTATCAGTTTAAATAAACAAACAGAACATAGTTCCACAGAGAACAAAATATTTACTGCCCAAATAAATAAATAAATAAATAAAAGTATTTCAGATGACTCAAGCCACATAGCCCACATCCCAAAGGCAGGGACTAGGGTAATGATGAACCACCCAGTGTAGAAGAAGTTTAAGTTAAAGACCATCTAAAGAATCTGAAGGTGCACAGGTCCATGGTACCTGATAAGATGCACAGGTCCTGAGGGAACTCGTAGGTATAGTTGCTAAACCACTGTCCATCACAGTTGAGAGTTGTGGCAGTGAATTTCCCAGTGACTGGAAGAGGGGAGACATAACCTCTGTTAAAAAAAAAAAAAAAAAAAAAAAAAAAAAAAAAAAAAAAAAGACCCTGGGAGCTGCAGGACAATCAGCCTCAGCCTCATGCCTGTTCCTGGCAAGATCATGGAGCAGATCTTCCTGGAAACTAGGCTAAATGATATGGAAAATAAGGAGCTGTTCGATGACAGACAACCTGGCTTTAGTAAGGGCAAATTGTGGCCTTCTACGACAGGGTTACAGCATTGTTGGATAGGGGAAGAGCAACTGTCATCATCTACCTGGACTTGTGCAAAGCACTTGTCACTGTCCTCAGTGATATCCTTGTCTCTAAATTGGCGAGACATGGATTTGATGGATGGACCAGGAGTTGGCTGAATGGTTGCACTTAAAGAGTTGCAGCCAATAGCCTGATGTCCAAGTAGAGATCAGCAATGAGTGGTGTTGGTATTGGGAATAGCACTATTTAACATATTTATCAGTGACATGGACAGTGAAATTGAGTGCACACTCAGCAAGTTTGCTGATGACACCAATCAGCATTGTGCGATCAACACGCTGGAGGGAAGGGATGCCATCCAGAGAGACCTTGACTGGCTTGAGAGGTGGGCCTGTGTGAACCTCACAAAATTCAACAAGGCCAAGTGCAGGACCCTGTATCAGGTCAATTCTAAGCACAGAGTCTGGTCAGAGAATGGATTGAGAGCAGCCCTGAGGAGAAGGACATGGACATATTAGAGCAAGTCCAGAGAAGGGTCACAAAGATGGTCAAAGGGCTGGAGCAGCTGGCTGAGCGAGATGGGGTCATTCAGCCTGGAGAAGAGAAGGTTCCAGGGAAACCTTAGAGTGGCCTTCCAGTACCTAAAGGGAGGCTACAGGAAAGCTGGGACTCTTTGTCAGGGTGTGTAGGGATGGTACAAGCAGTACTGTCTTTAAACTAAAAAAAGATAGATTTAGATTAGATATTAGGAAGCAGTTCTTCACTATGAAGGTGAAGATGGAACAGGTTGCCCAGAGAACCTGTGGATGCCCAATCCCTGAAGTGTTTGAGTCCAGTCTGGATGGGACATTGAGCAATCTAGTCTAGTTGGCCCATGGCAGGGGTGTTTAAATTAGGTGATCTTTAAGGTCTCTTCAAATGAAAAATAAAATAAAATAAAAAAATCATTCTAGAATCCTATGATGGGCCAGTGGACTTGTCGATATGCTTGGGTAGCATTCCAAGATTCCTAGGCGAGCAAGAGGAATGCAGGGAAAGATTCTTCACTCTTGGTAATCTCTCTGAAATTGCATTTCAAGAATATGGCCTGGACTGTCTTTGATCTCCCTGCCCTCACTTCATTAAAGTATGGATCCTTGTGACCTTTAGAAATTCCCCTACTCACTCACAGATGAAGATCCCATTCCTTTCTCTGGTAGTATGCTATTTTTTGTAATTTTGTGGATCTGTCATGTTCAGATACCTTTCACAATTACTTACTAAAACCTACAGAAAGTATTGTGTTTGGTCGTGTGTCATGGTGAAAGAGTTCATAAATTCATTGGATTTTAAACTGTTCCTGGTATCCTTGTTTTGGTTGAACATTATCTAAGGTAAGCTTCAAATATATGTCCATAACAAAACTGGACATTTTGTTCACTCTATCTTTCATGGCACAGATACAATAATTTGTTATCACTGAATCGGAAAATGGCAATTCACACAAGTATCTTTCTGTGTAATTAAGACATAAGCAACTAAGCAATATTGTTCCTGTCCCAGTTGGAATCCTTAGTTTGCACCCACAAACATATAGACTTCATGTGTACTCAGACTGTGAACAAACACATGGTGTTCACTTCTGGATCTATAGTGTTGATTAAATGAAAACATTTTAAAAAAATCAACACCAGTCCACATCACCTCAAGATGAAAAATATTAGCATTCATTGTCATCAAACAAAAAACAAAACTGCTGTATAACCTAGACAAGCTTGAGTAAGACAAGTTAAGATAATAAATCTCTAAGGTATGTAAGGTAATAACTTTATTTCTAATTTAAGAATTCATTTTGAAACAAATGTGTAAAAAAGGCAAATGCCCAAATCACATTTCTCCTACATAAGTTGACTCGTAAGGGACACCACAAATGCCACAATTCATGTATAAATTAATATACAAAAGTGTCTGATCTAGGAGCATATTATAGGACAACTGTCCTTGTCATATGCTGTTGAGACAACTGTGGTAAAATATGACTCAGAATTTGTTCCTATCTGCTAATAGTGATGGAAAGAATGATACGCTCCTGGGAGGGTGGATACAAGGTCTTCCAGAAATGAAATTTAGTTAATTGGATACTGAAATATAGTATAGTATTTGATATATATATCAAATATATATTTGAGCCTAGTAAATATATTTGATATATTTGATAAATATATATTTAAGCCACAGTAAAATAAATACATAGATAAATAAAATGCTCAGAGGCCATCAGATATGCTCATAAACTTACTAGACGTCCAGGTGTTTAGAAGTATGGAACTGAGATGTGGGCATACAAATAATCTTGCTCATAGTTTTGAGCATTTGTATGAATTTTGTTTGGTAAAACCATTTTGGCTCTTTTAATAGTACTTCCTAATTTTTCTTACATGGATTTCCTAGGCTTTTGGAAAATCAGTGCTGGATCCAATAGGTCTTGAAGCTAATGAAAAAATCTGCCATCTGCATGGCTATATATAAGTAAAATAATTTTACTGCTAGAGGGCTAATAACAGTTTTCATGGTGTTCAATTTACCTCCTATTTTTATTTCTAGCCATCATTAGCAGTCTGTTTTCCTAATTTAGTTCTTTGGCTTCCTTATTCTTATATTAGTTTCGTTGTTGTTGTTGTTTTAAGTAACTTTATAATATTTAAACATTATTTTAGACTTGATAGCTCCATAATTTCTTTCTTTTTTTTTCATATTTTCCTTCTTTCTTTTTCATTTTTTTCCCTTACCTTCCTTTCTTTCTTTCTTTCTTTCTTTCTTTCTTTCTTTCTTTCTTTCTTTCTTTCTTTCTTTCTTTCTTTCTTTCTTTCTTTCTTTCTTTCTTTCTTTCTTTCTTTCTTTTCCCTTCTTTTATGCTTAAGGTTGTACATTTTGCGTATGCATTATGAAAAATTCTGACGTTTTCAAGAAGCACTTGGATGAGATGAGTGACCCTAACTACTGAATGTAATACCACATACTGGTGCTTTTAGTCCTGTTTTTTAAGTACTCTCTTCACAGCACAAAATTATTGTTGTTGTTGTTGTTATTACTATTATTACTATATTACCTTTTTTTCTCCAGACTATTGTGGAGACTCAGAGATACCATGTGATCTGTAACAGGCTCCCCATGGAAATGGTCATGGCACCAAGCTTGCCGGAGTTCATTAAGTGTTTGGACAATGCTCCCAGATATAGAGTTTGATTTTTGGGTGGTCCTGTGAGGAGCCAGGAGTTGGACTCAATGATTTTTGTTGTTCCCTTCCAACTCAGGATATTCTATGATTCTATAAGCTATCATGATACCATTTGCTGCTGTGATCCCACCCTAAACAATCATGTCTGTAAAAAAAAAAAAATGTATATTACAGCTGACTATAATTCAACTTACTGAGACATATCTTTCCAGAAAAAAAGTAAGTCTCCAAATGCCATGTGCTCCAACATTTTATTTTCACAGATACTTGTAAGATTGTATCTGCTGCTAGGTTTTCACACAGACCTTACACGATTGCTGTTTCCTATTGAATACATGCTTATGTTTTATCTATGTGTGATGTAAGCAGAGAGTGTATTACCCATGATAAAGAACAGCAAACCATTTCCACTGTCTAATTCTGTTTCAAATGTTATTATTATTTTTGTTTGGTTGGTTGGTTATGGTGCAATGTACAATGGAGAGCAAAAGGTTATTCTGACTAGTTTCTAGGGAGTGCAGAGGAGAATGATGACATGGTTCAGCAGTCTTACTAAAATGCAGCTGAGGCATCCCTAGCAGTAGTAGGGGAGTAGAAATAGAAGACTAGAAATACATGGAGGAAAACATAAATGCAGAGGAACACAGAAAGATGATGACAAGGAGAAGGTTTATAACTACTGTTACAGGGAGTGATGACCTGAGTTCTCTAGCAAATAGGCTGGCTCTAAGGTCTCCATGGAGTCTTCTCTTCTCCAGGCTGAACAACCCCAACTATCTTGTCCAGCTGCTCCAGCCTTTTTGACCATCTTTTTGACCCTTCTCTGGTCTTGTCCTTCTTGTGCTAGGGGCCCCAGAGCTGAATGCAGTACTCCAGATGGAGTTTCACTAGAGCAGAGTAGAGGGGGAGAATCACCTCCCTCAATCTGCTGGCCATGCTTCTTTTGATGCATCCAAAGATATGTGTGGCTTTCTGGGCTGCAAGCACACATTTCCAGCTCACGTTGAGCTTCTCATCAATAAATACTCCCAGATCCTTCTCCTCAGGGTTGCTCTCAATCAACTCTCTGACCAGACTCTATTTGTGCTTAAGATTGACCTGATAAAAGACTTGGCCTTGTTAAATTTTATGGGGTTCACACAGGCCCACCTCTCAAGGCAGTCAAGGTCCTTCTGGATAGCATCCATTCCCTCTGAAGTGTGAACTATACCACTCAGCTTGGCGTCATCAGCAAACCTGCCTATGGTACACTCCATCCCACTGTTCAGTCACCAATAAAAATGTTAAACAGTGCTGGTCCTGCTATGTACCCATGAGGAGCAACGCTCATCACTGGTCAGAAAAGTGAGTGTCCATACTGCATGTGGATACACCTGGATACACCTGCGCACAAATGCAATGTCTGGTTCCTCTTCCTCAAGTGACGAATGCCTTGTTCAATTAAAATAATGAGGAACTGAGGTTTCCAGGAACAAAAGCCAGGATAATATCAGGCAAGAAATTAAAACAGAAGGCCGTAGGAAAGAAGAGTCACGTGGAGATTTATCTTCTTTGGCAAAGACTAGAGGGCTCCCTAGGCAGCATGAGGAATGAATAAGGAAGAGGGGAAAAAATAAAAATAAAAATAAAACACACACACACACAAAAAAAAAAAAAAAAAAACGCAGTCCTTGTAGAAAAATTAGCGAAAACATGTAGTAATGACTGGGACAAGCAGACATAGAAGATGCCAAATAAATGAAAGCCAAGTACAACACATGGGAACCAGGATATACTCCAAAAGGAGAAAGGCACAACAAAGAAAGAAGATGGAAAACATAGTCAAAACCATCTTATGCAACAGTAGAAATGCATGCAGGCAACCCTAGCTAATCCCATATCAAAAGGACTGGAGAATCCCTTAGTCTTGTACAAGAAAAGTTGTGTCAAAGGACTGGGTCCTATTATCTCACTAGAGGCATAGCAAAGATAAGACACTGATAATTTGTAACACAAATAAGAGACACATCAGGGATCAGAGGGCAAGGACTGTATCTGTATTCTTTGTCAAGCCTGCCAGAATTTTCCTTGTAGTGATTAAAATTTATGATAGTCGAATTGGATATCCTTTTGTGAAAAACAAAAATTTTAAAAGGATTTCAGCTATACTGATTAGCATCTTAACAAAACACTGCAAGAACTCCACCTGGGGTTTTAAATTATGAAAACCCGTTCATAATTGCAGAAGTGTTTTTTTTTTTTTTCTGAGAAACTTTTTCTAACAGTCACTGTAATCCTCCCAGCTGAAATCTCTAGGGCAGAGTCCCCATTTGCAAGCAGGTCTAATTACAGGCAGGACAACTCTGCTAGCTCTTCTGATGAATTTTTAAAAGGGTAACTTTTATTCTGCTTATTCTCATTCCATTGAACTTGCCTGTGTACATTCACTGAACAAAAGAGACAAGACAACTACTGTTATCCTACCTAGTAAACTATACTGTGAAGCTGAGTAATGGACACAAACACTACCATTCTTTCAGCATCACAAATTGTCTTACAAACTGGAGTAGAAAACCCAGAAGATTATTCTATATAGATAAACAAATAAATGAAAAGATTACTTCAAGATTGTTTCAAAATGGATTTGACTTTTTCATTATGTTATAACTAGTTTTGTTCAATCAACATTAATGGCTAGAGTTTTCACATGATTCTCATATATATTTTAGGTAATGAATAAACATTAAACATTCATGCCGTATAATGTAAAACATGAGACTAACAAGGACTTAGGGATTTTTGTTACTGTTGTTGTTTGTTTTTGTTTCTTTTCTCTTTCAGATTATGTGCTGTCATAGAAAAAATGTTTGGTAGTGAACTGGTTATTATCCATGCAAAAAGAAATATAATCTTAAGCAAGTTTTCAATAGTTTTAACTACAAATAAAGTGGTATCTTGCTTTCTCCAGTAACTTAATTGATCAAAAGCAACTTGTGTGTTTGACATATTTATCAGTTTGAAACTCCCCTGGTGCTTCTAGAGTCTCACCAAGAGACACTGTTGACCAAAACTCAAGCCAAGAAAATATTTGTCCTTTCTGAAGCCAGCCTTTTTCTTTACAAGCCAAAAGTCAAGTCTGAGTTTTAGTGAGTTTATCCAAGTATAACAAAAATTCCTCATCACGAAACACTCAACCAACCCCAAGAGAAGACAATTACTTGGAACTAGTCACTGACTGAGATGTTACAGATGTCATGGAAAAGAGAGCTCACGTATTTTTTCTTGAACGGTAATGGCATAAGAAAGTCTTTACAAGCATCTTTGTCACTGACACTCTAGTTATCTCCTGTGATACTTTAAGACATAGTTATGCTGTCTTGAAAAAGATTATTAGGCAGCATTGCACCTATAGTTGTGAGCACATCAGTTTAACAATGAATTAATAGGCAACACAACAGTTCTTCAGAACTTTTTATAGCCAACATGGATTAGAAAATGGTCAAAATTATAACAAACAACCCCTTACTCATAGTTATTAGGGTGATTTCTAATCGGAATTCATACAGAATATGGATTCTGTATACTGAACTTTTGCTATCTGCAGTCCTGAATTAAAAGCAAGATCCAGAGAATGACTCACTAAATATACAGGTTCCATAATGATCTTATTTAGCACTTTGATTACTACTTACTAAAACCATAAAGTTTTGATCTTGTTCTGAGGAGCTGGTATTCATATTGGTACTAAAACTGCACAAAGCAGTAAATTTCTTCACACTTCATCAGCTTAGGTACTTCTCCTCTAGCAGAAAAACTTCATTCAGATAAATGTCTAAATTATTTAAGTATTTAATTATAAATAAAATAATCCTACATATTTAAATAAGAAATTGAAAATCTCTAAAATAATTACCTTCAGTAACCTACTGGAGCAAGAGAAGTTCACCAGCCATTTCATTTGGCCAGGATACCACCCAAGCCATGCAACCAGATTTGTGAACCTAAGCAGATCTACAACTGACACCATAAATTAACACCCAAATGCTATGGATGTATGGTGGCAATTCAGAAAAAAAAATAAAAATAAAAAATTGAGAACTTGAGGCTATCTGGTTATTAATGTAGATAAAGTATGCAGCTGGAGCAGTAGAATTAGTACACTAATCACTACTGGTTAACAAGTGATGTCTGTGTTTAAAAATGATGTGAATGTTAATGTTCAAAAAATGTTCCTGAAACTATGACGTTATATTAAACTACTGGTCTCTACTGACAACTAACCAAATACCACAATAAGATGAGATACAGTGCATGCAGAGAGGAAACAGAATTAATAGATTCTCCTGGACTTAGCATTTTAGGCTTGGCATCAGGATTGTTTGAGTAGCCCAGCAGAAAAAGATGGAGCAGCAGCAGCTCAAAAAGTGGCAGAGATTGTAAAAGCAAACTACTTTTGACAGGTCATTATGCAGTCAGCCTAATAACCAAGAGAGTGATTCAGCTGCATACTAACATGTTCAAAATTTAATTTTATTGTTGCAAGAGGGTGACTGGGGTATATTACTTTACAAAAAGTTTCAATAAATAAATAAGTAAATAAAATAAAACCCCATTGTAACAAACAGACAGCATTCACAACTTCTGTTGAATCATTTTGTCAAGCTTATATAAATTCACTAAAAATGCACATGACTCAAGAAATAAACACATAATTCAATGAAGATGAGAGTTTCTTACCATATTATAAAAGTTTATTAGGTTTATATATAAGCAATATACGCATGGATTATGAAAGTACTTCAGACTTCAACAGCAATTGCCCATGGGGTCTACCTGAAGCGCTGGAGCCTCAGCACATGAAAGGGAAATGCTAAGGTTGTATGGGGCATTGAAAAACCTGGTCTTGTGGAAGATGTTCCTAACTGTGGAAGGAACACTAGGGAGGTGTTCCTGTGAAAGGTGTCCCTTCCAATCCAAACCATTCTATGATTCTATAATTCTAATACAGTTGTGGCTACTTTTTTTCTTTTAGATGGAAGCTATTCCAAAGTAGGTGAACATGGTAGTACTTCTATCTTTTTACACTTTGACTGTTATATTTTAAGAGGAAAATATTTTTAATAAATTTTGCAAGTATGACAGAAATTATGGACAGACCCAGAAAAGATACAAACACTTCGAGGTATTCTTAAATCTCCTGTTTATGTAGATAAGCTAGCTTCAGTATCTTCTGAGATTGTCAACACTCTAAAACAGGTATCTTTACAATTTTGTCCATCTTTAATGCATTTAACCCTGCAAATTATAGATGTCTTCCTACATCACTGGAAGTGTTCCTAAGTTTTTCCCTTCAGATGCCAAAATATTATGGACTTTGACACAATGATTTCTAGATCCATATTGCAATGCCTTCTAGCCATGCTGCCTTGGACCTTCAATTCAACTTTGGCATCTTTCTGAAAAGGAAAAATATTAATTTAATTTTGAGTTGTGCTTCTCTTTGAATCTGTCTTCACTGCATAGTGGCACCACCTTTTCTTTATGCTCTTTTTATTTACATGACTGAAAAAACTTTATATTTGGACAGAAAATTTTGTACAAGATCTCCCAATTCCATTTCTGGCTCCAAGTACATTTTTAAATTGACCATGGTGTGCATGCAACCACTGTTTGTTCAGAAAATTTGATAGGGGATTTCAAGTGAATATTTCTCTATATTTTTACTTCATATATTTTATAAAGATTTTTAAAGTGTTGAAGAATGACTTTTTTATTATTTTATTTATTTAATTATTTATTTTGCATTTAGACACATGTTGCAAGACGCTGAATACTTTTCTGAAGGTTAAATCTTTTTTTTTTTTTCACGAGTGGAATATGAGGTTGCTCAGTCTAAAAACAATATACTTGGCTATCATTGCTGAGTAGACAAATAAAAGAGCCAAGGGTTTTGCTCCATGATGATGCAGAGCTGACAATGAGCTGAGTCTAAATCTAAACACAATCTTGTCACTATCCTGAAAGGAACAGGAAAATGTGTTTGAAACCTGGTAAGCAAATTTCTATTATCTTTTCTTCCTGCCATTGACGAGAATGATCTTATTCTTTTAGTGCTCACCACTAAAGTCCTATTAGTATCAAACAATTTCCATTGTATGTCAAAAAAGAAACAGCTGCTGACATATTTTCTAGCTACAGGTAATTTTGACAATGATGATAAGACCATATATATCAAAAAAACAACCACATTGCTTGTGCATGAAGAAAGTCACATAGAAGAAAGTCTGCGCATTTAAATCAAACAACCTCATGAATATCAGTTGAAGTAAAAGAAAGATTGTGTTAATGGTCTTCTGTACTGCACTGCATAAATTTTAGTTTAAAATGCCATTATTTTTATATTCACTGACCAGTTCTGCTGATACATTAAAAAATGTTTACCCTTTTAAAGTTTACAGATCATTATGAATATTTCAGTAGTAATTCCTTAGATTGAATAAATCATCTATATATAAAACTGCAAACAACTCAGGTGTTGTAATTACTGCCTAGCATAGATTATGAAAGTTGAATGTATATTCAAATATATTCTCAGTCGTCCTTGAAAGCTTTTTAAATCCATTTGCAAATATCATTTATTTCATTTAGTAGTACAATCTAATTATATATGTGTTGATAGGATTTATGGAAGGATTTGGATTTAAAAGTCTAGAAATTATAATTTTTGCCAGCTATTCCAAGTTCTCATGCATACATTTAAGATAAAAATCATTCCATATTACTTTAACTCTGATTCCTTCTAAGTAGTATTGTTCATCATAAAACCGTTATTTCAAGTGGTATGAAACCAATAAAACTGATCTCCCATAAATAAGTATATTTTCTCACTTTTTAAAAATTTATTTATTTATTTATTTATTTATTTATTTATTTATTTTCTGATATGTGGTATTTACCATCAGGCTCTTTCTCCAATGTATAAGTTGTTTTATGTTCTAACGTGTCTCTTTAGAATCCCCTCCAGAGGTTCAGTCTGGAGACAAGACTACTAAAAGGATGTGACTGCCTTCTGGGAAAAGACACATACTATCCTTTCTGGTGATTTCTTGAACAACTCCTCTTAACCATAATAACAATTTATATCAATTAAGAATCATTATTTTTGACCTGATGTACCTTGCTAGTTGCCTTTATCTTTTTGATACTAAAGTGGAAAACTGAGAGTGAGACAGGTAACTGGAGATTTAGACCTACTGCATATGCTACATTTCTGTGCATGGGATGGGATTTTCAAGTAAAAGTGTTGTGTGCATTGTTCAAGCAAGATACTCTTTTGGCCAAACTTGAAGAAAAGGTAAATATTCAAATAATGAGAAAAAGCTGACAACAGGGATGGTCTAACAGAGGAATCTATCTGTGAAGCTCAGGCAGTTCTTTTCTAAACCAACACCCTTTTTCAGCTTGGACACAAGCACTAATGGATATCTTCTAAATTAATGCAATCATCTTAAGCTGTGTGGGCTAAAGAACAGCTCAGAAGTTTTATCAAAGCCAAGGTCAGTAGAGGCTCCCAAAAATACTAAATGAAATTTTGTTTTCAGGTCCCAATAGATTTACAAGGTTAGAAAGGTTTTTTTGTTTTGCTTTATTTTCTTAAAAGCTAACAAGCTCTTCAAAGACAGAAATCTGTTTATTCCCACTGGCAACTAATAATCCCAATGAAATAGATATGTGTTTTCCATTGGGGTTTGTACCATTTGCTTTAGAATTTATATTATTGGCTTGTACAAAGGAAAGAAATAGTAGCTTGAGTTCATAATATATTGGGCAAAATATCAAGAAGATTAGGCCACATGGTAGAGCATAGTCTGATGGAAAACATACATTTACTGCAAAGAAATAGTTATGCCAGAAATTTAAGAAATTCTGCTGCAAAACAGTGTCTGCCTTGTATCGCGCTCTCTTATTCCCTGTCCCTCTGTATGAACTTAGCAGGAAACAGGGCCTTAACAAAAGAGGGTCTGAATAGCAGATTACTTCAAAAAGATTAAGGGAGGCAGTGTAGGAACAGAGAAAGGGAAATATGGAAACAGAGGAAAGCAAGACAAAATTTTATTAGCAAAATATTTATCCTTTTCTGTTACATACTAAGCAAATCACAGATGTTAAAGGAGATCATCAAATGTATTTTACAATGTTTATGATATTTATTATGATGACCTCATGTGAGATGGAGTCTAATGGTAATTACACTCTGCAGCTGCTAGTCCACTGTCGGCCTCCCTCAGTTCCAAAGGGAATAAGGAAAATGCTCCCACTCCATCAAGTCCATGAAAAACAAGCTACATGTTAGACAAACTGTTCCTTCTCACATTGCAAGGCTGCCGACTTTCTCTGCCCTGCTCAGCAAATAGTCAAAACCCAAGACACAGCTGCTGTTTACCCGACTGAGCAGCCCAGCCTCTGCCCCTTTCATCTAGCCACATTAACAGCACCCCTCTTTTTGCAGGCGTCACCCCAGGGAGCATGCTGCGGGGGTAGCCAAGCTCATGGCATGTGTGGTGGTGCAGGATGCAGCCCTCTCCTTCCACACTTGCTGAGAGAGCTTAAACACCACAGAGCTTGACCTCATCGGCACTGCTCCTCTCTCTGCACCATCTTCCTCTATGCACTAAGTAACATCCCATTCCCTACTTAGACAGCCAGTTAGGCACTTGAGAAAGTTAAGCATATCCCAAAATCTGAACCCCAAATACTGAAATGTTAACATTTTAACACTGCCTAAGGAAATGTCAGTACTCTCATGTCACCTCCTGAGTTTTTCCAACCTTCTTCTGGCTTTTACTTTACCAAACAGCAATATTTTCCCTTCTCCATACCACCACCCTGCAAGACTGCTATATATCTTACAGTTTCCCTTCACCCAGGAATCATTCCCTTGCAGCCATTTACTCCACCAAGTTTGTGGTTTGTGTCCTATGTCATGGCCTGTCACATAGGTCCTCACCCCCATGTCTTCCTCAGCTCCCTTGTCCTTTTTACTTGTTCTCAGCTGTAATAGGGTGGAAAAAGATGGATAACTCTATGACACTGGAAGAGGGAGGCTGTGGCAAAGAGATAGCATGGAGAGTAAAATACATGGTGCGTGTATTGAAAAGATTGTTACGGGCACAGATATTTGTATGAAGGAGTTCAGTAGGGTTGTGCTCTTTCATACTTGCCAAAAAAAGAGTTTCATCATTCTTAACAGCCAAGTAGACCATAAAAGTATGAAAAGATCCTCAAAAATTAATAGTAATAAAAAATAAATAAATAAATAAACAAATAAATAATAAATGAGAGAGAGAGAGAGAAAATCCTATTGCTAAATTTCTTGTTTGTTTGTTTTTTCTCTATTTCTCCTTTTGGAAAAAAAAATGTAAAACTTACTGCTCTGAAATCAAAGAAATGGATGTGAGGTTAATTTTAAACATATATAAACTTTTTACAAGATGTGTGTATAACATGGAAGTGATTAATCACAGACATTGTATTACTTTATTGTTAGGTAAGATTTACCAGACAAGCTAATCTAATTTTTCTGACATAAACTAAATAAACATTAGCATAGAATAATATATTCATTTGAACATTTTATTTCTGCTTTATTTGAAATAGAACTGCCACTTAAAATGCTAGGCACCATATCACAAATTAATTTTCTTCATATTAAATCTGCACATTTTTATGTTTCTTTTAGAAAATTCATGGAATAAATCCTGTTTTATAAGCTGTTTTCAGCTGTTTTTTTGTTTGTTTGTTTGTTTGTTTGTTTTTAAATTTGTTTATTTGGGTTTTTTTTGTGCTGACTGTTGTAAGAATAGGAATTGATGTTTGTTTAGGTTAAAGAAACTGTAAACTTCAATTATTTATAGCTGCAACACATCACAGAGCAGAATGGAAAATGTAAAGAGTACAGAGCTTTGTAATGAGCCTGAAGACTTTCAAGACAGTGTAAGCAAATAAATATCTGTCAGCCTGAAGTTCAAAAAGGACTAGCTTCTAACAGCAGTAAATGGGTTTATTTGTCGGACCATTTTCAAGTCCACTGAAAGTAACAGAGATTGCTTTGTTTACTTTTGTTCTGTCTTCATGATGATTTTATCTCTTTGTACATTTTCAACTGTACAAGTATTGACTGATTAAGCTTTGCATTATCTGCAGGAGGTGTATCCCACCAAGGACACCTCTTTCACAGTAGCATCAGATTCAATCTGAAAGCACATTTGTGCTTTCAGGTCCCAGAGTGGCCCCAACCATCTCAAAGCTTCTAGTCCTGCCACCTTGCAATCCCACCTTCACCTGTGAGAGGTGACTTCATGGACCTTCCCAGAAGAACAACTTGCCAGTCAGCTACCTGTTCTTGGTGCCACCACAAGGAAATGGAGGCTGCTTAGCCCCATCCCTGTGCTAGGGTGGAAAAGAATCTGGCATGACTTCACTCACATACCTCATTCATCATGTCATCTTTTGTTGCTTTTCTGTGCATAAGCCTGCTCTGCTCTGCTTTACCATGCTCCCCTTACCTGCTTATCTGTCAGCTTTTTAGAGACATTTTAAAAATCCTGACCCTTATATATATATATCAGGATATAAAAATCCTGATCTTATATCCAGTCTCATCTGTTAAGAAGAGCTCTTATCCTATACATGCTTTAGCTGTAAAATTAGAGCTAGGGCTCTCTGTGAGATGTATAGATTTAAAAATAAATTAGTGCTAACCATGCTAATGATTCTTTATTTCAGCATGATGTGTTTCCACACAGCCTGGTGTTTAGCAGCATGAGGAGCATATTACAAACAGCCCTCTGCAGACGCTTATGGAACACAAATTTTAAACAGACTGCAGCACGAGCCTACCATGGAGGAGACAGCACATGTAACTCTTTAGTGTCAATAGCTGTAGGTTGGACAGACATTTACAGATCAGTAAATTCAAAACATTTGGTATATTTTAAATGGCATGGGACACTCATTCAGGAAAGAAACAGACTTCCCACATCCCTGGCAGAAAAGCAATTAAATAAACCAGACAAGGAGGTGGCCATATTGTTCATGAACTGGACAACATATACATATGTTTCCCTTTTATGAAAGTCTGGCTAGAGAAATTATCTTTAAATTGAATTAAATATGACAGTAGCTGCATTTTATTTTTAGGTATGATGCTTCAGGGAAAGCCTGCATGATTCTGAACAAAACTATTTTAATCACAAATAGCTGTTCCCTGTTTTTAAAATTCCTGAATTTTATCTTCCTAAGAAATTCAACTCTCTTGACAAGTGTTCGATTTTTATTCCCAAATTGGAGGATTAACGTTCACTCAGCTTCAAAGCAGCAACACCAAGTGATATAGGAAAAGCAAGAACAAAGCTTAAAGCTCATGTTCTCAAATATTCAATTACTCCTGAGGAAATGAAATAAACCTATTACACAAATCTAAATGTAACCTGAAAAAGTGACAGTGTGGTCAGTACATTCCAAAAATCTTTGTGTATATAGATATAATAACCAGCTTATTTAAAAAAGACATTCATTCACTATGTTATGCCTTGAAAAAATTACATAGTCTTTGAAAACAATTTATTTATCTCATAAGAATTTTGTCAAAGGGTTTATTTTTTCAGTAAAATTTTCCACAGAATTGTCAAGGGGAACACAAAACATAGATGCTTATAACTAGTGCAACAAGTAAAAATGTCATTACAGCAATATTTATAAGTTGATTACATCTCAGAAAAAGAGTCAGACAGAATGGAAACAACTTAGAAGGCAACTGCTAACTGGAAAGCAAAGGAAGGCTTCTTAAGAGGCTCCCACTCTGGGAATAACCCCATCTCATTAGGAAGAGACATGAGCACATATCGTGGTTCCTCATCTGTTAGGAAAGATGAATACAGAAGCAGAACATACCAATTCAGTCCAGACAGTCCAAGACAGAGCAATACCAAAACAGTAGTAATACAATTTACTTTTTTAGATTTTTAACGAGGTACAATACTGCTGATAGTTGCAGAAAAGCTACTCTGAAGAATACTGTCTATGAAGGTTATTATGGACACAGCTCCGCTGGTGGTACTCTGTTAACACAGTACGTTTTCAGACTCCAATAAATGTTAATAATACAGCACATTATGTGTATTATAGTGCATTATGTGTAATATGTAAACACATTATGTGTAAGATGAGGTGCTTGAATGAGGAGACCTACATAAAGCATACCAAATACTTCAAATATATATCATGTGTCTCTGTGGCTTGGATTCCTTCTCAGATACTATAAAAATACTAAATATCTTCAAGGGACCTCTTTGCTCTGATATGGGCATTCCTTCATTAGTCCTAATTTGATATCACTGTTAGCCAAGAACTTCTTCTGCAAATTAGCAAGTTCCTAAAGCCCCTGATCTCTGTTCTTACAGGATGCGAACAGGCAGGTCCTGCACTTTGGCCACAACACCCCCATGCAACAATACAAGCTTGGGGCACAGTGGCTCAAAAGCTGTGCAGAGGAAAAGGTTCTGGAGGTGCTGATTGATGCTTGCCTGAACATGAGCTGGCAGTGTGCTCAGGTGACCAAGAAGGTCAAAGGCATCCTGGCTTGTATCAGGAATAGTGTAGCCAGTAGGACCAGGGTGGTGATTGTCCCGCTGTACTCTGCTCTGGTAAGGCCACACCTTGAGTACTGTGTGCATTTTTGTGCCCCTCACTACAAGAAAAACATCAAGACCCTGGAACATGTCCAGAGAAGGGCTACAAAGCTAGTGAAGGGCCTGGAACACAAGTCCTCTGAGGAGTGGCTGAGGGAACTGGGGTTGTTTAGTCTGGAGAAGAGGAGGCTCGGGGGAGACCTTATTGCTCTCTGCAACTACCTGAAAGGAAGTTGTGGGGAGCTGGAGGTTGGCCTCTTCTTGCAGATAACTAGAGATAGGACTAGAGGGAATGACCCCAAGTTTCACCAGGGGAGATTTAGGTCGGAAATTAGGAAACATTTCTTCTCAGAAAGAGTGGCCAGGCATTGGAATGGGTTGCCAAGGAAGTGTAGAGTGACCATCCCTGGGGGTGTTCAAGGAAAGGTTGGATGGCTTAGGGACATGGTTTAGTGGGTGACATTGGTAGTAAAGTGATGGTTGGTAAAGATGATCTTGAAGGTCTTTTCCAACATTAATGATTCTATGATTCTATGTTAGGATGGTAGAACCTACCTCTCCTCAGTTTCTGTCTGTTGAATTTTGGGGATCCCACTGTCATTACAGTTGTTTTCTCCTGTAGGATATATATCACCTTTCTCTGTGTGGGGAAGACCTTCAGGTCTTGTACTATATTGATTATTCCATTTGGTCTGTTTTGTTTCTTTGTACTTTTGCAAATCCTTGTTTCCTTGGCATTAGTTTTAAGTATCACAGGCTCACATCTCCCAGTTTTCTATTAAATATGACAGTTTTACTTTGTTGATGCCAAAATATAATTTGATGGGGATAATTATGAATGACTTTACATGTTTTTCCTAATGTAGCAGCAGTGTATAACACACAGATCAGTGAGACTGAGTTCAGCTACTGAAGACTGGATTTCAATATACAACCAGTCATAACAATCCAACAGGAAAACTGTCTCAGAGTAGTGAAGCATTTTTAAAAACCATGTGAAAAAATAATCTGTTTTCTAGTAAATTTATCTTGGGGAAATAAGATTTATGGCTTTTGGGGGGAGTTCTAGGAACTGTAGGTTTACTTTGGGTGTGGGCTGCAGATTTTCTCCCACCTACCCCAAGACAATGCACCAGCTTTTGGTACACTTTATGACCTGGGCCAAAACTACAATCTGTAACTGATTTGCATTTGCAGAATCAGATTCTTCATAATTTTACTTGTCTTTTGTATTTTTACATACATCTTCGTTTTCTACAGAAGGCAGCATTAGCCTATAATGTAAGCATCTGCTCACATCTTCCTGTATCTTTGCAGAACTACTATGCACAATCAATGTTTTAGTGTAAAAGAGTTTAAGATATACAACCACTTTCTGAAAATCTTAGTTTCTACTGGTACACATTTATTTCTAAGTACAGAATGAGGT
Source organism: Aythya fuligula (assembly GCF_009819795.1). Lineage (NCBI taxonomy): Eukaryota > Metazoa > Chordata > Aves > Anseriformes > Anatidae > Aythya > Aythya fuligula. Next base: position 50,593,709 of record NC_045593.1, read on the forward strand.
ACTTCCCAGCAATCTGATTTTGCTGTATTCCATATCTCAGTTCCAGTGACCTTGCATTGACATATGGTAAGTCTCCACATAAAGTAACATTAGACTCCAAAGGTGAAAAGTATAAACAATATAATAGCAATTTCTCTGAGCAGATAATGTATTTTCTAAGATGCATATGGTTAGCCATGTTTGGAAATCATTCTTAATCTAAAACATGTATTTTAGCAAAGTAATGTGTACAATGACTTTGGAGGTAGTCTCAATTATTCAAAAGAGGGAAAAATATTAGATGAACGTTTTTTGCAATCTCACTTCCCCCCAGTTTCCAACACTATATTAACTATAGATAGAAAGTATTCTAATATTGAAGACTACCATTGAAGAAATTATGTTAATTCTAATTTGTAGCAGATGCTGTGCCTTCTGTACAGAAACATGGCAATAACATCCTGTTCTTAGATGGCACACTGGTGATACTTTTAGAAAACATTCATTTTATAGATACATAATTAAATTGCCAAAGCAGTTTAAGCTCTGTGCTGTTTTTGACTGTGTTTACATGAGTTTTAGCTAGCAAACAATCTTGTTCTTTAGCACTCTCAACCAGAACAAGCCATGCCACATTAGCATGGCATCATTCCTAAAATAATATACACTGCTTCACAGCAGGGCTAATTAGTTTGGGCTCTGTGATATACTAATGGCAGTTAAATGGCTCTTAGTTGGCTCAGGCTCTGGGAAGAGCTTGCTGTTGTCTTTTGTAGCATGCCATTTAGTAATACCTCATGTAGTAAACATATTAATTAATGTAACTGACTGCATGGGTGGTCTACTTATTTTATTTTTTGACATTAGAAATAGAACAGAACAACAGGTAACAAAGTGTTTTGCCTGTTCTCTAACCTGAATTTTGAGTCTAACCTGGACTATCAGCATTTTTTTTAAGATCATTGAGGATCCTGACTTTTGTTCATGTTGAAACTAATATTTAAGTCTTTTGTTTGTGCCTCTGCACAATAATTCTTTTCGTTCCAGAATCATCTCTCTTAATACTGTGTGTATCATTGCAATTGCAGTTTTTATCCCCAAAAGTTGCCTCTGAGATTGTCTTCCTTGGCAGTGCAAGCTGAAGTGGTCCAAGGAAGCGAATATCTTCAACTCCGCATTGAAAGATCACCCATAAAATCAGTTAATTTTTTGTATTCTTGTAGATGAACACCTACAAACATAGCCCAGAAATTGCTCTTAAGCTAGTCCATAAACTTCATTAAACCAATGGTTCCTGACACTTCACAGGAAGTACTGTCACTACACTCAGAAGTATCTTTCATGCCTTTTCTTAGGTAAATTTACCCCCTCTCTTCTTTAATTTTCCAATTTATCATTTTTATATGTCTTTCTTATTAAAAAGTAATCCTTGTTACCATATTTGCATATGTGCCTTCAGTCCATATAGCTTTATTTAGAAATTGTGGTAGTTTTTTTATCAAGTGAGAGAGGAAAAATGTCTCTAAATCATGCCATGTTTCATGACAAACTGGTATGTTTCTCTGTTGGTAGTTCTAAAACTGCTAAGTGATAATTACACATGAAAATCACCTCTATCAAAGAATCTTATTAAAACCTTTCTAAATCTGACAGAATATATGCTTCAATCATGCAAATTGTGATCACCAAAGCCTCTGCATTGATATTTGATTTAAATGTATACAGTGTAATCTCAGAAGAAATTACCCAATACTAATTTCAAGTACTTTTTTCTACTTTTTGTTGAAAGCTTTCTGCTTTCAAGAGAGTTTAAATAAAAAGATGGAAGGAAGGAAGGAAGGAAGGAAGGAAGGAAGGAAGGAAGGAAGGAAGGAAGGAAGGAAGGAAGGAAGGAAGGAAGGAAGGAAGGAAGGAAGGAAGGAAGGAAGGAAGGAAGGAAGGAAGAGAAAAAGAAAGGAAGAAAGGAAGAAAGGAAGAAAGGAAGAAAGGAAGAAAGGAAGAAAGGAAGAAAGGAAGAAAGGAAGAAAGGAAGAAAGGAAGAAAGGAAGAAAGGAAGAAAGGAAGAAAGGAAGAAAGGAAGAAAGGAAGAAAGGAAGAAAGAAAGAAAGAAAGAAAGAAAGAAAGAAAGAAAGAAAGAAAGAAAGAAAGAAAGAAAGAAAGAAAGAAAGAAATATAGATAATGAACAGCCAACTACTCCCAGAGTGCTGTATTTTGATTTGAACATGAGAAGTTATGGTGACCTTGCCATTATAAGAAAAAAATACACCAAGTTATTTAAGCTGTCAGCCTAGCTGTACTTGAAGAGCGTCCACGAGATACTCAGGATTCATATTATAATTATAAAATAAGCTTCCAGGAATCTATTCCTTCATACCTCTATCAGACTCATCTGTCATTTGCTAACTCTCTGAAATACTCCAGACTTGACCTTGTCCCTGTTTTCTGTTTCTGTTTCTCTCTATTACTTTTCTACTGGCAGCTTTCATATATCACGTGATGTTTTGTACCTCATTGAAAAGTCAGGGTGTTTCATAAGTATAGTTTCCTGGATTGTAGCATCCTTATTACTTTAAATTAGACTTTACAGAGCAGCTCTTCAAGTTAAATCATGCAGTAATTCATAGAGTTTGTTAAAAAAAAAAAAAAAAAAAGCACAAAAGCACCTTCAATTAGTCTTGTAAAAAGAAGGATCTTCCCATAAAATACATACAAACAGGGCAATAAAACTGGAAAGTGCCTATAGTATTATAGCTACTTGCTATTTCAGTTGCAAGTCAGCATTACAAAATGAAAGAAAGAAATGAAAGAAAAGAGAATTCACATTATAAATTAGCCTCTTTGTGACACAGATGAGAGTTCATCAAAAAGAATATCCATACCTGAGTTTTTTGTACTTCTTACATAGTATTCAAAATGTGGCTGGTAGAAAAAAATGGAATAAAATCTTCCAAAGGAAGAATAAAGCAAGAATATCCCTTTTCCAAAGGAAGCTGCCCAGTGTAAATTTGCCTAAAAGTGTATTCTGGGATTACAAGGCTTGATATCAGTGGGAGGTGCTACCGACTATCTCAAGCGTGTTTTTTCACATTATCCTAAAATGTTGTATTCTCATTTCCTTATACTGGTTTGTAGCTTTCATGAACAGAAAAGCGGTCATTTACTTAACTTGGAGGGGAATTGGTCAGAAAATCCCTTGTACTAGGAAATGTAATAACATTAAGAATTATTATTTAATTTCTTTCTTTGAATTTATTTCTACTTCTATAAATCATTTCTCACAACTTGCTTCCTGCTTCATACCAGAAATTTTTAATTTAAAAAATCATATACTGACCCAAAGATTCAAAAGCTTTCTTTCTACCGTTACAAATACATACATACTTCCTGCTCATATACTTCTTTCTTCTGTTCTTTTGTCTAAGATTCATAAAATAAGTGCAGTAGATACATTTAAACTATATTGATATTGATATATAACATCAAAAATCTTCAAATTTTTCATGCAGGTGTAGATCTTATACTTTCAAATATATAATTTTAATGTACCCTCCCTGTTCATTTTGGGGGATTAAAAAGAACAAATACTATGTACCATTTGGGGGACACTCTTATAAACAGCTATACTAAATCAGATGTGTCAGCTTTATTCACCTATTAGAAAATAAAAGAAACTATTGAATTATACAGGATTACCTTATTGTTTTATACTATGGTCTCATATTAGCAAATTCTGAAATTTATCTCATTATGAAGTAATATCACAGAAGGATTTGTAAAATCAAACTACTGATGCTATAAACAAAACAAAACAAAACAAAACAAAACAAAACAAACAAACAAACAAAAAAGTGAGATTTAAAATTACTTGGTCACAGAAAGATGGTCAAGACAGAGAATCTACTTTGGCTGAAATGAGACCTTGTCAGTCAGTTCAAATTATGGATCAGAGACAAAGAAGACAGGAAGATGAAAGACAGAAAAATGGAAGAGAATAGTGAGTTAGTATACATTTATGAAACATCTTAAAAACACCACTTTGAGGTTGATTAGAAGGTCAGTCTAAGTAGAAAGCTGGGGAATGGTCTGGAAGATGAAGTTGATGCAATGATATTTATTGGACAGAGAGAACTGTCTGGCTACAATACCTCAGTCCCCCTGAAGTTGAGATAATAAGGATATATGAAGACTATAAAGAGGGAATAGCAATAGTCAAGATAAGAAGTGATTAATGGATGACTGAGGATTTCAGCAAAAGAAAGGTCAATATGAGGCCAAATGCAGGCAGTGTTCTATAGGTGGGAAATTTACAGAATAAAATAACATTAAAAAGTTTCTTTCAGGACCAAGATTTTCACAAATTTTCCTTTTATATTAATATAAAATCTAAGGAGACAGAAGACAGTCACTTACATGTATATTAGGACAATTGTTTTAAGTAAGGCAGCTTGAAACAGAATCATTATGAAATACTCAAGCTTTCTTGAATGACAGAGATACTTTTCTCTGCTTTTACACTTGTACCTCATATGAAATGCTTATTAAATTTTCCCTGCAAACCACCATTTCTGCTTGTTCAGAAAGAAAGACTACAGAGTGAGGGAAGAATTACTTCTATACAACTACTGTTCTCTCAGGAAGTTTTTGTTTAAAGGACAGGATATGTAATATTTGCTCTTAAATACTGGTAAGCAGGTTGTACAGTTGTGCAGAAACTCTGAATTGTCAACCTCTTAGAGAAAAAGATAAACTATGACTCCTATAGAGCTAATAAAAATCACATTTGCTTATAAATTGCAATAAAATATTTTGCCAGGGTAGTACATACCCATGTAGCAGAGTATTGAAGAACAGATAACATTATTTAGACCAAATTCCACTTACAGAAATAACATTGGACTTCCCTGAAATTGTACAAAAATGACTAGAATGATTTAAAAAGGCTGAAGTGTTATGCAATTTCATTTTTGGTGAATAAATGTATTTTATCAGGCCTACTTAGTCCATACAACAACAACTACAAAAACAGTAGCATAATGAAAATTATGGAAGTTGGAACAGTAAAGATGAATAGCCACACACTGACTTGGTATAAGTTTTATCTTTACTATTTTGATAAAACAATATAATTGTCTCTAGAGGGAAAAGTAAAGCAAGAGGTAATATTGCGAAAATGTACAAATAATATAATGCAATACTGCTTAGCTAGTTGAAATAAGTACTCACAATACTACTAATAAAACGCTTGTTTTATTAGACAGGCATAAAAATCTGTAAGCTGATGTGTATCATCATGTGTTCACCAGTTCAGTTTATATGGACTTTTTAAATAGATACCAGTATTATATTCCTCTTGGAAGCAATTTCAAGGCACGTGCAAGACAAGAATATGATCCAAGACAGCCGTCATGGCTTCACCAAGCTAATCGTGCCTGGCAAATCTGGTGGCTTTCTACAATGGAGTGGCTGCATCGATTGACAAAGGAAGACCAACTGATGTCATTTAACTGGATTTCTGTAAGGCCTTTGATATGGTCCCACATGACATTCTGATCTCCAAATTGGAAAGATATGTATTTGAAGGGTGGACCATTCAGTAGATAAGAAATTGGCTTGAAGGCTACACCCAGAGATTGGTGGTCTATATCCAGCTGGAAGCTGGTGATGAGTGGTGTCCCTCAGGGATCTGTCCTGGGACCAGTACTGTTTCATAGCTTTATAACTGACATAGACAATGGGATTGAGTGCACCCTCAGCAAGCTTGCAGATGACACCAAACTGAGTGGTGTAGTCCATACGAGAGAAGGAAGGGATGCCATCCAAAGGGACCTGGACAGAATGGAGAAGTGGGTCCACATGAATCTAATGAGGTTCAACAAGTCCAAGTGCAAGGTGCTGTACCTGGGTTGGGGCAAGCCCAGACAATGAGGACAGACTGGGTGAAGATCTCATTGAGAGCAGACCTGCAAAGAAGGACTTGGGGGTTCTGGTGCATGAGAATGTCAACATGAGCCAGCAGTGCACACTTGCAGCCCAGAAGGTCAACTGCATCCTGGGCTGTATCAACATAGGAGTGACCAGCAGGTCAACGGAGGTTATTTTGTCCCCCTCTACTCTGCCCTCATGAGGACCCACCTGGAGCACTGCATCCAGGTCTGGGACTACCAGCCCAAGAAGAATGTTGATCTGTTAGACTGAGTCCAGAGAAGGGCCACAAAGATGATCAAGGGGCTGGAACACCTCTCCTGTGAGGAAAGGCTGAGAGTGCTGGGGCTGTTCAACATGAAGAAAAGAAGGCTCTGGGGAGACCTCACTGCAGCTTTTCAATACTTAAAGGGGGCTTAAAAAAATGTAGAACAACTTTTTTCCTCAGGCAGATGATAATAGGACAAGAATGAATGATTTTAAACTAAAACAGGGGAGATTTAGATTAAACATTAGGAGGAAATTCTTCACTCAGAGGGTGATGGAGCACTGGAGCAGGTTGCCCAGAGAAGTTGTGAATACCCAGTCCCTTGATCTGTTCAAGACCACCTTGTAAACTGATCTAGTGGGTGGCATCCCTGCCCATGGTAGGGGTTTGGAACTAGGTGATCTTTAAGGTTCCTTCCAACCTAATCTGTTAGGTTGTTTTTTGTTCTAAGTTTTTTGTTCTATGACAATTCTATACTAGCTTGTACACAAAACTGCATCCGTCATTCAATGTAATAGAATTACCCTTGATATAGATGATAGATTTTCTCAAATAAACTGTAATTTTAAAAATTTTAGTCAAAAGGAAAGCAGAAAATATATGCCAGCATGTGTGCACAGGATGAAACCCTTGGACTACCAGCAATTCAAGGCAGAGAACCTCTTTTCCTATGCATGCTGGCAGCATCTGATAACACCATTAATAACAAAAGAAAGGGAAAAGGTAGATTATAACTTCCCTGTTCCATTTTTAATATTTTCTTTCTCAATCTATCACATGAAAATGATTCATTATTGTTATCACCATCATTGTCAGAGAGTAATGAGATTTCTAGGCTAATGTGCCTTTCTAAAAATGAAGAGTGAGATTTGCCAGTTCTGCTGGCAGGAGCCCACACAAGATATTCTGTCTTGGCCATGGGTGATCTTCCACTGCAGAGAAGCTGGACAGAACTTTATTGAATATGGCCCTTAACAAGACCATTGAGCACTCAGGAATATTGATAGTAGTGTATCACATCCTAAGATTTTAATTTTATTTTCAGCTCATTATTTATTTCCTTTCTTTATAAAAGAATAATGAACGATTTCATGAAAAAGAAAAAAGGTCTAAAATGTAAGTTGCTGGTAACATAAACTAATGCCAGTATAATTGCATCCAGCCATTTCTGGCATCACCTTTAAAACAGCAGAACTAACCCAACGTATCAGTTCCTATATAAACCACAATGAGGATTCTGAGAATACATGGTTTGTTTTAACTGGGCTATTTTAATTGTCAGCATTATTCAACCATTGTGTTCAATTAGATAAAATTTGCCTTTGACACTGAATCCTAACCACACACAGTACTATATATTTCATATTAAAAAAAAAAAAAAGAGGAAAAATCCTAAAGATATCACAGTACATTAAACACTTTGTTCGCTGTCACATTATCTTGCCCTTCCATCAGCTGTACTTATCAACATCTTATCATACCATGGTGAAAGACAGAGTGCTGTGGGTAGCTTTTATGTAATGATTATGCCAATGTTATTGGACGCAAACTTCCTTATCACTCTGCTTACACCAGACAGACCTCATAAAAAAGTTCCCTCATGTTCTGCTTCAGCAGTCAGGTCAAGAGCGACTCACTCTGTTATGAGCACAGGTGACAGAAAGGGCTGTTCTCAGCATCCTAGGCAGTCCCCAGCCAGTTCTGAAACCAACCTCTCTGACTTGCTACATGTTGAAGAAAGTACTGCTTGCTTCTTAACTAATACCAACATGACTTTATCTCCTCATAAATTCAGTAAAGCTAGGGAGAAAAAAAAAAAATCCTGATGAAGTTTCCTTTCCCTGACCATATCCTTCCCACCATCCTCTCAGTACCACTATAATATGTCTGCCATTTGCTCTGCTATTTTTTATGCCACATGATAACCTTGATAACAAGTTTGAGCTCAACCCAGTCCTTCTTGGCTCATGATCATAGAAAACCTCCTTGGATCAGGGAAAAATGACTTTCAAAGATTAGTGTTACCACTTTACAGACACTCTGAGCAACACCATGTGCCAGGACCCACAGACCACTGAAAGGAATCTCAAAGTGAAGATTTTGGTGATAGTCTTCTGCCTAATTTTAACTGAAACAGCTATTTCCCCTGACATGGTCACTGAGCTGCAGTTTTGTTTACATAGGATTCTTTGAACTTCTCCTTGCTACTCTCTCTATTTTTATTTTTTATATATATTTTTAAATCTTAGTTCAGTTTCAGCTTTGTTCATTAAAAAAAATAATAATAAATCACTGAACAAATGTATTTGAATTCTGACTTAAACAGGCCACTTGGGGGTACTGTGTTGTAAAGCCAACAGAGCAAGTAACATTAAAAAGGCAGACATAATCTCATTCACAGCCTACATTTGCAGAAGGACACCTGGAATATAAATGTGTCTGGATAGGACCAGGATTGTTGTGATTAATTGCCAGCTGTTGTCTGTAGGAGATAGAGCTATGCTGTGAAACCAGGAGAAAGTGTTGAAAGTGTTCCTTGGGGCTTGCACTGCTTGTGCTCAGACAGACTGGGGCAGGAAGAGTGCAAAGCTCATAAACAAAAATACGTCTTTTCATAGGAAAGCAGGCCAAAAAATTGATACATTATTTATTTACTCCCTTGTCATGGCTACTCCAAATTTAGGATTTATGCGAGGTTGTGACCTCGCTTAATTGCCTGTGTTTTTCCATAGCTTCCTTGTAGGAAGCATAACTTGCATAAACATTCAATTAAAAATCACAAGCTGTGCTATTTAAGCATATAAATGTCTCAGTTTATGAAGTCTTTCCAGCAAAAACAATAATTCAGTTTTCTCTAATATGATATGAGAATATAAAACTGGAAAGATACACTGAGAATATTGTCCGATCCCTTTTTGATGCAAATTATCTTATGTCTTCTTTTTCATAAATATGCAAACTTATGCTTAAAAGTAGCTTATCCCTTTTTATGTCTCTATGAAATTTCCTCCAAAATCTTTTTCTTATAAATCTTCTAATTTCCAGTCAGTCTTGACTCATGACAAGATTGCACTCATTTGGTTTCATGCATGTATTCATCTGTCTTGCTGGTGTATTAAGAGAAGTCAACAGCTGTTGCTTTAAGTAATGTTGGATATGTGAGACAAGTTAGAAACATCTTTAGAAAGATGTTAAACTTCAGAGAGATATTGAGTAGCCAGTTATTGTGAACTTCTCTCAAGCCCTGAAAAAAATACTTTTGTTTCAGCTGTTCTAATCTTACCTAATTCCAATCAACATCAGTTTGTAAGTACAGGAAAGTTTTCTCTGCTGAATGAGTGAATGAGTAGACCATTCTGGTTAACTCTTTTTATATAGAAGTTCCAAAAGGGGATGTTTTTCAGATCTTTCAATAATCTGTTGATTCTATTTTATTTTATTTTATTTTATTTTATTTTATTTTATTTTATTTTATTTTATTTTATTTTATTTTAGTTGTTGCTGCATTCTGTGATTTCTGAAAATTTGTCTCCTTTTATTTTGTTTTCACTGTTTTCTGTACAAACATATAAAATACTCCAACAGCTCCTTCATTGCTTTCATTTAATTCTGAAACTTCATTTTTACTCTGGGATTATGAACACCTGAGAATCTTACTCTCTTCTTATTTGTAAATCCAGAGTTTTATACTAAGGTAAAGGTATAACATTTTTCTTGTTTCGGCTGGTGGCTGGATGATGATTTAAGGACATCTTGCTTCATTCACTTTTTTTTTCTTTTTCTTTCCATTTTTTTTCCCAAATTTTTTGTTCATTCAACTTTATCCTGCAGTGGTTTATTTTAGGCAACTAACTTATAATAAAAAAATATATATTTCATGTTCTAGTATACTATTCTAGTTAAGTTTTCCGACAAAGATGTGCAAATTCTGATCCCTTCCATTGACTTTTTTATTTTTTCAAGTTTTACACATTTTTACATAATAGTTTCCAACAAGACTCTAGGGCAAAATTCCAGGGTTACAGAAAATCTCAGAATGGATTGCCTTCCCTGCTTTCTGGACCCTGGAAGCACACAGCTAGGAAAAAAAAAATATATATATATAAATATATATATATATATAAATATATATAAAATATATAAATCTTTTATTATTTCAATTTTTCAAATTAAAACTTTTTTTTTTTTTTTTTTTTTTTTTTTTTTTTTTTTTTTTTTTCCCAAATATGTACCAACTCATTCTGTCAGTAATGTGATGCCATGGCTTAGTGATAGACTTGGCAAGGTAACAGTGCTGGGTTTATGGTTGGACTTGATCATCTTGGGTCTTTCCAACCTATGATTCTAATATATGATATGACCATGCTATATTAATTCTAAAACCCTCTCTATCTTAACTAAAGAATCATCTTAACTTCAAGAATCATCACAATCTCTTGTGGAACTCACAGTCACATATAGGCTATTGAAAAGAAGCAGACCAAGCAGTTCAGAGCAAATTTGTCTCTGCTGTATAAGGAAGCCTTATTGCTTAATTTTGTCATTAATATTTTCAGGCTGTAGATATTGGGGAAAAAAATTATTTCTGGTTGTTCATATCATGAATTTGTATGAAATCATGACTCTGTTTTCTGTAGAAGTGAAAGTAGTGTTAAAGGAAGAAAAAACACCTTCTGCATCTGCAAGAGTTTATAATTGTTACAGCTTCTTTAATATTCATTTGATTGAAAAATTTTGCACAAAGAGAACAATTGAGGAGAGGCATGACAGTCTATTCTGAAATTATTTCCCAAGGAAGGTGGAAATTTCAGCAGAAAATGAATATTTGACTGATATGAATCAAATGAATATTTGATTGATATTCATGCAGAAGTTTGTGAGACAGATTTGGGCTTGACAGATTGTCAAACTGGGCAGGTTTGACATACTGGCTTTTTTGCAAATACTTAAACTGAGCAGATAATGTTTATGATAGTGCACAATTTTACACCTTTCTCAAGCAGAAATAAGTCTGGGACCTATGTTCTAATTCTTTCTAACTCTAAAGTTGTGGGTAGCCAACTGTACTTGTGTTGGACACGAGGACACGAGTACTAGCCATAAATATTAAGGATTTAAGGAAATAAGGACAGTGATTTGGGGGAAGTTTGTTTATGGCTTGACATGTCTTTACAGTCACCAAAACTAGTTTTAAAAGGAAAATAAAAGCAGTTTTTGAAAGCAGGCTGAGGTTTTCTATTTAGCAATACCATCCCATTCAAAGATGAAATTGAAAAGCAAGAAAATCTGAGAACATTGCCTGGGAATAGAGAGGAGCAGAATAAGGACTCAAAAGCAGGGAAATGCCTATTTTTGTAACAGTTGTAGAGCATTTCTGAGTAGGAAAGAGATAGATTAAAGAGATTATAGAGATGGGTAAAATATACAGCAGAACTTGACTAGGACATATTACAAAAATATGTGGTTTTCTTGTTTGGTTGGTTGTTTCTTTTTGTTTATTTGTTTTTAATTGTCATTATCTTACTGATATTTTATACATATCCCTTATTCTTAAGTTTTCAGATAAGTGAATTTTTAGATATATGAGCTACATGCAGACAGTTTGAACAGAGAAAAGGCAAGTAGATGTGATGATTTGGCATGCATTTTCTAAATAAGCAAATCTAACATCCAGAGAAATAAAATACTGTAGGTCACAGCCCTTAATAAGGTCCCCATTTCCAGCTACAGGTAAACATAGTTGTGTCCAGTACTGAACAAAGCGGATTTATTGCATGTTGTGCTTAACTGGGTTTACAAATGCCAGCTGTCTTCTGTGGTTCAAAAATTCCTCACTGGAAGGAAAACAGGAATATGTTTTGCTGCTGTTTCCTGGAAGTCTGTGTCATGACAGGCTCTGGTAAACCAAGTCAATTCCAGTGAAATGACAGAAGTTAACAGGGCATTCCTAACATCTACTGGTATGTTGTAAACCAGACATATTTCATTGCTCTGGTAACTGAGCTGATGGAAGGAAGGCAACCAGAAATGTGGTCAAGAGTGGGGCTGAACACCTGGGACAGCAGAGCAAGACTTGGATTAACAGAGAGTAGGTCACTTGGACTATCACATCTCCCCACCGTGTTGGGGATAGTGGCTGTTAGTTCATTTTGTTTAGTTTGATTTAGACTCATATTAACTGTAACAGTTATTTGAGATTAAACTGGTATCCTGCTGGACTGAACTTGTCAGCACAACTTCAAAGATGACAATCTATTAGCTGCTTAAGATAAAGTCTACTTAAAGTATTGCTTGGGTTTGATTTTCTGCATTTGATACAAGGCAGGTGCAACTTTCATCAAAACAATCCCCTACACTGGGAAATTTTATGTAGATTTACTAGTTCTGGTGGCAATTCAGTAGCCACATACGAGTCACTAGGAGGTTGCTATAGTTTTACACAAACACAGACTTGCAAAGGCTTTCAGGTCTCAATGGTATTTTCCACTGGAAGCTTCAGGGACTGCAGTTCCTAGAACGTGCCCTGGCTGTGCTGTATATCTGGATGTAGCTGAAGGAGTAGGGCACACAGAGCCCAAGTCAACCTGAGGCTGCCTTGCCACCCTGCTCATGACATCACAGATGCAGTTTTTGCAGTTTGCTCATGTTGTAATTCCATTTTTTCAGGAGAAACTTCAGCATGATTTTTACTTCTTTTGCTTCTCAACTTAGCAATGCACTTCCCTTTTCTGAGCCAAGCACAACGCAATACAGTTTCTCAGAGTTCATTTTCTCAAACTCACTATTTAAGACAGAGACAGTGAAAGTAATTGTTCTGCATGGCTTCATTATTCTACTAGCTGTGTTTTCTAGTTTTCTGTGTAAGAAAAAATATTTCCATACATCTTCTAGTATTCTATACAGAATATAATGTTAATTTCAATGCCCTTGGTATGTGTTGGTCAAAATTAACATCAGTTTCGAGTAGTAAAAGTAGTCTCTCAATATCTTTTCAATAATAAATGGAAGTGCTTGTATATTCAGTCATGTCACCTTGCCCAAAGGCAATTCCCTGGAAACAACATCTCTAAATTTTTCATGGTACTTTTCCTGCTGCGTTGCATAGTGACCGGGAATACAAATCATACTGAAAAAGTCTGAACAGCAGCAACTACTTTTGCTTCTTTGCTACATACTATAGATACTTCTCTGTAACTAACACCACATGTCCTGGATTGAACTCCAGCATAATTCCAGCATTCTTAACTCTAATGGAGAGAATGTGTTAATTCATCTTTTGTTTCTCAGTCTATGATGCTCTTTTCCCCTTTAGCTTTTTAGTCACTTCTCAGGCACTTTGCAGATTTCAGTTTCTATTATTTTACTGCTGTTAAAGTCCATATATAGTGTTTGATTCAAAGCAAAGAAACACGTCCAGCTTCCACACCACAGAAACACCAGAAATTGATTCGCCAGAGTACTTGCCATCATGCTGAAGCTTCTGCAACACTGAAGCCAGCTGCAGATTACCTGGACATTGCCATTTAAGGGAAATTTCTTCATTTGTATTCTGTGCAAATTTTCAAAATTTTGCTAAAAAAATTATTTAATCATTGAGGTTAAGGTATAGAAAAAAAATATTTAAGCACAATCTAAACCTCCTAGGCAAACAAAGTTTCTCCTTATAGTCCTCCCCTCTGTCTTTGGCAAGATCTGATGACCTCTGATACCAGACATGCACTACTTAATTATTGAGCAATATAAACTGGAATTGGAAAAGGTTTATTTTGAATGAAATTGAGTGCATAACTAGGTGTATATGTAGGATTTGCCACAGGATTGGCACCTGCTGTCCACCTGCTGTCTTATGTGTGTTCTCTTGGTGCATGGCAGTTGTTATTGCATATATTTCCACAATGCTGAGGCTATCAGTATCGATACAGTTACCCTCATGACTTGACAACTGGGAGATTTTGTTGTAATCTGTTGCTCTTTAAACAAATAGTCTCATTGACTTTGTTTTCAATGGTATCCCACAAAGAATTAGAGAGGAATGAGACAGGGCCTGGTATACTGAAGCACAGAAAAAGAAACATAATTTGGAGGGGAGGGGATAGAAAGGGTAATTCTTCATTCATCTTTGTTCCCTGAAAGAAAAGTAGTAGGAGATTTGCATGTCAAATATTTCTAAAATATTGTGAAAAACAATCTGAAAAAAAAAAAAGAAAAAAAAAAAGAAAAAAGATTTTCCATCTAGATAGTGAAATCTGAGCCTAAGAAATACAGTAATTTATAGTGCAGAGCATATAATAAACACAGCATATAATTTAAATGACTGATATAAAAATTTGAAGTTCAGTCTAAATATAACATTAATGCAACTATGTACAATCAAGTCTACAGAGTTACGGGAAATAACATTATATCAATAATGAAATATTAGAGAAAATTATTATTTTGCTGAAGAATGTATATATTAAGAAAAGCAACTGCATAAATTCTTCATTAGAAGTAATCTGCTCGGATCTTTTTTAAATTTCATTTTACAAAGAGAAAAACTGGGGGAAGTAATCCTAAAGTTGCTTGTGCAATAGTAACAGCAACCACTAGTTTCTCCCTTTTTTAATCTTTTCTGTTTATGATTAAGGTAGTTGAAGTCCAGTGTATAGCATCTGTTTTCTTTTCTTTACAGTTGAAATTACATAATTGAGTCTCCATGGATGTAATATTTATATAGCCTTTTACAATTTTAAAATCTATGTAACATACATATTATTTGGTTTTAGGCATAGTATTTTAGCAAAGATTATACAAAGACTATGCTGAATGGGGACGAAGATCCTAGGAAAGTGGTAAAGCTATTAGAGATAATTCTAAATGTCAAACAGTAGGATTTAACTAGGTGACAAATAAGACATTAAACAGGCCACAGTCTTTGCAAAGATCTTGACATTACTTTGTAATGGAAGGAGGATTGCAGACATGAACTGAGTTCAAAGGCTTCTAATGGAGGCAGGGTGGGGGGGATTCCATAGTCAGTAAAAGTCTGTGTGGTATCTGATTTAACCCTTGAAAGGCAAAAGATCTGCATGAACTAAAAATAGAAGAAATACAGATCTAAAAACAAACAAACAAACAAACAAACAAAAACATACACATATGAAACAGATCATTTCATTTGGCCCCCGTTTTAGGATAGCTTATCCACCCCCCTTTCTTACACTATTTTGATCACATTATGTATCTTTCCACAATGTATTCCTCTTCCTAAACTAAGTACAGAATGCAAATCCCTGAAAGCTTCAACTTGAAAGAATAACCTCTAGAAGAAGAACACTTGGATCAGAACTAAAAAAAAAAAAAAAAAAAAAAAAAAAAAAAAAAAAAAAAGACATGTCTAGAACAAAAATAAACCAAACTAATAAACAACCCCTAAAAAAATAAAATGCACTGATACAATTGAGTGTGAAGTTCTATTTATTTTAATTTAACTTCCATATAGATTTTTAACCTCTGGTACTTTAATTAGTATGAAAACTCTATTGGGCCCAAAATTAGATAGATGTTAGATGTTAAAAAGACTTCCACTATGTTTTTCATCCAGAAAAAATAAAAAATAAAAATAAAAAATACAGCTATAAAACTATAAAATCTAATGTCTCAATAACTTCTGTTTTGGACTTGTAATGCAGACGTTTCAAGGATAAACAAGAATTGTCTTTTTTCATCCTCTGTTTCTAGATTAACAAGGATATACAAAAAACTCCCAGTATCTTAGGGTCCAACACTGCATACAGTGAACCACAAATCTGTTATTACTGTTACTACTGAATTCTGTATTTGAAAGCACAGCAGACTCTTCCCTGACTTACTAAGATGATGTTCAAATTATGTCTAATAAAACTAGCATTTTATTGAGACAGGAAGTAAATTACATGAAAAGGCAAAACAAACAAACAAATAAACAAAAAACAGAAAGCTTTTTAACTTTTCTGAAGAAACAATGATTTCCAAGTTGCTTTCATCTGGAGTTAGAATTTTAAAAAATTGAAAAAAGCTAGAAAAAATGAAGTTTGATTTATTTTATTTTGCAAGCATCCCAAATTTTATTAGCAGTTGGAATACGGGTGAGAAAAGAAAGGCATCTAAGTAAACTAACGGTCCACTGGGATTTGCAGATTATCACATAGCTGTTACTATACAGAATCAGCTACAACAGGCTGCTCACTGCCATGTCCACATGCAGAGGTATGCATTCATTCATTTATCTCACCTGATTCAAGAGCCTGTTTGGTTGACATCCTTTTTCACCTACATCCTGTTGAGTGCACTAGCTGTATCACAAGGACTCATTGAATGCCTGGTTTCCACCTGAACAGAAAACTGTCAGTTTCTGCCATCTATAATAACTACCATTGTAGAATCATAGAATAGTTTGTTTTGGAAGGGACATTACAGATTATCTTGTTCCAAACCCTCAGCCATGGGCAAGGACACCTCTCACTATAACAGGTTACTCAGGGCCCCATTTAATCTGGACTTGAACACCTCCAGGACTGTGCAATTCACAGCTTCTCTCGGCAACCTAATCCTGTGCCTCACCACCCTTATAGCAAAGAATTGCCTCTAAACATCTAACCTAAATCTCCCCTCTTTTACTTTAAAAAATTCCCCTTGTCTTATCACTTCCCATTTGTGTAAAAGGTCACTTTCCATCATTTTTATAAGACCCATTTAAGTATTGATGGCCACACAGAGGTCTCCCCAGAGCCTTCATTTTTCCAGGTTCTCTGAGCCTTCTTTCACAGGAAAGGTGCTCCAACCCCCTGATCAACCTCATGGCCACCTCTGGACTTATTCTAACAGGTCCTTAACTTTCTTATGTTGGGGACCCCAGACCTGGATGCAGTACTCTGAGACCTTGTGAGGGCAGAGTAGAGGGGCACAATCACCTCCTTTAACCTGCTGGCCACACTTCTTTTGATGATGTTAGCCATCTGCACTGCAAACATGCACCACTGGCTCATTTCAAGCTTTTCATCCACTATAATCCCCAAGCCCTTCTCCACAGGGCTGCTTTCTGTAAATTCTTCTCCCAGTATGTATTTATATCTGGGATTGCTCCAACCCAGGTACAGCACCTTGGACTTGGACTTGAACATCATTAAGTTCACGTGGCACCACTTTTCCAGCTTTTCCAGGTCCCTTTGGATGGCATCCCTTCCTTCTGTTCTGTGGCACTCAGCTTGGTTTCCTGTTTCATTTCTTACACAAGGGGATTAAAAGCTCTTGTACTCTAAGGCATAACATTGAAGAAGCTTCCAGGGTGCTTTAACACAACACCTGCCAGTCTCTTCTGAAATGCTTGTAGCTCTTGATTGCAGTATTCCAATTTTCTGATTCATCGTACCACGTTTTCATGGTAGCAATTAGGTCATAGTTTTCTAATTGCACCATGGTTTCTAACTCCTGCTTGTTTCCCATGCTGCAATAAGTGGTGTAGAAGCTGGGCTATCGGCTGTGTCACCTTTCTAGAGAAGCCCTCCCTAATTCCCGTGGGACAGTTCACAGGTATTTCCCTGGTGCTTCCTAAAGTGTTGGTGTTTCTTGGTTCTTCTTCATCACTCAGAGGTACATCCCTTCCTCCTGATGATTCTAGCTTAAAGGTCTGCTAATAAGCCCAGCCAGTTTGCTGCCCAGAACACTGTTGCCCTATCTGATCAGGTGTGTCTCATCTGGTATCAACATGTCTGGTTTCAAAAGTGCATCTGAAATTACAGAACCTAAATCCCTGAGCATTGTACTAGCCATGCAGCCAATCATTCACTTGACCTGTCAATCTCCTTCATCCTGGGTCCCTGTCTCCAACTGGGAGGACAGATACCACTGTCTGTGATCTCAATCTCTTTAACGTCTTTCTGAGATCCCAGGGAAATAAATTCCTTTTTATTAAGGGAAGCTAACACCCTTCATGTTTTTTTTGGTGGCACTGGTTCTAATACAGGTGTTTGTTGGGTCTTAACCATTACTTATGCACTCTCCTTTTTACAGGCTCAGAGCACTGTATCCGTTGTGTAGTGACACTCTGGGGTCAAGGGGAAGACTCCTCCTCCTGCTCCAAGCAGAGATGAGAGTCCACGTTTCCCATGTCATGTGAGGCAGTCGTCTGTCAGCTCAGGGCTGGAAGCTAGCTTACCTTCCTTTTACAAGGACATCAGGCAGGGCTGTTGCCTGGCCCTTGTCATAACCATTGATACCATTTATTAATCTCTCACTCAGATTCCTAGATACTATGCTGCCTGGTGAGCAGCTCTTACAACATGGCCACCTGCTCAAAAGTGCTTCTAGCTGAACACACTTGAACCCAAGATACCCATCTCTGCCTTCAGTCCCTGGGGAGACATATTCTGGAGTTCCCTGAAACTGAGTCTGGGCAGCTCTTTTAGCCCTTGGGAGGTCTGTTTGGGTGTAGCATCTGCCTGGGGAGGTTGTGGCCCCTTTGAGTGGGTTTCAGCCTCACCTTGGCAGTTGCAGCATGTGGACACCATTTTTGTTTTAGTAGAAGGCTGTTTCATGCTTCTCTGAGATTCTTTGTTAATCATCAATTAAGAAAACTCAAGTCTCTATGAACACAAGATAGAACAATTCAAATTTTGACTAAGTCATTTACAAACTCCAGGCATCATTCTGAATGCAACGCCTTTGGGTGACAAAAATCATGTATACCTTTAAGGAAAGGAAAGTGTTTCCCATTGACAGCAACAAGGTTCCAAAATAAACAGTTATTCCAAAGAAATACCATACCTACATTGCAAGTGGACTGAGAGCTTATGTGGTCTTGTTTTGCCATGGAATACAGTGAACAAGGCATTATAGCTAAACTGTAGGCTATAGCTGTTCCATTTGATAGATTCAAGGATGAAATAATCTGAGACCTTGGCTAAAAGCCTACAGAGAAACCTTCCTCTTCAGATACACCTCAGACCATCTGTGCCAGACATAACATATCCATAGGACTCTGAGTCAGAAAGCAATTTTCTCCTTTGGAATAGTAAAGATCATAGCAGGCATGAAATATTTTCCCATAGCATCCACTGTGAGTATACCACAGGAATCCAAAGAACAGCTCAAACTCTTTATCCTGACCACCTCCTCCATGTTTGCAGTCAGAATATTTTTGACATATGCATGTCTTGATTCCTGGGCTGCAAGGGCAAAATGGAAATATCACATCCTTCTGAATGAAGCACAAATCACCCACGCAAGGAGTTGCTCTTCTGACTCACATGGAACAGAAAACAAGGTCATGATCCCATCTGTTTCTCCTCCATCATGCTTTGTGTAGGCTGGTGCACTGTTGTCAATAATCTTCTAGTCCAAGTGGAAAGATGATGATTTCTCCCATCTTCTCTCCTAAGTACTTTCATGCCTGAAATCTGGACAGAATAGAAAAAGAAATGTAAACAAACTAACTAACTAACAAATAAATAAATAAATAAAAGATTTCTCCTACAAAATATAAGAAGCAACAGTAGGAGTTCAATGTATTAGCTTTTGGCAGGAAGTGGCAACTTCAGAAACAGTCTTCATCTTCTTGCAGAATTTTAGACCTGAATACATGGTATTAGTAAAAATAAGATTGTTCTTGATAAGTCAAAAATACTTATTCAGTGGTCATTATTTACTATTTTTACTTTCTGTACTTGCCTTTCCAATTTGTTATGAAGCTTGTTTATTTGATATAAAAACATATGAAAAAGTATAAGGAAAAATGAAATGCTGGAGAAAAAATGTTTTCAAATTAATAAAGTATAATAAATTTTAGATTCCTACTACCATACATGTTCATTACAGAGCTAATGGAATTCTCTTTTGAAGAGCAGTAGTTTTTAAAAAATGTGCATTCACTTCTGTATGGGGAAAAAAAATGTACACTTTTGCAGAACAAACTGCATGTCGGCTGCTAATTGCATCCAGTTCTAGCTGGGTGTGTAATTTTTTTTAATTTTCTGCCAGTTCATGGAGGATGCAGGTTATTTTGAATATCTCATTTGAAGTCTCTTGCAGTTCCTTGTATTAATTGCCTGGGTGATAAAAAATTGCACCAGCAATTTCCATAAGTTTTACCAGTAATAATTCTGGATTGAGGGCCACCTAACCTCCCTGGAAATTGCCTGTATTGTATATGTGTACTAACAAAAAGGTCAGAATAAACTGAGAGTAGTAATCTTTCCTATCCCTCATTCAAAAAGACACTCAATAATGTATGAATCTTGCAAATAAAACTTAACATTATTTTTAAGTATTATGTATAATAAGTATATAATTCTGAATTTATTGGATTCTTTTCAGTCTTCTTTGAGTAATTTGGAAACACTAGAACATCTGGCACCATGATGTTTATTTTTTCTTTTCTGTGTGGGTCTGTGCTGTCTTAGGACATGCTTAGTCTTATATGCTGCTAACTGCTCTGAGGTTTCTGATCTTTCATTCTAATTGTGTGGCTGATTTTCTCATTGTCTTCAGGTAGTGTTGGACCAGCTGTTACTAAAATTATTATTATTAAACCTTGTTCTCGGTATTTATTAACCAACTTTGAGTTCTTATCTGTTGCCTTATTTAATACTTAGAGTTTAGATTTGCTTTCCCAAACACATTTTTATGATAATTTGTGTGGTCATTAATTTCAATAGTAAATGTCATAATTGTAAGGTGGTGATTTTATTTATCCTAACAACAGGTACAGTCCCTAATGAAGAGATAATTTTTCATTTGTGCAAAACAATACTGCTTTTGAGGTTTTGCAACGGGTGAAGTCCACAAGAAGCAGATCCTACAAGAGTAAAGGAACATATCTGAGAAAGCTAAAAGTGTTTAAAACCCATCAACCCATCATACCTTCATAGATATAAATTTATCCTGGAAAAAAAAAAAATCTGCCTTACAGATTTTATTTTATTTTTTTTTGCATAAACTTGATCTAGTTTTTCTGTCATGCAAAGAAGAAAAAGAATCAAAACAGAACTGCAGAGACAAAACCAAGATGAATTAGTCCAAAACATTTCAAATATTCACATGACAGACTCTATTACAATGAAAATGTTTCACATAAGAATGAGTCTATGATGTTTCCCTTCTACTGCTAATCTGTTAATCTTTATCAACATTTATTAAATTCTTCCCAGCTTCACAAAATTATGTTAGGCAGCCTCTACTCCCCTATTTATTTTAGGAAAGGCTTAGTTAAAAGCAATCAAACTCTCCACCCCTAAAACCAGACCAAAGTATGTCCTACTCTCCCATCTCTATAGTGTTGCTAAGAAGTAAGAGTTTGTTAAAGCTGAACTTTCAGTGATCCCAATCATATGCCAACCTGAAACAAATGCAGCCTGGGGTCAAACTGTCAAACTACCACAAATTTAGGACTATTCATATGCTGTCATTAGGGAGAAAGGTTTTGCTCTGATCATGAAGGTTTAATTTAAACCTGTAGACTAAAAATGTTTATACTTTTAGCCTAGATTTTCATTATACTTGTTACAAAACATTCAAAAAATCAACCATACATATAAATTTAGTTATGAGGAACACTCAGTAAGTTAAAAATCTACTGATTTTGACTAAAGAATCAGGCCTTCAGAATCCCAGTGATTTTATACCTGTAGCTAAACAAATCCTGAAGCAAATGTGTCTGTAGTAGAAAGGATCAGAAGAAAAACATACTGGAAAGAATGAACAAACATAAAAAGCTAAATAATTAGATACATTCAAATAGACATATTTTTTCCCTCATGTTTTCAAAAGCTAAATATGATTCAAATATTCATTTGAAAATCAAATTTGTCTTGATTGGCTATAAGAAAGACCAAAATTACTTCTGCATGGGAAAACACCTATTACACTAATTAACATTTGTGTTGTTAGCCTGGTGTTTTGTACCAGTTGTAATAAAAAAATCCATTTTCCATGGCTAGCATCTCTGAAAATAATGATTTACCATGGAAATATTAACACAATGCAAAACACAATAGGACCAGTTCTGCTTTTAGACATAAATGATTCATGCTGCAATGAGTCACTGTTCTACATAGGGGACTTGATTTCCTGGCTCTATCACTGCTCATTTTATATCCTAAAACATTATACTTGAATGTTTGCTGTTATATTAACTTGCATAACTGAGGTTATTAATAAAGACTACAAAATTATCAATTACAGACCCATGTAATTGGTTGTCCTTTGTTGCAGATGTAGATAGCAATGCCATACTTCATAAAAATCATGTCATTCTTATACTTTTGAAGGTTAGGTCAGTATGCCATATGGTTAACCTCAAGTTTCCTCAAGGAAAACACTTCTTTATAGCAAATATATCTATTAAGTCATAATTACTTGGCCTTATATATTTTTTTTTTTGGATTATTTCAACTATACTCTGTTATGTTTATTTGTTATTTCTTATGGTTTATTGAGAGTTGATTGTCTGATACTGTGCAGACATAAAGAAATAGACTGAATAATGCACCTCTTTATTTGTAACGTTCCTTTTTTGTGCAAAAGAATATTGTCATTTAGCATTTTCACATAAGCACTTGTAACTCAAACTGAACTGGGAATTTGTGTACAATATTCCATAGTGACTGCATGCAGGCCATTACACTTGAAGACAGGCCATTTACTTGAAGATAAAATAACTTGTACTTTCAGAAGCTGAAAAACAGATAAAAAATAAAAGGAATTTAAATGCCATAATTTCATGTTGTCCTGCAATTACACAGAAAGAAAGCTTATAACAAAACCAATTTCCAAGTTAGAGGCATTTGAAAATTTATGTTCATGTTTCAAGGCTATAGCTCATTTCTAGCCAAAGTTATCCAAATTCTCCGTGAATTAAAGGCATAAGTCAACAGAGTTAAATAGGAGTTAAATGGTTGGAATGAACAGCTATTCTACTTGCTGTTATACCATCTTTGCTTCAGAATTTTCTAGATACAACAGCAAGTCAGTATTTTTTCAACCAAATAACTGTCCATCTTGCCAGATAAGGAAAACCACAGTGATATTTATGATATGTAAGATATGATGGAAACACAACTGTGTCTCTCTAAATATTATGGCAGTCATAGCTGTACAGTGGTTCCTTCTCAGCATTATGACAGTAGGAAAAGCTGACAAGGAGAAGTGTTGCCACATGGTGGATTATCTGTTCCTTGAAATCCTGAAATAAATGAATTTACTTTTCTTAGCATTTAGACCTTTCTTTAAGAAAAGGAAAAAAAAAAAAAAAAAAAAAAAAAAAAGAAGAAGAAGCAGACACAGCCAAATGCGTCAGGCAGATGTGGCTGGAGAACCTACCTGAGGTGCCAGCTGGATTTGTACTAGCATTCTTGGAGAGACTGAAGACACGAATGGCTGCTTTGAATTTAATATATGTTATTTCCTGCCTGCTGGCATTACTTACAGGACATTTGCTGTCCACTTTGCTGTGCCCTCTGTATGCCTGATTTGTTGTTTTTCTTTTTCTTTTTCTTTTTCTTTTTCTTTTTCTTTTTCTTTTTCTTTTTCTTTTTCTTTTTCTTTTTCTTTTTCTTTTTCTTTTTCTTTTTCTTTTTCCTTTTCTTTTTCCTTTTCTTTTTCCTTTTCTTTTTCTTTCTCTTTTTCTTTTTCTTTCTCTTTTTCTTTTTCTTTTTCTTTTTCTTTTTCTTTTTCTTTTTCTTTTTCTTTTTCTTTTTCTTTTTTCCCCTTCTTTAACTTTTTTTCTTCTTCTTTAATATGGATTTTTCATGAAATGAAACCAAAATAATAAATTGTTGCCTTAAACATTTGGCTCCAGTCATTCAGTTCTTAACCAAAGACAGACAGCAGTTCACAGTAAAGAGTAAAGGCAATATTATATCTAACATTTAGATATATGATTCCTAACAGATAAATTGAGCACATAGTTTTGAAAACTGTAATTTGGGTGATAGCAAGTGGCTGTTAAACATCATATTTTCTTTTGTCACTTAAGTTGTACTGTGAAAAGAAACAAATAAAGCTAGCAAAGTATTAACTTTTTATAGCATGGTTGAGTCCCATTGCCCTGCATATACATAGCCATCTCCTCATTCCTGCATGACACTCCCCACTACTAGCCACTGTTCCTATCTAGCTTTTCCTGGCCTGACAGCCAAGCAAGAAACAGCACGCACTTTGGCTTGGTGAAAATTGCAGCCATGCTGACTGACTGGCAGGTCTCTGTGAGCAAACTGCCTGGCTGGTTGCTGTTTCTTGGCTGCTGGGTGAGCCTAAACAGAACAACTTAAGTTTGATGGATCAAACAAACAGCTCTGGAGCCTGAATGAGGCCCCTGGGCAATATTTTGTGCAGGCCAGTTGAAAGAGCTTAATATCTTTGAAAACTTGATGTCTTTGTCAAATTTCATTGAAACTGTCCAAGGGACTCCAGGGTACTAGTGAGAGAGACACAGACACACAGACAGCATGACTGCCTAAGCCTTGTTTCCTCAGGAAACCAGGCTAAAAATGTGCCTAGAGATATTTTTAACATCCCAAACTGTTAAGCAGTCCTCAAAAGGAGGAAAAGAAATACCTACACTACTTAGTGTTTGGGGGAAAATTTCAATGTGAAAAATTAGGAGAAAAGTAAAAATTCATGTAGAGAAATTATTGTTAATTGAAAAGCAGTGACAGTGTTTTCCACAACTTAAACTCATATGAAATCAGCACCAGTGCCTGTAACAACTATAAATGCTTATAAATCACAAATGCATGTAAACCAGATCATTGCAATAGCATATCTCTTTCTGAAGAGAGGTTAGTTTTAGTATATCTGCTCAGAATATCACTCCACATAAATTCTCTGTCATATGCTGTGCTCTCATTTTCTTCCATAAATATCTACAGATACCTCGAATTTCTGGAAAAGTATCTGTATAGTACTCTGTAGTTCTCTGTTTGATATTTTGTATTTTTTGATCATGACCTCCAGATCATATATGATTGTTTTAGTGAAGAGGCGGATAATGGATCTTGAATATGAAACAATAATTAGGAATGATGGAGTAAAGTATGTTCTTTTTCATATAAGAGTGACTTTCTAAACATATTGGCTCAAGAAACATTAATGCAAATATACATCTGTTATAAAAGTACGAATGAAAACTGTCAAAAGGAGAAAGAATTTAAGTATTCACTAAAGATACTGCCTTATATCTTCAAAAATGCGAACAGACCCATTGACTTTAATGAAATCATCTACAAAATCAAATTTGCATACCTGATAAAGAAATAGAGTTGAGACTTATGTGATCAGCCTTACCTGGGAAACAATGTCTACCATGAAATAGTAAATAGATTACTCCTTTTAGAATGGAATTGTAAGGTTTAGAAAGAAGTCAATCTGCTTTATCACTGGGAAATAACTTACTCTCTTCCGTTATATTTTTCCATGTCCTGTGGTAACATTCCTGTGCCTGCCTGCCCTGCTCTGTCATTGCTCTTTGTCACTGTTTTGGACAAGACCAGCTTGTGCTTTACCAAACATAATTTGGGGAAGAGTAAACTCCAGGAACTACTCCTATGAGGAAGACTCCAGTGAGACTGTTCTGTTTTAGGACAACTAGCTGTGGAAAGGAAAAGGAAAGTTTAGATGTGTGGACACAACCCAGGCTATGCTACTTGGCTTTGGAGCCAGATTACAGGCCCTGGTTTATTTTGTTTAGCAATACAGACAAAGCCTCCTTGTCTACACTTGGGTACTTAGTGGTGCATTATAATGCCCAAACCTCCAGTGGACAAGCTGGTGTAGCAAAAAACAGTCTTTCTTAAAAGAGAGAATATTTGCCAAATAGAAATAGAATTTCTATTCTATTAGAATTAGGAATAGAAATAGAAATAGAATTTTTATTTGCCAAATAGAAAGGCAATAAGGACATGCAGAATTATAGTCATGTGGCTCAAAGAATCTTGAGGAGCAGATAGAGATTGCAGAAAATTCCTCTGGCCCCAGCTAATGTCCTGTCCTGATCCGCAGGCTACATGGATAGATCACAGCAGCAAATGTGCTGTAAGCATTAAACCTATAGATTCAGCCTTTGGGTTAAAAATTGGCCACCTGATTTTGCAGCTCATAGCTGTGTCTTTGGTTATTTCAGAGTACCTCTTGAGCAAAGCAGACAGGAGTTCACTCAAATTTGCAGTGAAAACAGTATTACATTGTGTTAAAGGTGATAATACTCTCTGGAAATTGTGTCCCATCCCAAGTAGTCTGCAGAGAAATTTATGGATTTTTTTCCTTCCTCTGTTGTGTAACAATATTTGCATTTGACAAGAAGTTTTCCTTTAATGAATCATTTAATTTCAGTTTGAAATATATACACTTTGGTATATAGTCATTGATATGCAATCTCATGCATATGCAGGAGAATGCATACACAAAGATGTGAAAATGCATTAAATTACTTAGCTGATCTGTTTGGGTATAGAATCATGGATTTCTCTCAAACCCTGTTGTGCCTTTTTGGAGTACAAATGAGGTATGTTTAAGCTTTCTCATGTGTATTTTTTAGCTGTTCATTTATATTAGATGTTCATAGCCTAACTCTTGGGTGATTTTTAAAATACATATTGGCTCTAGATTACTGTAGAGATTCACAAAGCACTTTTTCAGCAGTTCTTTTACATTCTATATGCCAAATGAACACATTTTGAAATTCTTTTTTATTTTATTTTTCCATCACTGTGCCCATTTTCACACAGCTGAAATCCCAATCATTTGAAAATACTTAAGTGCAGAAATATGCTATTAAAAGGAATTTAGAAAACACTGGCAAACAATGCTTCCCTACCATGAGCAACTGATTTATATTTGTAACTGCAGATTTTGAAAAACAGAAATAAAACCAAAGAATAATAAATAAATAATCGTTAGACAGAAGCATGTATCAACCTGCTATTGTGATTTTTGTCTTGTGAAGTACTGCTGAAAATTTTAATTGCATTTGGCAACAAAACAACAATCAATGCTTAAATTAGTAACTTTTAACTGTGATGTTTAAACTCTATGCTAAAATTCCATGTCCAAAACTCACATAGCCTGGTTATTTGTAATTACACTTTGGAAAACTAAAATTAAAAAGAAATAGGCAAATTACTTAACATACTCACTGGTTACTCCTTCAGGAAGTCTGCCTGTGATTATTAGTCCTTGGAGATAGGACCTGCTATCAGATCAAATAGATCTTCCCAAGTGATAGTATTCTCTCTTGTAGAAGGAAATAAGGAAAATAGGAAAATAAGGATAAATGAGAAGAAACATCCCTACATTACTAGTTTCTAGCACTATTTTTTTTTTCTATTTTCTTACCTTCTACTTGTTGTGGCATTTCTCATCCATATCCATTCCCTGGCATGGCACATTTGGTGCAGAGATTGCACTAATAAAGTAAAATGGGCCAATCTGCCTCTGGCCTGAGCTGCTGCGGTTGTTTCTGTACTGAGATCCAGGCATAGGGAATGTATAGCAGGGACTCTGGATCTGGCTGAAGGCAGGGAACATTTGCTTGAGTTTCCCACCTTGCACTACTACTGCCTCCTTTATCTGGAAAGGTAAATATATATATATATATTATTAATATGCAGAAAATATTATTAAATTTAATTTCAAGGTAAACCAAAGTATTTTTATTCTAAAATGAAAAAGATTTTAGAATTAATAATAAATACTTTAAAAAAGAACTTTAAAACCAGACTGTTTAAAATGAATTCTTCATTTCAATACCAAAATCAAGGGTAATAAAGGTCATTTGTGTTTATCCTTCCTTTTTTCTCTCTTCTTTCCTTTCCTTTCCTTTCCTTTCCTTTCCTTTCCTTTCCTTTCCTTTCCTTTCCTTTCCTTTCCTTTCCTTTCCTTTCCTTTCCTTTCCTTTCCTTTCCTTTCCTTTCCTTTCCTTTCCTTTCCTTTCCTTTCCTTTCCTTTCCTTTCCTTTCCTTTCCTTTCCTTTCCTTTCCTTTTCTCTCCACAGTTGTAGTTCATCATGACTTCTCCAATACACAAAGCAAATATGAAGAAGAAATTTGCATTGCTGTTTTGGATATTTGTAATGCTATGTAACATGCTTCACTGAACCTGAGATCTAAGCATCAGTGTTCCTTTCAAATCCCCTGTGATTCTCTCTGAGAAATCTCATAAAAATCATGATGACATTCACAGCTTTTATGGGTACAGAAAGACATACAGTGTCTTTGGTAGCAACATCATGTTTTTTTAGCATCATCTTATTACATTCAAGGAAGGCCATATACATCTGACTATGTGTTCTGTAGTTACAGTTAAATGACTGATTTGAAAATTATTGTTTACATTGATGGGTAGTTTGGAATTGATTAGATATATCAGGAAAGAAACAATGAAAAAAAGCTCTTTGTTTTTTTCGTCTGTCCTGTCTGATAAACTGATCAGCAAGTAAGCATTTTTCTATTTACCCTATTTACACTGTTTTCACTGAAATTTTATAAACAAGCTGTATTATGAAATTTCAAACATGCACATACAAACAATGTTCTGTTACTAAGATCATCATTATGGATATAGTCAAGCACTTACAGGACTTGGACTTTCTAGAGCACATAGACATCCAAAAATACAGTGGGAGACCTCTTAACAGTAAATCCAAAATATTCTGTGTATACACATACATACATTATGCGAGATACCTCATTTCATCACATAATGGTGTTTCATAAACAGCATGATAAAATGTTAACCACATTCTCCTTCAAAAAGAAACTGGGAAAAAAAAAAATATCTTTTGCAGTTAATCAGGGTCTCAAGCAGTAAAACTGAATAGAAATTAAAAAAAAAAAATCAGGAAAAGAAAGAATTTGAGATTATTTATTTTGTTTCACTGCTAATCTCTTGCTCATGAGTGAAAAAACAGCTTGAGTGAGAAATCTACCAGAATTAGGACTTCAAGACAGGGACATAAAAGAACTGTAGCACTAAGGAATGCTGTTAGTAAGAGATTGATAAACATGACTGATCTTCTATACTTACACTAAAACTCTTAAGTAAACATGATTAATCATTGCCATGAATGTTAGTATGTACACATTTTTAAAATAGTAAATGATTTTGCTTTGGCCATAAAAATACAGTATTTATGTATTCTTTGAAGAACATTTTAAATATATGCCCTTCAAGTATTTTTAAAGCCATATGTTACAACAGACTAACACATTGTTCATAAATGTCTACCAGGAATTACAGACGAAGTGGCTGGTGTTCAGCAAAGAAACTGATTGTTCCCTCCATTGACTTGTTGAAGGAACACTGAATAATGCATGCAAAAATCTGAAAAATGTGGAGAATGGAAATGCAAGATATGTGCATTGTTAAAAAGGATCAGTAAATGTTAATCCGAGTAATGTATTCCTATGTGCTTTACATCATTGTAATCACATTCTTGGAATAAAAATTGATCTGGAACAAAAATTATGCTTGTCCTCATACAAACTTTGTGTCTCAAGTAGAAAATTGGATTATTTTTTAAAAAGAAGAATAACAATCAGAGCAAAAGATAAGTGTGTTTTCTTAAACTGTTCTTAAAGTTGGAATACAAATTGAGGTTGAACTGTTTAGTGATGATTTTAAAGATATGCATTAAATCTAACAAATCAGGTTTTTACTCTGTACTCTTGAAGGCTGAAGGACATTAATATTTCAGGTCTATTTGCTTTTTGATGCATAAAATAACAATTCTTTGGCTGAATTCCCTGGATATCCAGTAACTATTACAATCAGAAAGCTGTAGCTTGAAAAGTAAACAGTTTTTAATATAATCTTCATTTCAACAAGATTTTTATATTGTCTTTAAGACAGTCTTGCTGTTATATGTCATAGTATCTCAATGTTTATTATAGAAAGACTTCACTACTATGTTAATTCACTCATTATTATTCAAACAAATGATCCAAGCCACTTCAAAAATTAAAATGGTAGCACAAATAGAAATTATAGGAGCTGACGAAGAGTGTCTCAAATAACAGAGTTAGACTGGAATGTATGCATGTGATTCCTTGGGGAGGTATTCCTTATAGCAATTTAAACATAAAGGTCATCTTTTCAACTATATCCAGCACTTTCAGTTGAATTTGAGAAAAATCAAATAAAAACTCAAAATGAAAAATATTATTAATGATTATAACATGTAAGAGTTTGGGCCCTGGTAGATGGGAAGACCATAGGTCAAGAAGACAGAGGAGGCTACTCTAAGCACTATACAGGTGAAAAGCCTCTTCCCCTCCGATTGCTTTCATTCTGTAAAATATACTAACTAGTTTATATTGGAATTCAACTCAAAATAATTAATATGGATTTATACATAATCAGTGTTAGTTTTCAAAGAAGTGTAACCTTCATTTCCATATAAACAACTGATGCCACCAACTTCTGTGTTCCTCTGAAGAAAACAAAATCCTTGATATCTAAATGAGAAATTCACACCGTTTTTAACTAAATGGTTTACTCAAATGAGGGCTTTCAGATTACATGTTTTCTTCTGTCTGGAAAAAAAAAATAAATAAAAAAAAATTGTGAAACCTTTCACTCCAGTTCTTCCTGCCATTAAGGCAAAATAAGAAAGAAAAATGTTAACATAGACTGACGTTCCTAAAAGTGAGGAGAAATGCTAGTTCTCCCTTTTTCTCATAAACAAAACCTGGAAGTCTCTCTCATTTGAAAGTAACCTTTAACAATAACAGTGATTACTTTGCATGTGCACACAACTTTCACAGACTCGTCAGAAAAATGTGGAGAGTCATTTCCTACTATAGCTACACAAATCCTTTGCCAGAGTGTAATTTCTGCAACTCTGAAAGGAACTGAAATTTCAGGTAGTCATTCCAGTATAACAAATCTTTTTTGAAAGAAACAGAAATGTTTAATTTCTCATGAGTTTGAACCACTTACAGTTCAAATCTGCAAGAAAGAGCCAAGTATGAAATACAAATAAAGTTGCTTGCTTACCTAATGATTGTGCTACACAATCAATTTATCCCACGGATGTACTATGTGATTCCAATAAATTCTTAAAATCAACTCCCAAATCAAATATTTTTTGATGAGGGACACAAAGTTTTGTGAGTCACCCCAAAAATCAGAACCGGAATGGATAGGATCTCAATCTTTAGCATTACATATGGAGATACATATGTATAAGACTTCATCTGAAAGTATATTTTAAATATAATATATTGTCTTAATAGTCGGAATAGCTTTGTATTAGTAACTTTGGCTATGTCCTGAAAGACATAAAGCCTTTCTTACAGAAAGAAATAGAGGTTTTGAAATCACAGAGTGACTTTGCTTAACCTCTCCAAAGTCCATGGAGAGCAGACCTCCAGATGCCACATAAATGAACAAAACAAAATCACAATGATAAACTGACATTAGGAGTTGCACAGTGTTTGCAAATGTTATTTGTTCTTTTAAGAATTTTTGTGATTTTATATAAAATTGTTATGTGTGTGAATAAACAACTCTTTACTAATAAATCCCTTTATTGTTATAAATGACAGAACATATATTTCATACTGATATGACCTGGTGGAAAAAAAAAAAAGAGTTTTATCACTATTTTTTTCAGACACATGTTCTCATTCACAATATTGCTTACAGAACTAAAAAAATATTTATCTTGTGGATTAGAATTCTGTTTTAGAGAATATTCATAGTGTTACATGATGCTAATGGGGTGAACTTGTAACAAAAAGAAAAGAAAAAATCATACTCTTTTTCTCTCAAACTTCAAACCAAAATCTTTTTGAAGTTCTGTTTATTTGAGTTTCCCAGTCACAGTATTACATTTCTCTACTTTACAAAGAGAGGGATAGAAAGACAGAGAGAAAGGAAGACGTGCAAAAAGAGAACACAAGACATGCAAAGAACAAAGGAAGAAAAAGCAAGGGATTCAGGCCAATTATTTCTATGCTTCGTAGCTTTTTGTAATTTTAATCTTTCCCAACCCCACAGTATTTGTTGGGGATGGCAGAAACATTTTTTTTTTTTTTTCCCCCAAATGTTCCAGAGTCTACAAGGTCATTTTAGAAGTGGCAGTCATGTTCTATTCTTTTCTAGATACTGTCTTTCACGTTCACTTATATTGTTAGGTTACTACCAGACTACCAATTTTCCAGACAACAGCCAAGAACTGGAAGGAAATAGTGGAATTATTCAAACTGAAACATAAGAGGTTCTTCATCAGAAAGAACTTATTTACTGTGCAGAGGACAAAGCACCAACACAGGTTGCCCAGAGAGGCTGTGGAGTTCTCCATCCTTGAAGATATTCACAAGTAGTCTGGACACGGTCCTGGGAAGCTTGCTCTAAGTATCCCTTGCACAAGCAAGTAGGGTGAGAGCTGATGACTTCCAAAGATCCCTTCCAAATTCAGCCATTCTGTGGTCAGGACAAGACAAAAAGAAAGATGTTTAAAACTACAGGAATATCCACCAGACATGTTGTGTTTCTTTACCTGCCTGGCTAGCTGTGCAGGTTTGCAGACAGAAGTCAGTGACCCTAGAAGCTCCCCTTTTAGCAGAGCAGGGTCCTAATAACACAATGTATGCAGTTATTGCAGCCTGCTGTCTCCATCTACTGAAGTCTCTGGTGGTCCTGACCTGTGCTAGAAACTCATGTGGAGTATGGTCTGCCTCTGACTAGCCTATCTGTCCTCCTGGCACTGACAGGTTGTCTGCATGGGGTCCTGGGAAGCTCATTAACAACAAAGATGAAATAAAAATGGTTGATGAAAATAAATAAATAAATAAATAAATAAAAGGATGAAATAAAAGATAAAATAAAAAGGATGGAGGGAGGGAGAGAGGAAGGAAGGGAGGGAGAGAGGGAGGAAGAGAGAGAGGGAGGGAGGGTAGTCAAGGCCCTCGGACCCTTACCAAAGATAAGGGAGTTCTGTCCTTAAGCTCCCCAGTTGCTGGAAGTCTGGCATGCACCACTCTGATTCCTGCATCTGGGACAGTCTCTGATGCAAAATATACTTTTCAGCACAGAAACACAAGCAGGCAGTATCTTTGATTTCTGATATTTATTTACCATTTTTAATATTTAAATGATTATTAATATTTATATCAGTGATTGCAAAGCAGCTCACTTAACTTCTAAAATATTTTTGTTCTTTTTCATGAGGAGAGAAAACAATTTAATGAGCCTAAATCTGCCAAAAATAATATATACATATATATATATATATAAAGAATAAAGAAAAAAAAATAAGCAGCAAAGCATGACTGGAAAATCTTTATTCTACTGTATACTCAAGACTTATTCCATGATGTAGCAATTATGTCACGTCCTACAGTAATTTATTATTCAACAGTCAAATTCAATCAACTGTTATGCACTCAGCAAAGACCTTCATTCCATCCTTATTTGGTTTGTATTTTTATTTAAAAGACAGAATACAGAAACAAAACCAAGGCTGTGTTTTGTAGATTTTTAACATTTTTAAGACTTGTTCTGGAGACACCAGGTATACAATTTGTAAATCCTAGAGACTAAAGAGCTTCTCTGATCTGATAAAGAACCACAGAGGAACAATGCATAAATTAAAATTGAGGCTGAATAGAAAGTAAGCAAAGACAAATCATATCTAATAGAAACATATTCATTTGAAATTTGCACTGATTGAAACCAAACTCAAAATAAATGCATTTCCAAATTACCATACTGATTTCATGCTCTAACTTGTACTAAAGCCCTTACTTTTTTTTTTTTTTTTTTTTTAGTCACTATTGCTATGACCATTTCAAATTCTGAAGATCATAGAATCACAGAATCACAGAATTGAAGGGGTTGGAAGGGACCTCAAGAGATCATTGGGTCCAACCCTCTGCCAAAGCAGGTTCTCTAGAGGAGGTTGCTGAGGTAGGCATCCAGATGGACGAGTATCTCCAGAGAAGGAGACTCCACAATCTCCCTGGGCAGCCTGATCCAGTACTCTATCACCCTCACCATGAAGAAGTTCTTTCGCATGTTGGTGTGGAACTTCCTGTGCTCCATTTTGTGGCCATTGCCCCTTGTCTTGTCCCCACAAACCACTGAAAAGAAGTTGGTAAAATCCCTCTGTCTCCCCAGACTTAAGGTATTTGCAAACATTAATAAGATCCCCTCTCAGCGTTCTCAAGGCTGAACAGACCCAGGTGTCTCAGCCTTTCTTCATAGCGAGGATGCTCCAGGCGCCGTATAATCTTTGTGGCCCTCCACTGGACTCTTTCCAGGAGATTCCTGTCTTTTTTGTACCAGGGAGCCCAGAACTGGACACAGTACTCCAGGAGAGGCCTGACCAGGGCAGAGATCTCCATCTGCAGTTTCAATACAGAAGAAACTAAGAAATTATTAGGAAAAAATCCCTCTAAAGCTTGTGATTTTAGTGAAATTTGCTAGTCTGTGTCAAGCGCAACTATAATACACACTCTGAGATTGGAGGAATTCCAATTGTTTTTGCAATCTTTATCAAATCAACTGTCATTACAATTTTAAAGGTATATATTAAATTTGATAAATTAAACTGAATAAACTTCAACCTGTTAGAGGTTTTGCTCTCTCAGGTCACAAAACAAAATATCATAGTGATGGACTGTTGTTCACCTTCTCTTCTGCCAATTTTAAAAAGCTGAACTAATAGTACTGACATACACAATATCATTTACACCCTTGACTGATTTGTGTCCTTCATTATTTCATGGTCTAACCATCAACTAAATTAACCACATATGTGCAATATAAATATATCTTTTTCAGTTCTATATTACATTTTAAATCGAAGACCACTGTGATAGAAAACATTTGTGAGAAGGATCTGAAGATACAACCTTCAATATATTTAATGATACTATCAGATAATAAGTAAATTAAAATATATATATACATATCTTTAAACCTATCTATTTTATATACTGTAGAGTTTCACATCAAGGAGTGAATTTCAGGAGGTTTGGCAGCAGACCGGGAGGAATGGTGGTAACAAGATGGTGGTTAGAAATTTATGTTCTTAGTTAAGATTTTCATTTGATCACAAGTGTTCAGTAGTTAGGGTTTTAGGAAAAACAAACAGATGCTGCAAAGCTAACAATAAGAATCATGTGAACTGGTAGCACTGCTGTGTTCAAGCCCTGTCTTTTAATCTGTTACAGACACAGGGCTTTAACTGCATCTCCCCAAATCCCACAGTACAGGCTGTGACCGCCCTATTAAATGTCAGGAGCAACTTCCAGCTCTGTTGGCTGCCACTGTGTCAGGGTCCCTCCTCCTCAGTGTTGGTACTGAAGACAGCAGAAAAGCATAAATAACTAAATAAATAAGTTCAATGTCTTCATGTCATCCATAGCTCAGCTGTAAGACTAGTCCTGTCTTTAATTAAATTAAATCATCATTCCTTTTTGATAACCTTTTTTGCAGTGAATTTTGAAAATCATCATGTACTTCTTCAGAGAAAAACATGCTACACTAGTCCACCAATTTAATACTATTACAAATGTCTGTTTTAATAAACAGGAAATAGAAAAGTGGGTAGGACAAAAAGTATCTTTAATTCTTGAAATATCAGATGCTGGCTATATACTTGAGTGTCCATCAGCAGTCAGTGTAATGCCATTATGTTACATGTACCACAGTCAGACACCCTTTACATAGGAAATATCAACATCCTACAGGAGTTATAAGGTATATGTAATGTATTAAAAATTAAACCTATAAATGCATTGCACATGCTTTCTTCTATACTGAACTTTAAGACTAAACAAATTTGCTGCATTTATTTCATGGTTTTCTGCAACTACATCTATTATTAAAAAAAAAAAAAAAAAAAAAAAAAAAAAAAGAGAGAGAGAGAGAAGGAGGGAGAGAGGGAGAGAGGAAGAGATGAATTCTGACCAAATTCTCTAACTGCTAAGTATTAGGTAGGCTATGTCATGCTATGAAAGGACAAACTCCACAACAGTAAATCCATCCGCATGAATTTTCACAGCTGGGTAGTAAAAAAGAAAAGCGGAGTTGGAGAGCCGCTCAGCCTTTCTTCAGTTTATCCATACAATGTGACAACTGAGGGGACTGATCTAGTATGTAACCTATGTCTGCAGTACTTCAGACTGCTCTCTGCACAGAGTGCTGCACACTGAGCCAGTTAGAAGGGATGGTTTGGGGACACCAAAATGAACTCAGCACCTGCTCTTGAGCATTAGAAAAAGAATATCAGAGCATGGCCAGGAAAAGAAATCACATAACTATCTCCTGTTTGTTTGCCCTGAAGGGAACAGCTGGTTTTACTCTTGCATTTGTGTGCTTCACTGAGGCTGTTTCAATGTCTCTCTCGCTCCGAGTTGAATTTCAAGGACAGAAGATATGACCATAGCACTTTTGTAAGATAATTAATAAATGAATGTCTGGTTGTCAAACCACAGACAGTCTAACTAGCTCTAAAGTTTATACTGAGTGTGGAGACAAAAAGGCATTGCCTCATTATTTATGTATTTTGGTAAACATTATTTCATATTATTGTTGGAGGTTGATAACATCACTAATATCCCCACTCTCATGGCCTTGGAATCCAGGGACACTACAGAAACAGCAGTGTCTGAATCGCTTGTTCTTCCAGCATACACATAAATTTGCAAAGGTTACAGATAGGTAGTCAATTTGCTTCGTATTTCACATGTGATGTTCTGATAGCCTTTTGCAATATGAAAGAAGTCAAATATCACAGTACTTCTCCACATCTTTCCAGAAAAAAAAAAAAAAAAAAAAAAAAAAAAAAAACATGAAAAACGTGAATGAAATAATTTTTGAAGGATCTTAAGACAGAGAGCACTAAAAAGAATCAAACAACATTTCACTTAAGAACAGTTATTGCAAGCAATAAATATGTTTAAATAACATATGCAGGTTTAATATGCAGGTTTTTCTTCTTTGCAAGGTAGAGAGTTTCATCAATTCATTTAGTAAGAGAATTTCCTGATAGCCTTAGACTTCTGGAACAGGCTCCCCAGTGAAGTAGTCACTTCAACAAGCCTGTCTGAATTTAAGAAGTGACTGAACTGTGCACTTAGTCTCATGGTCTAAAATTTTGGGTAGACCTGTGCGGTGCCAGGGGTTGGACTTGATGATCCTTATGGATGCCTTCCAACTCGGGATATTCTATGATTCTATGATTATCTCCTGCCTTGTTCTTTTCCTGGGTGTACAATTTGACCTCCTGTGAGAAAGCACTCAACATGTCTCTTCATTTAGTAGCCACAAGATCTGAACATCTTTGTAGATGTAAAGGTGTACCCTGTCTAGAGAAAACAGACTGCACTAAAGAAGTCACAAGATAAGGGCTTTGCCTCTTTTGAGGCAGCCACAATGAATACTGTTAAAGAAATCAGAGAGTAGGAAAACAGCCTCCTGCCATATGGAAGAGGTAAAAATAATGCACCTCTTACAACACCGGAGAAATACCATCATTTTCAAAGACTGTGCATATCTGTAAAAATATTCAAGTTGAACACTGGAAAGTCAAATTGAGACACACCAAGTCAAGACAAAAAACTTGCAGAAGATTCTCTTGTAATTTTCAGGACGCCTAATTTAATCTGTAGTAGCCTAAGACACCATTTTCAGGCAATGACCATCCTTTTTGTAATCTATCTGTGTCAATGCAGGAGACTACAGTCCTTCAGGTGCCTGGTGGTAGAAATGCTCATCTGGTATGCCTAACTCTTGCTTCTGATAAAATTAACAGATCTAGGACACATAGTATTGAGTCAGTTTACACTAGCACAGCAGATTTGAACTGAAGCAGGGTAAGCGGCCGTTATATAAGCAAATCAGATGGCAGCTCAAAGCAAATGATATAAATGCACCGGTGAACATATTTTCTTTTTTCACAATAAGAGAACAAGAGAAGGTAGATATAAACACATTCCTATGTTATTCCTTCAGGAATAACAGCAGTTTAAGAGTGTTTGCAATAAAAACTTTTAATTGACAGCAGAAATATATATATATATTTAAATCAAGAAACTATCATCCCCTTGAGATGTCTCCAGAATTTAAGTGGGCAAAAGTAGCAAAAACAGGCTCTGTGAGTCTACAGTGACATCAGAAGTAAAAGCTGGAAAAGAGAAGACTTAGACTATTCATAAGCAGCTACAGAAACTCCGTGTCCCAGCTGCTTTCTCAGGAGGGCCATATTAACATAGGGGTGTTGCTAAATGTATGTGTCCCAAATAGTTGAGACCCATAGAGACAAACTTTAGATAATGAGCAAAAGAAGGTTAGCAATTGCTGAATACAAGCAGAAGCAGCACAGCCCTTCATGTATCTATCCCCATACCAACTATAAAACTTGAAGTGCATTGAACATAACATTTAACTTTGGCTGAACTTGATAAACAATTTTGAACAGGGTAAGAAATGCTTAAGTAGCCTTTCCTGCTTTCTGTGCTAACCAACTAATAATTCAAAGATATTTAGGCAGCCTTAACTGCAAGACACCACCAATATGTCCTTAACCATTCCAGTGCTCAGTACTACAGCTCAGTTCTACAACAATATTTATGTACGCAAGTCCCACAGGAATCAGTGCAGTACATCTCTGAGTGTCGAACTGCCTAGTTATTTGTGTAAATTTTCAGACCTAAATTGTTTTTAGAACATACTTTGGCACAAACGAGGAACAGTGGTACAGATACAAGTAAACAGTGTAGCTTACTTCTGACTAATACCACATGAATTTTTATATGTATTAAAAAATAAAAAGGCCATTTCACCTTGGGTTTTAGCTCCTCACTTATCCACATACAATTTCTCCTGGTCCTCCATATTTGCATATTACCATGGGAAGTTCTTTACCTTGTTTTTGAAGAGGAGAGAGAGGAAGGCAATAAATGGGAATTTTCTGTTCAGTCAGGAGGGCATACGTAGTACCAAAGCCTTTCACAGAACCATAACAGAGCTAAGGGGATCCATGCACTGCTGAAATGCTTTACCAGTAAATACTGGAGAGAGTGCCTGTGAATTCTCAGTCCAAGATCTGTTCATAAATTGCATGTGTTTGAATTGCTGACTGAAGCCCATTCACAAAAGTAAAGTTAGTTTCTGGGCTGAAATGGATTAAACAAAAGCTGTGAGACAGTTGTTCTAAAATGGTATTTCAAATCTTTCTGACTGAACAACTCTGTTTCTTTTCAGTTGAACATATGAGATTTAGCAGCTTTAAGATAACTTGTTTGACTTTGCTCTGCGCAGAAGTGGAAGAGGTGATGAGTGAAGAAAGGAACCCATTTCACCTTCTTGCTGGGTGACCCTTCACACTAACTGCAAGCAGGCAAACTTCAGCTGCCCAAGCATTATTTGCTAGAGCTCATTAAAGTGAGTGACCTTGGTTCTTACCCCAAAGCACACAGATTGGGACTGCTAAGACAGACTTCTCTCTCTTCATTCTCAGTGTCATGGCAATTTTCTTCCTCTTAGACGTAAGAGCTTTCGTTTGGGGTATGATAAATGACTATCACTTCAAGTGCAAAATCTAACAGATCTGTCTTGGCCAGAGGCCCAATGTGCATTTTAATAAACTGAAAATTGCAAATTGATTTTTATTACCAGTTACCTTGGTTGCATCATTTCTTAAGAATTCTATGAAGTTTAGCCCCACAAAGTAAGAGTTGTTTCTCTGAGTTAGCTACAACAGTTCCTGGAACACAGGTCTACGTAAATTCACCGAAGTGGTAGCTTAATGTTTTTTGTTTTGTTTTGTTTTGATTTGTTACTAATAACATTTGTTGTATGGTATTACTGTGAAGACAATAAAACTGTTGAGAAGAAAATAAGGAACCCATTTAATCCTCATGACCTGAATCTTCATTCTTTTCTCCCATTCCAGACCAAACTCTTACAGCTTTGGAAATGTTTGTTTAAGTGTTTTCCTGCCCATTATTTTTCATTGTTGCATACTTCTGCACTTGTGTAAGGGGAACTTAGTGACAGATGAAGTAGAAACAACTGTGAAACTACAATAAATAAATTTTATCTCAATGTTTTCCAGGGAGAAGAAAAGTGCCAACAAGCGAGGTAAGATTTAGTGACCAGCAAAAGTCAATTAAAATATAGTGACTTTAAGATACATAAAATATTTTTTAAAGAAAAAGATTATTTTAATAAAACAACAATAAACAGTTTTGAAATGTGTGACAAATACTTCTGTTCTCAGCTCTTAACTCCTTATGAGGCTTGTGAGAGATTTCTTCAACATAAAATAAATGTAATGGTGTTTAATTTACATTGATCTAGACCAAAAGATTAAAAAAAAATAAAATTCCTTAAGAGGCGCTAATCAGTGTATAAATAATCATTTATTAAAGATTGTCATTTTGTTGTTTTTTGTTTGTTTGTTTGTTTGTTTTGTTGATTTTTCTTTCAGAATTCCGTACAGAGAAGAAAAATCTTTTTATACTTCCTAATATGTAACACTGTTTATCCATTTTTAACCCATGAAAAATGTGCGAAATGGTTTGTTCAGATTTCCAAATTCAAATCCAAATTCCTAATATTAGGTTTGCCACTGATTTTTTATTTTATCCTAGATGTGGAATTCTTCTGTTTGTTTTTTTTGTTTTGTTTTGTTTCGTTTTTCTGAGTTCATTTGTCTGCAACTGAGAACACATTTTTATTTTATAGAAAAGGGACTGTAAGAAAAATATCCACCACTTACCTTTTGTTCTCAAAAGAAATTCAGTTGCATAACTTGTAATGTACAATGAATAAAAATGTTATACATGTTGTACCAAAGCTCCTTTTTTGCAAGTTCATTTGCATACTTCAACTTTCTCTTCTTTTACAAATTACCCTAGCTCTAGTAACTACAGTTTTTAAGCGTGACCATGGATTGGGTGGTTTAAGGGTCATAGCGCTGATGACAACAGTGAAACAAGGATGCAACAAGGACTCAAGGACTCAGTTCAAGGACTGCGCAAGAATGGGGGAATGCAGATTTAATTCCTTGTCTTCCTTGAAAGTAGCACT
Organism: Aythya fuligula; assembly: GCF_009819795.1. Lineage (NCBI taxonomy): Eukaryota > Metazoa > Chordata > Aves > Anseriformes > Anatidae > Aythya > Aythya fuligula. Next base: position 50,634,934 of record NC_045593.1, read on the forward strand.
TTGTACAAGTTTGCCCAGTTCTGGAATATAACTGTGCCTTTGGAGCTCCCTGATGTGTTGTGGTGATGATGTGACTTATACAAGTAAAGGAGCACACTATTGAATAGAAGTTACTTGCAAACCATCTTCATGGACATGCAAAAATGATATCATTTTTGGACTCAAGTCCTATAATTAGACCCATGTGGACAAACCTGTGAACTTTTGTGGAGTTTCACTACATTATATTTTTTTACCTTCCTTTTTTTTTTTGGGGGGGGGGGGGGGGAAAAGGGGGGGGGGGTGAGGAGTGAGATGGTATAATGGTGAAAACTAATTCAAAGTCCAGACAAGAACACTATTAATGGCAAAGCAGGACAAAAATGATGCTAGAAATAAAAATAAGATATCAGTAGTGTATATTCTCACCTCAAATAGGTCAAATGGGTCAAGTGTAGCTCTGTAAAATGAGTACAGAAATACCAGTAAATCAGATGAAGTAACACCCAGAAACAGAAACAGTTATTGTCTGTGCTCTGACTCACTGGATAAATTCAAATTCCCCAGTCCCCATCACAAACATTTTCCTGAAGTGACAGAAAGAAAGCTAAACTCTGCCATTTTTTCCCTATGCAAAGATATAAAAATAATGGTTTAACAAAAAGATCACTTTAGTGTATAATAAGACACATATATATACACACATAGATCCCTGCATTATATATAATCATAATTACTGTGTTTGTATCTTGTTCCAACATATCGACCATTTACTAAAATGAAACACCTAGCAGAAAGACTGTAATTCATTTCATTGCTTCACTTCTTTTATATTTTGGTGGGTTGGCAGCCACCTTCATATCTCAGGCTGAAGCCCATGGAGCAGACTGAAGAGATACTTAACCTCTTAAATCATGTCTCTTTTCTTCTGTTATCTTACAGTTCTGAAGTTTCTTGGCAAAAGTATCAGGAGGTTAACAAGGGAAGTTCTTGTTTGTAAATTGTGTTTGTGTTTATGGCCAAAATAAGAGCCTTCAAATTCAGGTTCACAAGTAGGATTCCCATCTGCATAAGCATATCACATCTGGTTTGATCAATTCTAAGCTCCTTCAACATCTTGTATGACTTGTGCACTTCATATTCAAATCTCAGTGTTGTTAATTAAATGTTGTGTCCTAAGGAATTACAGAATTCTGGAGGTCATTATACTTGATTTTAAGCCCAACCTTCTAGTTTCACATTACAGAGTACTGTAGCCACTGGGACATGGTGACATTAGAACAAAGTCTCAGACAACCCAGGCATTAGAAGTCAAATGTTATGTTGCATTTACTTCTGATTTCATTTTCTCTTCTTCTGAATCTGTATAATTCTTCCAAGCTGTATGTATGGATTCAGGTTATGTTGTCAAGAGTTTACAAATATATACAGGAAATAGCAAAATAAGCAGAAATACTTTCCAGTTGAAAATGTGATCCCTCAGAAGTATTATGGAAGGGATCAATCTGCTTGAACGAATCTCCCCTGAATGCCATTTGGGAAATATCTGACATTAAAAATGAACTAACAAACAAACAAAAAACAGAAGGGCAGAAACTGGAACAATAGAGCCCAGTTTTTAGGATAATCTGACCTGAGACAATTCTCCCGAACATATTTTTCCCCTATAAGTTGAATTGCCAAAATTTTCACTTATACTTGCCTAGATTTATATCAGTATCAGAATAAAAGACTCTGAAATAATGTCGCAATGCTAGCAACCATGCTACTGACTTTTAATTGTATTTATTATTTCTGGAAAGCTAGCAAGTTTAAGACAGAAATGCTGTAGATCCATCAGATTAGATACATTTATATCTAGGAAAAGGCAATGGATTTTCTTGAGCTAACTTCTAAGTTCACTAGTTATTCTAACTTGTTAGGATCTACCTGATAGATGTTATGTGTACCTCAGAATTAATACTGAAAGGAAATTTTCCTTACCTCTTCAGAAAGAGTAACTGATGGACTCCAAAATGTTTTTCTGCATTATCCAAATATCCATTTATTCTTTCACAGTGCACATAGTAACTGTGCGGCCAAACAGCTGGAAGACATGCCGTGTGTATATGTTACACTCCATACATTATTACTACCATTTCTATTAACAAAGTACATTCTTTAACTAAATCTTTATTCTCAAAGTGATATTTCTATAAGTCTTTGACACAGTGTGATCAATGTTCTGCCACCAAAGTTTATAAATGAAAAACAAATGCTGAGGGCTTGGGAGATGGTGGCTGGTGACTAATATTTTTTAGATCCAAGCTAAGAACTTTTAGTTGATATTGTGTTATCGCTTTATCTACATACTGAAAAGGCCTCACAGTAATTTGTCACTAATACTACCATAACACATTATATACCTAAAACTGGTCTGCAGTGGACTCACAAGAAATAAATGATATACAATATTTCTAATTAAAATTATTAAAATATTCTTACAATATTTCTAATTACATCTACTTTCTAATTTTCTAGTTACATCATTCTAAAAAGGAAAAAGAGTATTCGCATTTTTTCAAACATTATTATAGTGAAAAACTATGACAACTTTTATGTGGAGGAAGTAGTGCTAGATACCAATAAGCCTTGGAGTATTTGAAATGAATTTGGATGCATACCTTGATATTAAAAATTCTTTAGTCGGTAAAATTCTTTGGTCTGTAAAACTGGTCTAAAAATCCAGAAAAAAAAAAGAAAAAGATGCATCTATAAAGATTGCAAGGCTGAATCACAAGCTCTTGGTCTGTTGATATGGGAACTTTAGATGGATCAAGTGTTCAGGGCAATGAAAAGAGGTGTATGAGTTGGCCATTCACCTCCAGTTTTGAGTGCCTTGGAAACTTACCATCAACCTTAAGATAAAAAGACAAAACCTTTTTGAGGACACATATTCTTTTTACTTCTCTGGCTTTTTCTTTTAGTTTCAGCTTTGTGTTTCTTGTATATTCTGTGAGGTTCTATGTGCCCAAAATCAAAGCAAACACGGTTTTAACTGTTGCTTACATTGCTAAACCATAACTGTTATTGTGGCTATCAACCAGGGGATATCTACATGCTAACAAACAATCTTTTACCCATATTAGAAATCAACATTTGTGTCAGCAATCCAAAAGAGAGGTGTGAGAATCTCTCAGTGACCTTGAAGAACAGAAAAGTTGGGGGATTGTTCAGTAGTTTGCTTATACTGATCAAATAATTTCTTCAAAACAAAAATTAAGAAGTGTCATTTGTCATCAATAACATGTAAACAGTTTAGGATTAGATGAGAAATACTTCAGTAAATTTGGTGGCCATATCAATCATTTGCAAAGTTTCAGAAGGATTTCAGGGGAATGAAGGGAGATTGAGAATGTTTTGAAATAATTAACACCTCCACAACCTGTTTTCCAAGAATTCTCTCAAATATATCTCTGCTCGCTTCAAAAGACAGCACTCCAGAGCACCCCATGCAGGCAATACTGTCAAGAATGAACACGCTAAGGCACAAGGCACCACACAAAGAAAGAAGGAAAGACTGAGGAAAGATGAGAGAACTGCTGTATACAGTGGATGGGGTCAAAGGCCTGGAAGTATACAACAGCAGAGGTTCAAACTTTACTTTGGAGGGAAAGAGATATATGAGCTACTGGAGAAAATATTTAGATTGCACACAGTAGTAAAATTATACTTTGCCTGTATGAAGTGATGACTGCTTATTCATTTCTTTCTACTAACTCCTTTTCCCTCCTCAAGAGCTGACACAGTCTACAATAAAGCTCTTAAAAATGTAGTAATCCATAGGAGGAGGCCTGGAGATGCTTCCACTGCATCCTGCATTATTTGTTGTTTTTGCATATGTCTTTTTCTCCACATACTGTTCAATTTTGCAGCCTTATTGGTCCATGTCATTTTATTTATTTATTTATTCATTTTCTCTAAATGAGTAATTCCTAACCTACTGACCTACATCCTCACATCCTCAGCCTGTCTGAAAAGTCTGCCTGAAAACTGCTAGTCTGGTATGACCACAGTTCATTAAAAGACTACCATGTTCATGTTTTATTCCTCACTTCATCAGTAAGAGAATAACATAGAACAGTTCATTAAACAAATACAAAGGAAAAGATCAACCCCTTGTATCATGATCTAAGGCTTACAGCATTTTACATGGTTCACTTCCAGGTAAACTAAAAACTAAGTTTTGAATAAAGTAAATGTAAAAATAGTAGCTGTTTTCATGCCGTCTCCCTACAGCTATCAGACAGAAAAATCAAAATAAAGGTGGGTGTGGGGAAGGTGGTGGGTGGGTTGGAGATTCAGAACCTGAGTTAGTAAGTACATATACTTGCAAATCCCAGGTCCTGAGCTCAAAGTAGAAGACCACTTTGCACTGCTGTTCATATACAACTGGATATATGCTATTTTTGTATGATCTTTAGTACAAAATAGAAGGTTCAATATTTTCAATACATGAAGTTGGTGCTAATATTGTTTGCAGATTAAGTAGCAAAGGGTTTTATTTCATTTTCTTTATTTGTCTTTTTCTCTTTGCAGTCCCATATCCTAGGGCAGAGGATTTTGTCTGTGCTTAAAGACTTGTGCAGAAAACTAAGAGATGAAAACTTTTTGTGAGTTGAGTCTGTAATTATATAACAAATTGATATTCTTTTGCTAGCTTCCACATTCTCACTTCTATTACACTGTTACTCTATGTATTTTCACTTGTTATATTATCAAGGACATTGCTTAGAAGGTCTGTGCACATGATTGGTATGGTTATATTAAAAAAATACTTAATTCAACATTGACAACTTCACCACATGAGGTCAAGAAGTGCTGACATAATATCCCCACAGGGCTTTTGGAAATAAAAAAGGCGAAGACAAGAGAATGGAAACAGTATGTAAGACAGATAGACTGAACAAAAAGAACAAGAGACTGTTTTGTAGAAATGATTTCCAGGGTTCAAACAATTACTGCACATCTAACTGAAATCCAATTGTTCTCATCCGTGATCTTTAAAGCATTTCTGTTTCTCACAAAAGTTACACAGAATATTTTTGTTTTCTGTTTTATAATCCATTAAATCGAAAACATATGAATGAGGTTTATGCAATGACATATGGAAGTCATTAATGCTGCTTTAGCTCTCATCTAAGTACCCAATTCTGTACTGCTTAAGTAAGAAAAACTCTTACTGAAGTCACTGTGAGCTTTTCTTGCATAAAAGGGGAATAAAGAAAAAAAAAAAAAAAAACAAAAAAACAGAGTACTAAATGTAATGATCTGTAGGCTACTAAAATTGCCCAGTGACCCCTATGTCAGTCCTTTTTAATAATAGACACTCTTTTTTGCAGGATATAAATTCTCGCTATACAGAGAGTGATTGTTTTCTGTTCAACCAGGGACCAATTTGGCTTCCACAAGTCAAATGCAAAACTCCCACTGACCTCTGTAGGAAGAAGGATTAAGACTTTTACATAGTTCCTGTATAAGAAATCTTCTGTCTCAACAGGCTGTCACCTTCTCACTTAGCTGTAGATATGCGTGGGCAGCTATATCAGTATCACTCACATGTTTCTTGACAAAAGGAGTGCAGAAAGCTTACCTGAATATTGTAAGGTGAAAACTGCAAAAATCAAAGACACTCAGACCTTTAGACATTGTTTACAGAAAGGCCCCTATTAGCATTTTAAGGAGATTTAAAAATAAAAATAATTTTAAAATATCACATATATATATATTTATATATATATATATATTTATATATATATATATATATATATATATAAAATTAATGGATGCTTTAAAGTACAACCCATCTCAATCTCAATCTCATGGAAATCAATGGTGAAAGAACCCTGACACTTGATTAAATGTGAGAAATATCTTTTCCTTTGTGAAGTAAAAGTTATTGATAAGAAATTTAATTATCATTGCCTTAAATTATTAAAATGTTATGTCAATTCTCAAAATTCAAATATTCTGCATAAATTTCCTCACATTCATTGTAACTCTGTCTTTTTATATTTGCATATTGTTATTCCATAAATAACTCTCCTTGGCGATTTCTCTGAGCCACAAGGTCTTTGACACTGGAAAATAAAGTTGGAAACTGAAGACTGGTAATAAAAAGGACTGAAAAGGACTACAGAGATTCAGACTTTCATGTATTCCTGCTCAGTATCTACGTATTTGTGGAATAGCAGTGTATACTGTTAACAATGTATGTAAGGAATACAAAAAGTATGTAGACGTATCATCTCTATAGTCTATTAGAAAACGTAAACACATTTAGTTGTAAAGATGAAACTTGTTCTTAGAAACAAGAAAGGAGTATTTACACAACACTGTCTTGCAGCACAATGATTACTTGTTCCAGTATTTTTCTTGGAACTGACTGAAGATTCAAATCTCTGTTCATTCATTATCAGCCTTCTAGTACTTCAGAAATTCATTGCAACATTTGATAGAAAGAAAAGAGAGAGAGAAAGAGACAGAGAAGCAGAGATAAACCAAGAAGAAGGGAAAAGGGAAGGAGGGAGGGGGAAGAGGGAAAGAAAAGGAAAAGGAGAAAGAGAAGGGAAGGGGAGAAAGGGGGAAGGGGACTGGCGGAAAGGAGTCATTGCTTAGGATAAGTGCATTATCTCCCAGGTTGAAATAACCTCACTTGTTTCAATTTACTTGATGGAAAATGAGTTTTTAGATTAATTCATAATATATTGATTGGATTCTTAGGAAATTCAATGCCAAATGTCAGAATTTCATGAAGAACTGAATGTCCTGTATTTATTAGTGCAGGACTAGTGCAGCAGTACACCACAAATTACACTAATTCCAATGAGCATCTCCTTTGATTTTTCCTGTTACCGTATTCCTTATAGTCACTTCTCCCAAAAGCATGTTCTTTTTTGGAAGAATTAAATTCTTTCTAGGAAACTTTTGTAGGGTTCTGAGAACCTGAATGAACCAGCACTACTTCTGGTGGGCCACAAATGTCACCTTCTTCTATTTGCCCTCTTCAGCTGCCTTTCAAATGTAAACAGCCAAGGTTATCTAGAAGGAATCTTTGGAAATCATTGTGTTTAGCCTCACAGAAGGCACTTTTTGACAGTAACATTTCAAGACTAGGCTGCTCAGTCTAATCTCCAAGCTCACAGAGAAGCCACCACTTAAGTTTATCTTTTTCCTCAAACTGAATTCAATAGTTCTAGTTCAGAATATTGTGAGAGTAAGGCAAGAAAAACTGAAACTATTTTTATTTTTCCAGACATTTAGAACAGATCAAGCAGTGTTTAACAATAACGTCTTTCACAGAAGAAAAAAAAATAATCTGGTTTATGATATTAACCTCCAAATGTGTGTGAAGGCCACACATTGAGCTATGAAGTCAATGATTAATCAAGTGGAATTCTTGATATGTTTCTGAGCAGGAAAGGAAGAAGAAAACCAGTTTTGATTCTGTTTTCAGTTTTGCTTTCATCTATCTTCAGCGAGCTAAGCTACATAATCAACATACATTCTGAAATGTGCCAATTAACATTATGACAAAAAATATTTCTGGTCACTTTGATAAAGCCACAAAGTCCTTTACCATTCTAGAGTCATATTATAACATAATTCTATGCTGTTGTGATTATATATTTACTTAGAAGTGGACTACACAGAAATCAATGGATGGGAAGCAGCCAATTAAAACAATTTTCCAGCAGCCTTTCCAAGTTAAATCAAAGGAAGTGTTTGGGCAACATGAGCTCTTTACTTTAGTAACCAATGCTTAACTACTTTAGACTAACTACTTTAGACTAAGATTCCTGTTTCTTGGTAAGTTTTTTGTAGATTTTGGATAGGTGTTTCTGAAAGGTCATGAGGATGGCCATTAACTTGTATATGGCTGTTTAAGAGATGTGGGCATGAAATGACTATAACTTCTATCCTCTTTTCACTGTCATGAAAGGAAACTTTTTTTTTTTTTTTTTTTTTTTTAGGAACATATTTATCTGTGTAGGTTATCATTTTCAGTAAGTGCTGGTCTTCTTATCAAATGTTCTGTCAGTGACATCTGTGTTTGACTTCCAAATAAAAGCAAAGGAAAACTAGCACATTTGGTGCTTTTCTGACACCAGCATTGTCAAAGTCCTCAAGCTAATTTTTCCTGTGCTTTAATTTTACTAGGTGGTGAGAAACAGGAGAGGTTTCCTGTCCCAGTGATGAGAATGGCAAAACTTAAGATGATTACAATGCAGCCAAAATTTTACCAAAGACTAGACGTATATACATTTGTAACATGTCATGGGGAAAAAAAAAAAAAAAAAAAAAAAAAAAAAAAAAAAAAAAAAGGGAAAGGGAAAAGGAAAAGGAAAAAAAGGGAAAAGGGAAAAGGCAGGGCAGGGCAGGGCAGGGCAGGGCAGAGAAGGGCAGGGCAGGGCAGGGCAGGGCAGGGCAGAGAAGGGCAGGGCAGGGCAGGAAAGGGCAGGGCAGGACAGGGCAAGGCAGGGCAGGGCAGGGCAGGGCAGGGCAGGGCAGGGCAGGGCAGGGCAGGGAAGGGAAGGGAAGGGAAGGGAAGGGAAGGGAAGGGAAGGGAAGGGAAGGGAAGGGAAGGGAAGGGAAGGGAAGGGAAGGGAAGGGAAGGGAAGGGAAGGGAAGGGAAGGGAAGGGAAGGGAAGGGAAGGGAAGGGAAGGGAAGGGAAGGGAAGGGAAGGGAAGGGAAGGGAAGGGAAGGGAAGGGAAGGGAAGGGAAGGGAAGGGAAGGGAAGGGAAGGGAAGGGACACTTGAGCCCTAACCTATGCTGATTGCACATGTAAGGTGTAACAAAATATTATTTCCAAGCATTTTTTTGGTTTACCTTTTAAAAGCAATTCATGAAAACTGAGCAACCATAAATATTCTAAAGAAGGTCTGGAGATCTCAGAGTGGTTATCCCTCTGTTGTAGCTTTGGAAAAGAAGTAAACTTCCTGATTAAAACGAGATGACATTTGTGACACCGCAAGTTTAAGTAAGACTGCTGTAGATGAACATTATAGCCATTTTATTGAACTAAAAATAAGTTCCACAAACAGTAACTATATATAGCTGGAGAGTCCCTATCTCATGCAGCTGCAAGTCAAACCGTATCAGTGGGAGCTGAACCACCGTTTGTCTGCAGTTATCTTTATGTTTATACACATATATATGTTTGAAAATACATGTGTGTATATTTATATATACATGTATATATGTGTATACATGTGTATGTGTTCATGTACACATACCTAACAATTTCTTAGAAATTATATATCTGATTTTGAAAATTTGACCGCTTTTCTTGCATTTCCAGTATGTCTTTAAGAACATAATTTCATTGTGCCCCTTTACAGACTACAGTCCTGAAATCAAGTTTTCCACTGCACATTTAAGTAAAGCATAAAGCTTAGTACCTAGAAAGTGGATAAACATCAGCATATCTCATGCATCCATTCTGTATCCATATTTTTGTGAGAACTTTATATCCACAGTTTTTTCCTCTCCTCATATTTTTTAGACCTGAAGAGGCAGAATCACAAACATAGCAAACACTCTGTGATAATAGCTGCCACTGAAAAACTGGGAGACGTCCTGTTTCTAACAAGTAAAAGAGATTTCAACTCAATTTTATGACATAAGATTCAAATTATGTCTGGTGAAAGCAGATAGATTGTGCTCTGTACCAACAAAGATACATGCTAAAGACCCTAAGATGCAGAGTCATTCAGTATATTTTATATAACATATTTTGTAGAATTACCAAGGACAAATGTCATAGGAACACACATATATAGAGAGAGAACAATAAAGTATTTGTTATGACTTATGGAATGCATGACACACCCACAAACACATGCATTCACCCATAAACAAGTGTTTTCATTTCTCATAAATTTAGCAGAATGTATGTGTCCAGCTCAGCTTGTGGCATGTCATCATGTCATCTTATCCCAAGAAAAATCAGTTTATGCCTACTCTTTGAATCACAAAGAAGCTATTTAGGGACTGTAAAAAGAAAGTGTCTGGCTGATAGTTGTATGTGATGCACAGAAGTCAAGAACTGACAGAAAATTGTAAGGATTTCCAGCAAATGCAAAAATATATTTGAACACATTCTTTAGCATCTTAGGCACAAGACTATGTGCTGTAGCAATGAATCTACATAGATTATGGCAGATGGTTTACGAAACATATGTTTTAAATTGCTTTCAATACTTATTGCAAATGACTGAGATTATTCTGTATGAATTAAATCTAATGTAATGCAGATGTTGGATATGTTAATATTAGTATTTTAGGGACAGCATTTTCTGAACACATTCTGTCAATGAAACTCAATTCACACTCAAGAGTCTCTACTGCTTGTCAAAAGAAATAGCATTGAATGTATTATCAGTATCCAGCTACAGATAGTTTAAGATTTATTCAAAAAATCAAACTGTACAGTTTCCTTCCAATCAAAATTCTATATATAATATATATATACTTAAAAATTCTTCTTTATCGATGACGCAGATATAAAATATTTCATCTATCAGAATTGCTTTGTTTGTTGACTTTTTAGTTCAGCATTTTCTTAGCATCCCCTTACCCATGACACATGTAATTCAGGGTGCTGTTCTTTTTTCTGAGTCCAGATCTGTCAAAGATTTCTTCTGTGTGCAGTGCAGCAGCACCTGCAGTGCAGCACAGATTCCCTCCGATCAAACCTTACCATGGGCCTCATCTAGTAAGTATCATGTGCCAGGGACCTGCTGCACAGAGATATTTTCCTCCATTAAAACTATATAAAGGAGTAAAGGTAGTGCAGTAAGCCAAACAAAAACATTTGAAGCTGTTACAATTTTTATTTAAATAAGAAGTCCATCAGGAAATGTATAAACATTTTATGAAGTGAAATCCTCAGACACTTTTTTGTGGCATTATCAATCTGCAAATTCAAATTTTCAACTTTTCTCAGCATGAATTTCCAGGTGAAGCAAAAATTAAGTCTTACTCCAGTTCTAGATTTCGTCAACCAGTAAGAATAAGCAAGTGCAAATTAAGTACATGTATTAACCTTACTTTTTAAGCTTAAAGAAACCCCCTTACTCGTTCATATTATGTATGTTATTTAAGGAGTTAAAGGCAACCTTTTGTTAATTGCCTCCCTTAAATTTTTATTTCCAGGAAAATATCTATCTCAAGCCAACTATGAACTCCATTTCCTTTCCCCTAGCTCTCTAATATTAACCTGTTTTTAATTTTGAGGTTTTTTGTTTGTTTGTGTTTTTTTTTTTGTTTGTTTGTTTGTTTGCTTGTTTTTCTTTCTCATAAGAGTTCTCATTTGCAGTTTGGTCACTTGCTGATTAATCTCATTAAAGATAGTCCCATTTATTTAATCCCTTTCCTGAACAACCATTTTATCCGTCTCCCTTTCTGCCACAGTCCTGAAAGTCATGCCCTGCCTATCAGGAGCTGCTGTGTAGGTCAGAGCTTTCCAGGTGTGCCTCTGCTGGAAATCTTTTCCTTGGGAAAAACTGAGATTTGGTTTTCTTTTCTTCAGCTGTAGAAACTGCCTGTCAGTAGGCAATGGCAATTTTCCTGAACACAGAAGAGAGGAGTGTCCTACTTCTGTAGTCCTGGCTATCCTTGCTTTTATTTTGGCATTGTTAGGAGAAACAATTAAAACCTAGAGGAGTCTGATAATTAAAAGGTAGAGGTATCAATACTGTACTTTCCAATTAAAAAAAATAATAAAATGATGTAGTTAGAAGGAAAAGCAAAAAAACAAAAACAAAAACAAAAACAAAAACACTAAACCGCTCTTACAGCCATTCCCCGTTAAAGGGTCAAATCCACTTCAAATCTACAGAAATGTTTTCAGTAGTCCAAGGATATCTTCAGACATTGATAAAATGTTGGTAAAATGAACCGCAAGTACTAGCATGAATTATTCTTTAAGAACCTGTAACATTGCATTTTAGCAAACTCAACTTCTGAAGTAACAGGTATCTACAGTTATGCTGCATATTTGTGCTCCTGATGATGGAATGTGTGTGTATATTTGTGCTCCTGATGGTAGGATGGGGAATTACAGCACCCCAGCTTGCTCGCTCTCTCCTTCTCTGTGAATTGTGATCTACAAGCTGTGAAAGTGACAGTTTTGTCCTACATTGTGTTTCCCCCAAAGCTTTTAAAATGTAATGAGCCATTCAACAAAAATCACATATTCATTATCCAGAACTCTGATTTTGCAAATAAATCTATGTGGCATTGGTTTTCTTTCAGCTGCCAAGTGTTTACGGTATCAGTGGCATCTTGAATGGGTCTAAAAGAGCAAAATTGTGTGCAGGACTGAGCCTCCTGCACCCTCCCCCTGACGTAATATTTATGTGATTCCATGAGAAGTTTACTTGCTCAGAAATCTCTCAAGCCAAATCATTTATTTGCAATATATTTACCTTCCTTAGGCTGAGAGAAGACTGAAAAAGACTTCTATGTTGTTTTTTGTTTGTTTGTTTGTTTTGGTGGTGTTTGTTTGTTTGTTGTTGTTGTTTTGTTTTTTCATTCTTTTTTTTTTTTTTCTTCTGTAAATAAAGGCTTGTATATAGCATTGTAGTTTGTTTACAAGTTTTTATGGCACAAATTGATCAATGAAGGTACTGCTTGCATGCTTTACAGTCAAGAAACCTTAACCTAGAAGCCTAGAAGACTGTCAGAAAAATTCCTAAGTTCCTGTCTTATTTCTTTTCTGATAGCTAACAGACAAGGAATAAGGAATAAAGAATCAAACGCAAGATAAAATTAAAGCACCACACAGAGAGACCACACTGTCAGAGATATCACCACCCATTTTTCTAAACTCCCTGACTATATTTAAGATGCAGTTATCCGAGTATCTACTGTCAAGATATTGCAAAGCTCTATTTCCATATTCAGCATTCAGATATTCTGGTGGGTGGTAGGAATTATGCAGAGACCAGCCATGCAGGCTACAGGGCAAAAATATGCTTCATATTTAACCAAACCATTGCTGGAGTGATCTTGTACATCTGTCAAAACAATTCAATAAAGCATTTTACACTTTCAGTCTCATTATTTGATACACCAGGCCAAAGTGCTTTCTGTAAAAAGAAAGGAAGCAACAGGGGTGTTATAGGGATTTAACAGGTATTGTATACCGAGTGAAGGGAAGTAGTAGTTGTCCTGGTTTCAGTTAGAACAGAATTAATTTTCTTCCTAGTAGCTGGTGGAATGCTGTGTTTTGGCTTAGGATGAGAAGAGTGCTGATAACACCCCGATGTTTTCATTGTTGCAGAGCAGTGCTTATACCAAGCCAAGGACATCTCAGCTTTTTGCTCTGTCCTGCCAACAGGCAGGCTGGGGGTGCAGTAAGAGCTGGGAGGGGACAGACCCAGGACAGGTGACCCAAACTAGCCAAAGGGGTATTCCATACCATCTGACGTCATGCTAAACAATATATAGGGGTGGCTAGCCGGGGGGAGGGGGCCGGACTGCTCGGGGTTAAGCTGGGCATCGGTCAGCGGGTGGTGAGCAATTGCATTGTGCATCACTTGTTTGTACATATTATTATTACTTTCCTATTATCACCATTGTAACATTATTATTATTATTGTTATTATTATTTTGTTATTATTATTTTCCTGTCTTATTAAACTGTCTTTATCTCAACTCACGGGCTTCACTTTCCATTTCTCTCCCCCGTCCCAGAGAGGGAGGGGGGAGGGTGAGCGAACGGCTGCGTGGTGTTTAGCTGCCAGCCGGGTTAAACCACGACAGTAGTTCACCCAAGTATATGCAGGGATAATTCCCTTGGTCTGTCACTGGTCACTGGTTGACACTGGTCTGTCATTTTTGCACTGAGATTTAATTTAATTACAGGTGCATAACTATTTTAATACTATGACAAGCAATCATTACTATGATCAGCCTGACATGACACTACAGCTAGAATGCTTTTTTTCATTCTACATTATGTTGTTATTAGAACAGAATACCTCTCACATATCCATATGTAACTACTGAGAAACAAATTAAATTATTCAGTTCTGATTATTTAACAAAGCAAATATTTTATTGCTGTATTTGCCATTAGAATATATTAATCTGTCACATTGAGGTAATCAGTTACTGCAAAATAAATTGAACATTTTGACCATTTAATTACCAAATTAAATTTATATTACATAATGACATAATATTTTTACATCTCCAAAAACCAAAAATTAATTATTGTAAAGCAAATTAATTCATTCTGCATTTCAGTTGATGTTCTGAGCTAACTACATGGTAATGATTTTATTACTAACAATTCCATTTTTTAAGCATCTGCTGAAATTTGCATTTAAAGCAAAAAATGAGTCCTGCTCGTTGGTTCAGAGGCTACATCTTTGCTAAACACAGTGTCTTTTCATAGTATGTATAATGCCTTATGGCAGCTTTAGTATTGTGCTTACTATCTCATATAAAGAAAATATTAAAAATTATTTCTTTGGATCATTTCTTCCAGTTTTCTTAACATTTATTTAGTTTTCCTAACTAAACTTCAGATCCTACTAGCTCCAAATACTGCGGTAGCATCTCCTACATAGGCCAATTTTGAAGTTGTAAAATTAATCACATGAGGAGTTGATCATTCCCTGTAACTTAACTGTTTTTTGCCAAGATTTCCTGGTGGGACCACTCAGATTAATCATCTACTTCTGTTTTCCAGTTCTGCCAGCCCTTCTTCCTGGCTAGAAGAAAAATTTATGATGAAAAACAAAAATTAAAATAATTCGGAATGTTAGTTTCTGTTTTTCATCAGCATGTCAAATTTGACCAGCTGTGTTCTCCACATGCCTCTGAGGAGAAAACATGGAGCCATGGGAACATCTGAAGTGTTGATCTCATCTGATAAGAAGGATGGAGAATTCTAGGACACTATGCAGTTTAAGATTAGAAGTCTGTCACCTGTGTTATGAGATGAAGACCTTACCTATTATTCTATTTCTACACTGTCAGGTAAATAAAATAAAATAAAATAAAATAAAATAAAATAAAATAAAATAAAATAAAATAAAATAAAATAAAATTTTGCTTTTATAAGTTGTATCACCCTCATCTAGAATGTTGGTCCAGCCTCATATCTCAAAGTTCTATATACATCAGCCTTTATTTTTACAGCTTTCGTAATCAAATGGGCCTGTTACGTCAGCCAAGTTATCTCTCTGATGCGTCTTAAAAATCATGCTGCAGATTTCTTTCCCCCATTTAAACTCTAATATTTCAGGAAAATTATCTCTTTGGGCAGTGTAGAACTGTGTGGCCTCAAGAGCTGCATTGGAGACTTAATGTCTCAGTGTCAGCAATTTGAAGACTGATAGCTCTAAGTTCCCTTGGAATTAACTCAAAGACAAAGGCTGTTAACACTACTACCTCTGAAAAAAAATATTTCTGCAAGAACATAAAGGAACTTTATAAAAGCAGTTACTCTTAGAGTTCAATCTGATTGGACTATATCTATCTGTAATTAGATATGAAAAACTGGACTTTGACATCATGTCTACACTATCCACTATAAAGTGGCTTGTTGATATTATTTTGATCTTATTTATTACACCCTCTCTTATTATTTTAAAGTACTGCCTTTAAAACAAGCTAGGTAAAAGGTATGCTTCTGTAGCTCTACATGAAAGACACACTATCATAGAAACAAATAATGGGCTAATTCCTGTGTTATAACGCATATAAAATCACAACACTCACCCAACGCTTCCTGGATGAACTGATACTTATGCAATGCTACATGTTCCTGTATTTCTACAACTGGCATGATGTTGAATGCCTAAAAATGGAAGGCAAATATCAGCTACTCCAGAATTAGTGAAAGGAGCAAGAAAGGGCAAGCAATACCCTAAGTAATGTGCACTTTTGACAAGTAATGTACGGTAAAATGCAATTTTTGCTCCTTAGTCATGGACCTATCTATGAATTTCCCACCGGTACCAGTAAAAGTTTCAATTTGAAGACAAAAGGAAGAAGTCATCAATATTATCCATTCAAAGCCAATTAATTCATGATTTTTTTTAGTATTGTATTGAATCTAAGAAAATTGAAGAATGCTGTATTACTAATATAGGACAGGTGGATCCAGTACAGTTATATTAAGATTTGCACCCAAACTTTCTCATTTTTAGAAAGAGCTTTTGTTGTTTATAACACTGTTTATTCAATGACATCAAGAGGTTTTACAAATATCAGGATTATAACTTGAGGAGTTAAAGATGTGAAATCCAAATGGAAAGACGCAAAAGTGATCTACATGCAATTATAAAACAAAATTTTGAAAGAACCAGGGACAGCAGTTAACAATCCTGATTGTTAATCTTGTACACTACCAGGGTAATGCCATATTCTAGTGAGAATAAATAAATAAATAAATAAATAAATAATACTCCATAAATAATACTGAAATAAATCAAGTTATAGAAATAACAGAAAGTCTTTCGGTTTATAGCTGAAATAGCCTAGTTTGTAGTTTGCATATAGTAGGTAGGGAGCTTATGGGTCTTTTTCCAGACTAGAAAAGCACATGGCGTTAGCATTTTTGAAATCTATCCAAGCTCCAAGTGTTTATATAGTAGTTGGTAAACTGTAACAGCTGGCTTGCCACTGAACTGAACAGGATACCTGGTCTAGACATTTAGGTACAGATGACAGAACCCTAAATGATGCGGTGCTAGTATGTATGTTGCATATGTCATACACTTGAACTGCCTAAATAGACTTCGGTGTGCAAAAATGCTAGGGCTACTCATACCTTTTTTTTCAGTGAAATTTTTTCTCATAGCACTCTCTTGTTCTAAAATTACTTTTTATGGTGTTATGCTTAAAAAACCCTTAAATAATAAAACTTAAATACTGCACCACAAAATTGCAGTAGGTAAGTTATTTTATTTTTCCCTAGTATCTTATGACTTCAGCTAAGTCCAGTGCTTTCCTCTCACAGCACAAAACGCCTGATCACCACAAGGATCTTCAGCAGGGTCAGGGAGTCCTCTGCCGAAACAGAGAGGGGAAAGAGCAGCTTGGGTTGCCTTTCCACCCAGGGAACTTCATTCATGGGCTACAGAAAATTATGGCACTCTTTCAGCTACTTTGATGACACTGAATATTTTATTAGACATTTAATGTGTATCCTAGTTTGCGGATTAAAGAGTTCAGAATGGATGTTGGATCGAGTATTCATTCAAGATGGGATATCTAAAGAATACTGAATTAAACACAAAACAGCCTAATTTAAAAAATCTAGTGTGATGATCAGAACAATTCTCCTGAGGATGTATGATAAGGTTTATTTTCTACCTGAAAAAGAAGGAAAATTGTCCTTCCTGCATTCAGTCATCCATTCGATAAAGCAGTGGGGATGTTGACAGCAGTACTTGAACCAATTTGTGGATTCTAGATCTGGTGAAAATGTGTTTTCTTCCTGTAACAATTATACAGTGAATTTAACTTTGCTTCATGAACTCAGCTTTTCACATCTAATTTAAATTGCAAAACTGAATAGGAAAAAGAAGAAAGACAAAACATAAACAAACAAACAAAAAAGACTAAGAAGAACAAATAAATGTGTTACGTCACACTGACCTTGTTTGCAAGGTGAGGAGTAGATTATTCTCATATTTATTGTTACCAAGTATTTCCTACAACAGGCTTCATAATTGCAAAGTAAAAAGTAAATGTCAAAGATCTGAAGTAGGAAGATAGAAGGTTTACAATTGAGAATAACCATATGATTATACCTGTGTATAAAGAAATTAACACATTGCATTCCCAATAGAATGTTACTACCTCGTTCTATTGTAATAGCCACTGTATTGCACTTGTTAGTCCACTTCTGAGCAACCAAGCCAGTCTAAAATCAGCTTCAGGGTAATTTAACTTTAGTGTCTTTGATTTAATGTTGAAAAGATATTCAGTTGCTTAGTGGCAATGACAGATTAGGAGTGGAAGAAGAATTTGGGGTCATGGTCTGAAAGGTTCCAGTCATTTCTATCATCGTTATAACTCATTTTCTTAGAGTAGGTTCATATATGTCCAGATGCAGATACATTCACATTTATCTATATATATAGTTTTGTATGTACGTACACATAAGCATGTATATATATGTCTACATATATCGGCATAACTGTGTGTACATATATAATTATATGCAAATAAATGTCTGTGTGTGTATCTGTGTACATATATATCAGCTAAGACAAGTGATTTAAGAACTGAGAGATGCCATGAAAATATCCATGAAATAGGAAGAAAAATTATTCAGTGCCATGTGATCTTTTAAACAGAAGTCATATCAACACTTTAGGAAGTTTTGGTCAACTCTGCAAGGTTCCTTAACTGAGTTATTAGCAAAGTCTGGTTGAAGGTTATGATAGATCTAGAAAGTATTTGACCTTTCTAATGAACAGATAATTGCCATCAAGTAAGATTAACGGTGGTTTCCTGTTCTAGTCCAACTTGAAGCTTAAGCACGCAGGGGAAAATATCCAAGATCATATGCTGCAGGAACTGATTTACTGTTGCAAACAAAAATACACTGGAAATAGTAGTACAGAACAAACCTGATTTCCTTCCCCTGCCCTCCTTTAAAGGAAGCACTTGTGCACATGTGGCCATTATTTTCCTAGCTATAAACTAGTTAAATAAAAAAACTTTTGCAAAAATAACATATTTACATAGTTTACTAGCTATATGGCTTAATAAATATTACTCCTCCATTTTTTTCCAAATACTTTTTTCTCAATTTTTATTCCAATAAAAAAAACTCAGCCTCATTATTATTCCAAGCCATTTTGCAACCATGGGGACATTCATTCCCAAAATACATCTATCAAAAAAAAAAACAAACAGAAACAGCTGGGACAAAACAAAATGTTAGTAAGGTAAAATACAGTGTTCATGAGTTTTTGTTTGTAGTTTGTAGAACCTTATCATTGTTACTTGTTGCCTTGTAATTATCAACTTAATTCTTTGTTAGAGAAAATGCATACTTTTTTTAAAAAAGATGACAATAAGCAATAACAGATGTGCAACTACAGCACAAGAAGCTTTCTAGCTGATTGCAGGTAATAAGATCTTCATCCTACCATGAAATCAGAGAGGTTGTCCAAAATGGCAGAGTTAAACTATGAAATAAAGGTCTGCCAATTTACACATTTAAATCATACTTAGATGATGACACTAGCAAAGGGAAATAAAGTAACAGGTAGTGATAGCATAGAGCTTGAAGGACAGTTTGGGTAGTTAGTGGCAAGGAGATTGATCCTTCTCCAGCCTTCACAGTTCACACTCTGAAAAATAAACATCTATTGAGATTAGTTTTAAATTTATTTCAGCTGCTGCAGTTTTCCTCAGTAACACAATAAATTATGAAATATATGAAATCATTCTTTCATGGCTGATTCAATAGCCAGTCAATCCTCTAAAAGCAAAATGACATAGACTGACTACTCCGCCTGCAGTACCAGATAAACTTCCTTATGCTGTCCAAGAACATGACATCTCTTTCTTAAACAATTTAACTTAAACAACAAGTGCAACATCACAGAAAAATAGCAACTGATTATTCATAGCATATTTTTAGGACTACGTTCTAACAATCAGGTAAGTTAGACAAATGCAGAGACTTCTTCATGTTACTGTATGTCCACAGATTCTTTTCCCATGAATCACTAGAACAAGCAGGTCACATTATTTTCCTTGCTTCTTAGCATCTCAATATCCCCTTCACCTAGGAAAATAATAATCTATTTATCTATTAGAAATGACTATTTAAAAAAATAAATAAATAATAATTAAAAATAAAAAATTAAAAAAGGAAGAATGTTTTCCAATGTTCAATGTTCAAAATTACAAGCAAATACCAGCTCTTGCATTAATAAGATAGTTATCATATAGACTAAACGTATTAGCAATACCTGGCATGCCTACTGCAATACTCAGCATTTCAAAAAGAAGAAGCTATGGCAGGAAATTAACAGAGTTGGCCTTATGATGATTGATAGGGAATGTCAGTATGGTATTAGTCATTTTTATTTAATCACAGTACTGCTGAGAAGAACTCTGAACGGGGTTGAGTAGTAGCTAAAAATGTAGGGGGAGAGATTAATTATTTTCACAGAAGCTTCAGTATTAAAATATTGTGAATTATCCAAATGCTTAAGAACTCAGCTGATACAGATTTTTGTCATTCTGGAAGATGTATTCTTTGCAGCATACGCTTTCAAAAAACTACCTTAACTACATTAATGTTCTGTTGATTGAAAAAAGACTTCTTGAAAATGTTTACTGTTGGTGGTGTTGCATACTTATGAGTACAGATGAAGTAAAACCAAAACAGATAATAAACCATCATACTAACGTAGTGCAGACTACAATTAATTGCTATAATTCTTTTTCAAATTGAATATGGAAATAAATTGTTAACAGTGTAATAAATTACTCACTAAATTGTAAAACAGAAAAGATAAGGTACTGTTATAAAAGGTAAAGCAGGTACTGGTATGAAAGACATCTATACATTATAAAAGATAGATGAAATTAAACCAAAAAGAAGAGCACATGCCAAAGCTTACTTGTCATTTCAAAGATTTAGAACCTCACTTTAATGAACAGTTAAATAAAAATAAAACAAAACTAAAAATCATTTGGCCAAACCTTTAAAGTAATAAAAAAAAAAAAAAGCCAAATTAATCCAAACTGAATTAAAGCCTTTTTTAGAGTACTGTACATATACACATTTAAGCAACGTTTCACTGTGTAGTGGTATGGAAAAGCTGGTGGTATTCAGGAACTAACAAGTAAGAAGTGTGATTCTTCACATAGCAGGATAAAGTACTGTTACTGCTCTCATTAGCAGTCCAGAGAATCGGGTTATGCCCTCCTTAAAAAGAAAGGAAGTTGATTTCCATATAAAAGAAAAAACTTTTGATATTCATGAAGTCAGAATACAAAAATAATATCTCAGGTCTTCATTCAAATCTATTTGAAGACAAAGGAACTCTTTCCAGCTATTGAAATGGATTCAGATTAGACCTTCAGTGTATTATGAATGAATAGATAGAGATGTGGAGAATTGGAAGGAACATAAATGCTGATTAACCTTACAATAATTAACACTGACAGATTATGCTCAACCTATCTTTAAACATAACTTTTGTCTTATCCATTATCCACTACAAGGATGTCCAACTTTCTTCATGATGCAAGCCATAGATTTGCTCACGTGGCTGAGAGCCAATGCATTTATAATACATACCACATGCCTCAGGTACTTCTCCATGATGAGTATGACATGCTTAGTTTAGACACAGTCCAGCAAACCTTGGCACACCACATGGCCCAGAGGAAAAAGTTCTTACTTTTTTGCCTTTTTGCAGCCCATCACTCTGTTTGGCAGCTTCATCTCCACACCAATGAGATCACTAGCTTTTATCTCTCTCCCAAGCCTAACCCTAAAGCAGGACAATGGATGAAGCCTATACATGTTACTTCAAACATAACTTATTTTCTGAAACCATAATATATAGTAGGTAGTCGGAAGTTCTGAACAAGTTCCAAGAGGTGTGAAACGATGGGATCACAAACTGAAGTACTCAATTTTTATTACTCTTGGCAACCTTTTGTTATGAAGAATATCATTGTGAAAGGTTTGTAACAGAAGGAAAAGAAAGAAAGTCAGCAGCAGACAGTAATGTGGTACCCGGTTTCCCAAAGCAAATCTATATAGGCAGCTGCAGGCAAATGTGAACTCAGTTTCTCTAGTGCAAGCTGGCCCAAAGAAGCTAGATCTGTTCTGGGAGGTCTACAACTGTGCTGCTCAACACATAAAAGAGAGAGAAAATATTACGGACAATATCTAGGGAGCTTCTTGATTCAAAGATCAATTGATTAGTAAGCATCAAAGAGGACTATATAAGGAAGCAATCTAAAGAAATAAAATGATTTCCATAGATTGCTAGCAATAAATGGAAAAGAGGAAGTTGGATTCCCAAAAATATGGTTTACCTTGCCAAGAGGAACAGCTCTTGGCAGCTGTATCCGTTTTATAGATTGTAACTACTGTTGAAGTACCAAGAAGAACACAAGATCACTGTTTCTTGAAATATGTAGCATAGTAGAGGACTGGGAGAAATTATACATTCCTGGCTGGGAACTGGAAAATACAGCTATACCAGCATAGATTTCTGATAACTATGACGCTAAATGTACCTTATATGTGTATGCTATTCTGGAATACACAAATAAATACAAATCATATAATGAACTCATTTTAGTACCAGAATAACTGTAGAAATAACTATTCTGGATGAAATGTCTGAGCAGGGCAGCTGTATCAATTTAGTTGAAGCAGAGACATTTTGTATAAGTAAGTGAATACATCCTGTCATACAGCTAGGTCTTATTAACTGACAAGTCATTAGAAACATCACAGCAGACAACATGATCAGAGCCAAATTATTTATTTTGAGACCCATTTATTTACCTGTTGATCATCTGCATTAATTTACAATGGCAATATTTTGTATTGGTATGGTATTGTGTTATTATTAAATCATCCTGCTTTGAACTTGTGACTGTTTTCTGCTTGCATCTGACTGATTCTCTCTCTTTCTATTGT
The DNA here is from genome assembly GCF_009819795.1 of Aythya fuligula. Taxonomy (NCBI): domain Eukaryota; kingdom Metazoa; phylum Chordata; class Aves; order Anseriformes; family Anatidae; genus Aythya; species Aythya fuligula. The sequence goes on from NC_045593.1 coordinate 50,657,614, forward strand.
GTTTCCTTTTTTCTTTTTTCCCCCTAAAATTAGAAAGTGTACACCTCTATAAATTAGTTACCAATGTTATTTTGCAGTATACTGTAAGTTGTTTTCTGTTTCTATCATAATTATATTCTAACAGTTATGCTTTTTCTTCTCATTTTGTGAGATTTTGGGTTGCTTAATTCAAAGACCAAAGAAATCAGTAAAAGGCCTCAAATATTAAAGACAAGCTCAGATATGACGATAAAGTGGAATGTTGTGCAATGCCAGTATATTTTGTTGCCAGAGTCTCCTTTATGATATTTAAATGAATGTGCACAGCTTTTGAAAGGATGCTACATAACATTTTATTTCATTAATCTTAACCTGTTAAAACTCTGAAGTCTGTGTCGATATACTTCCTTTAATCTGGTTATCAGTTGGGAAACTCAGTGGATATATGTATCAATAATTTCAACCATATTATCCTGTTCATAGTGAATGTCTGGTACAGATTCACAATAGGTGTCAGGGTCACCTATTCAAGTACAGTTATAACAGAATCACAGGATCACAATATCATCTAGATTGGAAGAGACCTCCAAGATCACCAAGTTCAACCTCTGACATAACACTAGCAAGTCCTCCACTAAACCATATCACTAAGCTCTACATCTAAACATCTTAAAGACCTCCAGGGATGGTGACTCAACTACTTCCCTGGGCAGCCCGTTCCAATGCCTAACAACACTTTTGGTAAAGACTTCTTCCTAATATCAAACCTAAACTTCCCCTGATGCAACTTTAGCCCTTTCCCCCTCATCATATCACCAGGCACATGGGAGAACAGACCAATCCCCACCTCGCTACAGCTTCCTTTAACATACCTGTAGAGTGTGATAAGGTCACCCCTGAGTCTCCTGTTCTCCAGACTGAACAAGCCCAGCTCCCACAGCCACTCCTTACAAGAATTGTTCTCCAGACCCTCCAGCAGCTTCATTGCTCTCCTCTTCGACTCACTTGAGCACCTCGATGTCCTTCTTGTAGTGAGGAGCCCAAAACTGAACACAGTACTCGAGGTGCGGCCTCACCAGAGCTGAAAACAATCACTTCTCTAGCCCTGCTGGCCACACTGCTTCTTATACAAGGCAGGATGCTGTTGGCCTTCTTGGCCACCTGAGCACACTGCTGGCTCATATTCAGCCGACTATCAACCAATGCTCCCAGGTCCTTCTCTGCCTGGCAGCTCTCCAACCACTCATCTCCCAGCCTGTAGCTCTGCTTGAGGTTGTTGTGCCCCAGGTGCAGGACCTGGCACTTGGCCTTGTTGAACTTCATGCAGTTGGCCTCAGCCCATTGGTCCAGCCTATCCAGATCCTCCTGCAGAGCCTTCCTACCCTTGAGCAGATCAACACATGTACCTAACTTGGTGTCATCTGCAAACTTATTGAGGGTGCACTCGATTCCCTCATCCAGATCATCAGTAAAGTTATTAAAGAGAAGTGGCCCCAGTACTGAGCCCTGGGGGATGCCACTAGTGACTGGCCTCCAACTGGATTTGACTCCATTCACCACAACTCTCTGGGCCTGGACATCCAGCCAGTTTTTAAGACAACAAAGCGTATGCCAGCCCAAGCCAAGAGCAGCCAGTTTCTTGAGGAGAATGCTGTGGGAAACGGTGTCAAAAGCCTTACTGAAATCAAGGTAGACCACATCCACAGCCTTTCCCTCATCCATCCAGCATGTCACTTTATCACAGAAGGAGATCAGGTCTGTCAAGCAGGACCTGCCTTTCATAAACACATGCTGACTGGGCCTGATCGCCTGGTTGCTCTGCAAGTGCCACATGATGACACTCAAAATAATTTGCTCCATGAGCTTCCCTGGCACTGAGGTCAAACTAACAGGCCTATAGTTCCCCAGGTCTACCCTCTGGCCCTTCTTTGAGATGGGCATCATGTTTGCTAGCCACCAGTCAACTGGGACCTCCCCCAGTAGCCAGGACTGCTGATAAATGATGGAAAGCGGCTTGGCCAGCTCCTCCACCAGTTCTCTCAGTATCCTCAGGTGGATCCCATCCGGACCCATCGACTTGCATACATCCAAGTGCTGCAGCAGGTCACCAACCGTTTCCTGGTGGATTATGAGGGCCACATCCTGCTCCCCATCCCCTTCTACCAGCTCAGGATGCTGGATATACAGAGAACAACTGTTCTTGCTGCTAAAGACTGAGACAAAGAAGGCATTAAGCACCTCAGCCTTTTCCTCATCTCTTGTAACTAAGTATCACCTCGCATCCAGTAAAGGATAGAGATTCTTCTTAGTCCTCCTTTTTGTGTCTATGTATTTATAAAAACATTTTTTGTTGTCTTTGATGGCAGTAGCCAGTTTGAGCTCCAGATGAGCTTTGGCCTTTCTACTTTTTTCCCTGCACAGCCTCGCAACATCCTTATAGTCCTCCCAAGTGGCCCGCCCTCTTTTCCAAAGATTGTAAACCCTCTTTTTCCTCCTAAGCTCAAGCCACAACTCTCTGTTCAGCCAGGCTGGTCTTCCACGCCAGCTCGTCTTTGGGCACATGGGGACAGACCGCTCCTGAGCTATTAAGATTTCCTTCTTGAAGAGTGCCCAGCCTTCCTGGATTCCTCTGCCCTTCAGAACCACCTCCCAAGGGACTCTACCAACCAGTGTCCTGAACAGCTCAAAGTCAGCCCTATGGAAGTCCAAGACTGTGGTTTTACTGATCCTTCTCCTGACTTCACCAAGAATAGAGAACTCCACCACCTCATGGTCACTCTGCCCAAGACAGCTCCCAACCACCACATCTCCCACCAGTCCTTCTCTGTTTGTGAAGAGAAGGTCTAGCGGGGCACCTCCCCAGGTATGCTCACCAACCAGCTGCATCAGGAAGTTATCTTCCATGCTCTCCAGAAACCTCCTAGACTGTTTTCTCTGGGCTGTGTTGTGCTTCCAGGATATGTCAGGGAAGTTGAAGCCCCCCATGAGAACAAGTGCTGATGCTTTTTCTGTCAGCTGCCTCTAGAATTCCTCATCCGTCTCCTCGTCCTGGTTCAGCAGTCTATAACAGACCCCCACCAGGATGCCTGTCTTGTTGGTCTTCCTGCTCATCCTAACCCACAGGGACTCAACCTTATCATTCCCAGCCTCAAGTTCCACGACATCAAAACACTCTCTGATATAGAGAGCCACACCACCGCCCTTTCTATGCTGCCTGTCCCTTCTGAAGAGCCTATAGCCAGACATTGCAGCACTCCAGTCATGAGAATGGTCCCACCATGTTTCAATGATGGCAACCAAGTCACAGCCTGCCTGCTGCACGATGGCTTCCAGCTCCTCTTGTTTGTTATCCATGCTGTATGTATTGGTGTAGATGCACTTCATTTGGGCCGTTTCCTTCTCCTCTGGCCTAGACATTGTTCCCATTGGCACACCTCCAACAAGCCTTATTTCAGCCCCGTCCCCCTTCTTACCTACTTTAAAGCCCTCTCAATGAGCCCTGCCAGCTCCTGGGCTAGGATCTGTTTTCCCCTTAGAGATAGGGACCCATCTGCAGCCCATTCAGCTGGATGCCAAGTAAAGCGCCCCATGGTAAAAAAAAAAAAAAAAAAAAAAAAAAAAAAACACAAAATTTCTGTGTTGTCACCAGCCTCTGAGCCACGTGTTTATCAGGTGAGCTTTCCGTGTCCTCTCTGTACTCCTCCCTTCTACCATAGGGATGGACAAAAACATCACCTGTACTCCTGCTCCATTCACTACCCATCCCACTCCCCTAAAGTCCCGTTTGATAGCCTTCAGGCTTCTGTCTTCAGTATTATCATTGGCAGTTTGGACTATCAAAAAAGGATAGTAATCAGAGGGAAACACCAGGTTGGGAAGCTTTCTGGCAATGTCCCTCACCCTGGTCCTGGGGAGGCAGCAGACTTCCCTACGGGTAGGGTCAGGCTGACAAATAGGGCCCTCTGTTCCCCTGAGAAGGGAGTTGCCTACAACAATTACCCTTCTGTCTTTCTTGGTGGAGACAGTCTTGAGGCGTGGAGTCAACTTCCTCACCCTAGGCATCCTCCTGGGTGCCACACAGCACCTGGATCCAGGATACTGGATGTTACATTTTCCTTAACAGGAATCTGCCTCAGTAATCTTTTAGAAATGAACTAGCTGTTAACAGACTGCATGTGTCATGTCCCTGAACTATCTTATTGACACAGTTCTCTTGATTTCAAATTTTGTTTGGACTACAGCATCTAAAACTTTCATATAATTTTCAATTATTTATCTCAAGTACTGAAAGTAATTTCAATAATATGATAACATGGAGTGCATTTTTCTGTTAACTCTAGTGATGATAATAATGGAAACTAATTAGAATAAAAGGAGAGAAATGAAATGTACTAACATTGAAGAGGATACAAAAAACACCCTATTTCTTAAACTATTTTCATCTTTTGCAGATGAAGAGGAAGCAGTGGTAAAATGAGGAGTACAGTGAAGATGAACCATTAGGCTAATAATTCACCTGCTGCCAAAATAAAGCCCTATTAATCTCATTTTATTATTACCCTGAACACCAAATAATCTTTGAAATGTCTTGAAGGTGTCAAGTAAACATCCATCCATCCATCATCAACCAACATGGAAGAACCTGGCCATGAAGGTAAACCCATAGAAGCATTGACTGTGTAGTCTGTACTCTTTGAAATATTATATGTATTAATAACTTACATGATTTATATACCACTTTAAGAAATCTTAAACGTTGCTACCATCTGCTGGTTAATTTATGCTTGGATATACTAGCTCATCAGTAAAGAAAGAAAAGGGAAAATGCAAGGAAAAGTATACTTTGAAATGCTTTTCACAAAGAATTTAGCTTTGATATTCACATAAGTTATTGTAACTCAGCTCTCTTCTGTTGCTATAGATCAGCAATCTTAAGGTCGCAGGATGAATAATGCTTTTATTTCTGAATTATACTACATAGGAGGAACCACTGATAGTAAGAAATTGCTATCATTTCTATCATTCATTACTACAATTACTATCATACAACAATTTGAAATATTATTTTCCTCCATTTTCATTTTTATTTCCTATAGTACTTCTTGTAACTAGGTCACCATTGTCTGCTGTGTAGACTCTTCCATGTTGAAACAGGGAAATATGCCAACACTGCATATTACTGCTCTAGCAGCCAGATTGGTGTTGAAATCAATTTTATGGTGTTGGGGGGGGGGGGGGAGGAGGAAAAAAAAAAACAAGGAGGGGAGAGGAGAGGAGAGGAGAGGAGAGGAGAGGAGAGGAGAGGAGAGGAGAGGAGAGGAGAGGAGAGGAGAGGAGAGGAGAGGAGAGGAGAGGAGAGGAGAGGAGAGGAGAGGAGAGGAGAGGAGAGGAGAGGAGAGGAGAGGAGAGGAGAGGAGAGGAGAGGAGAGGAGAGGAGAGGAGAGGAGAGGAGAGGAGAGGAGAGGAGAGGAGAGGAGAGGAGAGGAGAGGAGAGGAGAGGAGAGGAGAGGAGAGGAGAGGAGAGGAGAGGAGAGGAGAGGAGAGGAGAGGAGAGGAGAGGAGAGGAGAGGAGAGGAGAGGAGAGGAGAGGAGAGGAGAGGAGAGGAGAGGAGAGGAGAGGAGAGGAGAGGAGAGGAGAGGAGAGGAGAGGAGAGGAGAGGGGAGGAGAGGGGAGGAGAGGGGAGGAGAGGGGAGGAGAGGGGAGGAGAGGGGAGGGGAGGGGAGGGGAGGGAAGGGGAGGGGAGGGGAGGGGAGGGGAGGGGAGGGGAGGGGAGGGGAGGGGAGGGGAGGGGAGGGGAGGGGAGGGGAGGGGAGGGGAGGGGAGGGGAGGGGAGGGGAGGGGAGGGGAGGGGAGGGGAGGGGAGGCGAGGCGAGGCGAGGCGAGGCGAGGCGAGGCGAGGCGAGGCGAGGCGAGGCGAGGCGAGGCGAGGCGAGGCGAGGCAAGGAAAGGCAAGGAAAGGCAAGGAAAGGAAAGGAAAGTTGTATTAAGCAGCAGCAATAATTGGTCTATGTTAAGAAGTTACACATCCATTACAAACACATTACATACACATATACATCAGTTGCCTTGACAACTGATCGCTGCATATTTACTGGCAGTATTAATTGTTCTGTAACTTTATCTAGAATTGAATTTAAAATAAATAAATAAACAAGGTGTTCCAAATTCTCACTTGCTATGCTCTAGCATAGAAAATGTTAAGAATAGCGTTGTCAGAATTAACTTATTTCTGCTCCTGTTGGAGTCAGAGGGCACAAAGAAAAGCCAGTGAGTGCTAAGCAATTTTGAAAATTTTATCTCAGCAATTCAAATACACTTTAAACAATAACCAGGCCATTTTATCAGTGTTAATTTAAAAAAAAAAAAAAAAAAAAAAAAAAAAAAAAGAATCAAGCAAGAAACAAGCCAGGCTATGTAGATAGCATGTTATTATTTTTATATATATATATATATATATATATACATATATATATATATATATATTTTTTTTTTTTTCATGATTTTATGCTCTGTTGCTTTTTTTCACCTGGCAATATCTGAATCTAAAACTAGAATTTTCCTGTCTTACATCCACACATCTCTAGAACCAAGGGATCCCGCAGTTTGTGGCCTACAGGGCAACATGAAACACTCCACCACTTTGTGTGCACAAAAAAACAAGATCCTACAAGGGAACCCTTAAAGTTCAAAAGAGGTTGTTCCCGTGTTACAATCTTGCTCTTGTCTACTCAATCTAGCTCTTGTCTACTTAACTCCTGGGGTTTCTACCAAGTGTGCATGCTGACTAGCCAACCATTTCTCAGCTGAGCTGGTCAAAGTGGCTTTCTTATTTTATATAATAATAATACTAATAATAATAATTTTAACAAAAGTTGGATTGTTTAGATTTTCCGATTAAAAGAGACTTTAGAATCTGTTCAGCATATAAATGGTGCTACTTTTATACCAACATCTCAACACCTGATTCATTTCTTTAAATACATTTCTCATTGGCAAAATTTGTGCATATCTGAAAACCACCACGTAATTTGGCAAAATGCGGTACAGTTGGCAGCGTCTGCTTTGGAGCGGGCCAGGACTGGAACTAAGAGGCATACCACAAGCCAGCGCTGAGTTGCAGTGAAAGTTACATGGGGAGGATTTCACTATGGTTGCCTGCACCATTCTGGTCCAAGCTATTGATGTTAATTTCTCACTTTGAGGAGCATGGAAGCCATGAAGTAATAATATATACATTTGTATCTAAGTCTGTTTCACTCCACTCAGAGATCTTTTGCCCTTTCCCACCTCAAGCTCACTTAAAAATTATGATTTTCCATTTCCTAAAGGACATTTTCAGAATTATAATTATATGTTCAGAATACAGAACTGTAAAAGTATTTTTGTTATGATGTGTTCAGTACTAGCATTAGCACTTTCAGACCTCTGACATTTTCCTGGTGTACTCATCACTGCCCATCTGGATGAAGTCCTACCTAACAGTCACTTCTGAGGTTTTGTCTAGCAAATGTTTAAAAGGGGTAAAACAAAGCCCAATTATAGAGGAAAACAAAATGTCCCTTGAGTGCTTCTTTACCTTTCATAAAGGGGAAAAAAACAGTAATAATTTAAGTTCTACAAATTATTTATAATGACACTGAGTATCTCATTTGACAAAAGAGTATGGCAGTGATATTGGCCCTAACTTGTTTATTCCTGAAGAAAGTGCAAAAACGAAAGTACAAGTGAAACACTTCCAACATTAGTGTTGCAGCACCACCTGTTGTCAATGTTTGGATGCACAGAAGTGATATGCAAGCTTTGACTCACACAAAATTAAGATCATAATAAAGATGTGATAATAAAGGTGTGAGGTTTTGTTTGGTTGTTTGTTTTTGTTTTGTTTTGCTTCCTCTAAATTGTACATAGGATGGCATAACAAGTCTGCTGTAATTTGCTTCTCCAAAACATCTTCCTCAGCTATATTGCAATGACAGGGGGCAAAAAGATATATATGTAATGTGATTTAATATTAAAAACTGCTTACAGATGCATTGTCATTTATTTATTTTTGCCTTTTATTCTGACTTCTGAATCTTTGCTTTATACCATGCAGAGCATTACAGAGCATTTTAAGACCTTTTAAAAGAGAGAAAAGGTCAAAAGTTGTAGGCAGAGATCAAGAGCAAAACTCCCATAAAGAATTCTGTGCAGCCTTTAGAAACTACGGGGAAAAAAGTTTTAAGTGTTGGGGTGTGACCATCCTGGTCCTCAGAGCTCACTCTGCTCTTCAGGATGGCAACAAAGAACCTTTTCCTTTGTGCTGAAGCCAGTCGTATCTTCTGGAAAAACTTCAAAACTGGTGGAGGCTAGCAGGGATATGTGTAAGGGTAGCATCTGTGTATGTGTATTTCACTTGTTCTGGCAGCCAGCTATATCCATTTATATCACGGTGGATGATTCTTGTCTCCTTTTTGGCATGGGTGGACAAGATGTAGTCTGAAAATCAAACGAGGTTTGCCTTTTTCCTGGGGGTCTTTCACATGGAGCATGGAGGTGGCCACAGGCCACAATGGGGTCTTTGAAGCCCCATTGGTCATGACTGACTGGAACATTTCTGAGATGCTGGCATTCCTATCACATTCCAGGGCATGCATGTGCAAGTCCTGTCCCAGGTCAGCTATGCAGCTGATCATTAGGCTTGAACATCCCAATCCTATACGATCATTTGATTTCATTCATGTGACAATGTTATTTCGATTTGTGTGATGCAGAGGGCATGTTACATATCCTTGAAAGCTGAGAATTTGTCTGTTGGCCAACTGAATTAGCCTGAAAGCAAAATATTCGTCTAGAAATGCTGGATTTTGTGTTTGAATTTTATTTGGACTAAATTTGTACTTTAAAATATGAAGAGAGAATGTAAAATTTTTCAGATTACGTGAACATTCATGTATTCTCTACTCGAGCTTCAATGGGGAGACTAAGATCATAAGATTAACATACCCTAAACCTTCTAGAATTACAGATGAGTATCTGTCTTGCACCATTCAAAACACAGATTCAGGACCCACAGCGTGGAAATGGGAATTGTGAGAAACAGAGTGGGATTCTGTAAAAGGCTCTGCCATCTTCTCCATTTTAGGGAGCTGTATCTAGCTGACTGCAATTCTCTTCTTCTTGGAGAATAAGTTATGTACACAAGCACGCATCTGTCAAGATATTTCTGCTTTTCTCTAGAAAGTAAATCTCACCAGTCACAGAACTCTGAGGAGATTGACACAATGAGGAAGAAGAAAAAGCAATACAAACCTTTGGGGCAATTCCTGCCCATTTCTTTCTCTAGAGAAGGTATTTGATGTTTCATGGGCTTTCTGACTATGTGAAATTTTTAATCCACTGACAGCACAATTTTTATTGGAAAGAATTTTTAACCTTTCTCAAGAATCAGTATAAAATTAAAATATGAACTTCTTAGATGCTGCTGGGCAAGATGGTTGCCAGTGATAAGTGGTTCCTTCTCAGTGCAATGAATGGGAAAGCAGCTTATATTAATCCAGCTCAATAACTGCACATCTTCAGGGAAACACATTTATACATGTATATATATATATATATATATAATTTAAAAAGTAAACAGAAAAAAGAAAAAAGTGATGGTTATATATATATATATGTATATATATACATATATACAGTTCATAAGAATATATTTCTTCATACAAAGAAACTGCTTTACCTCGCCAGAACTGGACTGCTCTAATGTTAATTTCTTCATCACTTCTCATCTTTAATAGCAAATCATCTCCCATTCTGTTTTTCCTAACCCTTATCTTTAAGTCATTTTTCTCTCAAGCCAATTGATCTCTCAATCTTTTCTTTAGCTTTCTGCCACAACTTCTGTACTTCTGTCCAGAAATCTAAGTCTAAATGTGTGTTTGTCTTACTCCTATCATTACTCCATCAACATCTTCCAGGCTGTAGCTTTTTGTTTGTTTGTTTGATTGTTTGTTTCTTCTTTAATCCTAGGTGTATATTGTGTCTAATGGTGCACCACAGAGATGTCTTTTCAAACCCTTACTGCAGAGTGTGTAACTGAAGGAAGACACATTGTGTAAGTTGTTGAATAAAGCGCTTTATTTCAATGAGCCATCTTCCAAAAAGCATTTGCTTCTTAATATTGTCTTTTTAATTTTTTGTTGGGGTTTTTCAACATCTGAAATATAAACTACTAGTTCAGGAATTATATATTCCTCCAAGTTTTAAAACATGTTCACTTTTGTGCTTTCAATAATAAGGAGAGCAAGTCAATAAGGATGGACACCAAAATGTGTTTCTCCACACACTTTTGGGAAAAAAGAAAAAAAGAAAAAAGGAAAAAAGAAAAAAAGAAAAAAAGAGAGAAAAAAAAAAAAAAGAGAAAAAAAGAGAAAAAAAAAAGGAAGGAAGGAAGGAAGGAAGGAAGGAAGGAAGGAAGGAAGGAAGGAAGGAAGGAAGGAAGGAAGGAAGGAAGGAAGGAAGGAAGGAAGGAAGGAAGGGAGGGAGGGAGGGAGGGAGGGAGGGAGGAAGGGAGGAAGGGAGGAAGGGAGGAAGGAAGGAAGAGAGAGAGAGAGAGAGAGAGAGAGAAAGAGAGAAAGAGAGAAAGAGAGAAAGAGAGAAAGAGAGAAAGAGAGAAAGAGAGAAAGAGAGAAAGAGAGAAAGAAAGAAAGAAAGAAAGAAAGAAAGAAAGAAAGAAAGAAAGAAAGAAAGAAAGAAAGAAAGAAAGAAAGAAAGAAAGAAAGAAAGAAAGAAAGAAAGAAAGAAAGAAAGAAAGAAAGAAAGAAAGAAAGAAAGAGTCCTTATATAGCTCTACAGCAAAGTTATGAGAAAAAGCAAGTAAACTATACTGTATAAGTAAAATGACATGAAGTGCATAAGGGTGAAAGTTTGCTGAATGGGCTTAATTAGGCCAAAGAGCAACTGAAGAACTGTAGTAACACCTGACTACATCTATAGTGTGCGCAATGATCCATGAGGTGAGTCAGTGTCAGTAAACACAGGTGAGCAGGTGATCCATGCTAGTGAAGCCAATTCTATCTGACACAAAATAAAGAAAGCTCAAAAGTGTGAGCCTGGAACAGGACCTTGGGGTAACAATGGATTGTTCAGTGAATGCACTACCATCTGCTCAGCAGGGGTCAAAACAAGAAAATAAAACAGGAAAACATTACCATGCCACTATATGAATCCACAGTTCACGCCCTCTTTGAATTCTGTATGCAGTTCTGATCCTCTTATTCCAACCAGAACATATTAACAATGAAGAAAATTCAAGAAGCAGTAATAATGATGAAAGATATGGAGCAGCTTCTGTATAAGGAACTCTGGAGTTCCTATGCTACACTTCAGAAAGAAAAACAGACAGTTGGGGATGAGAGAATATCATGGATGTCTATAAAAATCAAGGTAGCTGGGGACCAGCTCTTTACCACTTTGATACAAGAAGTGGCAGGCAGAAAATAAAAAGTTAGGACAGTTCAAAACCATGCAAGGAGGTGGCTCTTCCTGATACAGAAGGAAAAAGGAAGAGACCTTTAATTAAAATAAAAAATTTATCCATGCTGAGAAGAAAATCTACTGAAACTTCAGTAAAGACACATAATCATATTCACCTCATGAAGTCTGTTAGGCTGAGGACAGCTAAAATTGGGAAAATATTTTGTGAAAGCATGACAATCACTTGCCTTTTTTTAACTCTTTATTTGGACTCTTACGAATCTGCTTATGGCCATTTTTGGAGATTGGATACCTAACAACATAGGCCAATGGTACAGCTTTATGCAGAATACTCTTATATTCTGTCCATGGAACATTGGATGCTACTATCAAAACTTTATTGCCTCCCCCCCCCCTTGCCTTCAGAACATACACATCAAAGACAGTTCAAGCCAAATGCTTCCCTCCTCTCATAAACGAGGAGATACTTTCATATCTAAACATTTTCTCACCTCACTTTTGAATTCAAGATTAAAATAATGTTTTAGAAAATGAAAAATAAATTTCATCATGCAGTTCAGGGAGTACATAATTATGAAATTTCTTAAACTAAGCAGAAGTATATCATAATGAGGCATGTTTTAAGATTAGAAAAAGTAGGAAAGCGGCTTATTTTATACTCTTATCAAATAGATGGGTCTGCTTACATTTTCTGCATTTTTCAAAATTTAATATATTTAAAATACACAGAAAGAGTCTTCTCATAAGAAAAAGAGAGATTAAATTTGTCCTTAGGATACTAAATCACCAAAGCTTTGATACAGCATGTGAACAGTATGGACTAAACAGCCTTTCGAGTCTCTTCTGGTGATTCACTCTTGCTGATAAACCAGCAACAGTGAAAAATCTTAGCAAAGACTGAGAATTTAAATCAGCACTCTGCTCATATGCAGTCCAAGAGAATAAAAAAATGATGCATACAGTAAACAACAATTAAATTTTGTTTGTTTGTTTTTTGTTTATTTTTCAGTGGAGTGGAGGAATCTGGTAAGGAGTCAGCACTCTGGTATACTCACTCTCCCTCTCAGCACTTTGGTTGAGGTTGCAGTTAACTCTCTTAATACAGACAGTTCACCTTACAATAAGCTCAAGCTTAAAAGCAAAGATATTTATTTAGATAGATACTTCTTTAGATAGTAGAATTATATTCTTCATACTAGTATTGTGCATTGTGCAACTTGAAATTATTTTATTCTTATATTCTTGCAAGTACACAATTTTGCCAGAAACCTCCTCTGGCCTACTTTTTCTGAAGAGCAGCACACATCTTCCAGTTTTCCATTTAAAGGAAGTTTATTATCAGATTCTCTACTGGATCATCTCCTTTTTTGACAGGTTACAATAATGGAGGTATTAAAATTGGATCTTGGCTTACAAATGAAGAAAAAACAGTTCTCTAAAGAAGATAGAAAGAAACTGAAAAATGCGGAATTTGAAATAAGCCCCTAAAACCTTTATTTTTAGTGCTTTCCCTAACATGCCTTGAAACTCCCCTGAAAAATGTCCTTATTTCAGTGAAAATTAGAGCCAATTATTACAATTAGTAGTTACTATACTATAATTAGACAGTCTGTGAATACCTATATATATATAATAATATATATATTTCATATATATATATTTCTCCTGAAACAAAAGTATCAGAATATTACTGGAAAATTATGCATCAAGTTTATTAGAAATGATTCAAAAAACAAACCCATGTAATATTTAGATAACTTTGTTTAAATTAGTCTTTACTAGTTACTGTTAAAAAACATCAATAATACAAAGCAGTACTGATTGGTGCACAAATGTTTCAATGTTCTGTTATCTTGTATTAGTAGAAATATATATATAATTGATATATTCCATGGTTTAGTCATTGAAGAACATGTGATATGTATCAGTCCCTCATAGCACCACCACTTTGTCACACGTGCCTTTGGTTTACACAGATCTCCAGGTCTCTCATGCTCAAAACTTTCAGATATTTTACTTAACCTGTATCAAGAAGTCATACCAGAGAAGGGAGAAGACAAAGCACTTACTTAATGATGCAGTGAGATGTATCTGAGCGACTCTGATAGCCAGAAGCAAAGGACCATCCCCTAAAGAATTACAGGTGGAATTGCCCAGGAAGATCTCATTCCAGTTGCTAAGAAAATTCTGAAAGACATGATATTAGGGGTAAGTTTTTGGTTGCCAAAACAAAAAGTTGAATATTAAGAAGTGTTGTTTGTGGAGTTTTGTTACACAACACAGTTGTGCTGGCAGCTAGAAATACAATTGACAGTGTTTGGAGGGTTGTGTCCTGAAGTCTCATTTAAGCTTCTTTCTGGATGAAGCCACTCCAGCCAAGAGTGCAAGCGCTGATTCAGAAAAGCAAACAATGCAGTACTCTTTGAAACTGCACGTTAAGTACACTTAATATCCTTTGACTGTTAATTTGGGGGGATAATAAATGCATTTCAGTATTTAAATATATATACACTATATATTTAAAATAAAACCTCTTTAAATGTAAAAGTGATTTTATTTTTTTCTAGTAAGGTTTGCAGACAAAATTTTGCCTCAAACTGCACTTTTACCAAAATGGGTAAAGGTTCGAGCCATTCCTTTTGATCAGCTCTTGGAGACATTCTCAGAGACCCTTCAGCCTACAGAGAAGGATTCTGGGGAGCAACCTCATGGCGCCCTGCATCTCCCTCACAAGGGGAGTGGAGAGGCAGGCGACGAGACCTGCTCTCTGGGGACAGCAACAGGACCAGAGGAAACGGCATAGAGCTGGGACAGGGGAGGGTCAGGCTGGGGGTTAGGGAAAGGTTCTGCACCCAGAGGGTGGTCAGGTACTGAAAAAGGCTCCCCAGGGCAGTGGTCACAGCACCGAGCCTGATGGAGTTCAAGAAGAGTTTGGACAATGTTCTAAGACGTGTGGTCTGATTTAGGTGGTGCTGTGTGGAACCAGGAGTTGGACTCAATGATCCTTGTGGGTCCCTTCCAAACTGGAATATTATGTGATTCTATGATTCTGCAACATCACCCAGACACCTCCTTGTACCATTTCCCTTCCCTCTTCCTCTGTTAGAAAACCTTCTTAGGCTTATGTCTAACTTATCTGTGTCACCATAAAAGTGTGCCTAAGTCTTTTATTTTATTTTTTTTTTCCCTAGACAGCATCCGAAGAGTAATTGCAATAGCCATGCAGATGACCTGACCCTTGGCAGTGATTCCAAAGGAAGTAGCTGGGATCTAATTCCCAGAAGTCAGCACCTTGGAAGATGTGTGGATGGCAGGACAAAGTACACTCCTAGTGAGGTCTTCCATTCAACAGAGACTAGATACATAAACAGTAATTGCAGAGCATACATTAAAAATGTAATACCTGAAAGGATTCATAATACCTGATTGTTTCCTGCATACCTTTATTATTTTCATAAATACATAAGCATAGTTGGCACCAGTGTATAAACTCAGCCACTACCCAAATGGAAAAACTTTTTTACTTAAGACCTTTGAAACTTACTTTGAGATCACAGAGGAAGTAATCATCAGGATAGTCTTATAAGACACACTTGTTTTTATATACTAGCTTCGTCTTTAGGGGATGTCTCTATAGGGATACTAATCCATGGTATACAAGCATAACATTTATTTTAAATTGTTATTATGCTTTTATGGTTTCTGCAATACAGAGAGAAATCAAGGTGCTTTACATTTTTGCAGCAGTTTACCAACCCACAGTGTTTACCAACACAATATAGAATGACTTCATCTTAGCAATGAATGTATTGTTTTCTACCAGCATTTCTTCCCTAGGTTAAAAATTAAATTTCTCTTGACTATATTTCCTTTTTAAAATTTTCCCATAGAGAACCTCAGCAATTTTCTAGTGAAGGTCTAGCATTGTAGGAAAAAAAAAAAAAAAAAAAAAAAAAAAAAAGTAATTCTGGGTTTATTTTCATTATACAAAAAGACTGTACATTTGTTTGTTTAATTAAAGAAGAAGAGGAAGAAGAGAGAGGGGAAGGGGAAGGGAAGGGAAAGGAGAAGGGGAAGGGAAAGGGGAAAGGGAAAGGGGAAAAAGTCACATAAAACCTAACCAGCTCAAGGTAGTAGATACTTAGAGCACTTTAAAAAAATAAAAATAAATTAAATTATCAAGTTCTCCAAAGATAATACAAGTCCTGTATCTACAAATCTAAGCAAGACTAAGTTCTTCAACTAGTTTCAGGGGGGAAAAAAAAAAAATCTAATATTATAGGACATAATTTAAGGACTTGCCTTCTGCATTTGTAGTCACTGTGTGATTATGGATTCATAGTTCCTTAATCACAGAATATCAGAAATCATACTATTACATCAAAACCATTATTTTTTTTTATTATTGTAGCTTACATTAGTTACATGTCAGAGCTTCAAATGTGGCATTTTTGGAAAGGTCAGCTATAAAGAGACTTCAGCTAGGCTCATAATGAGAATATCCAGAAATCACACATTTTTCATATGCAAAGTGTATGCTTTTTAAGTCTAAGCCAGTGCTACCTTTGAGAGTTAAATATATCCTATTAAAGCCTTGTCCTCTGAATCAAAATGTAACTCTGAGACATTGACCAATTTAACTGTCTTGCACTTTGCTCCATCTCCTCATCTTTTCAGCATGCTGTAAAGTACTGCATGTATCTGTTTCCACAATGATTGCACTAGCATTTACATGGTTACTGATTAACCTCTACATGGAGATAATGGATTATCCTGACACAAGAGAACTTTCAAAGCACTTTTGTTGTTCTTTTTTTTTAAGCACCTGCATTCTTCCTTTGACAAGTCCAAGTTAATTATGAAGTTTTGAGTATTTGTTTTTACTTCAGTAAATGTGTGAGGAATTGCTTTCTGATTGTCCGCTATATATATCGATTTCACTGTATCACAGCAAAAATTTGTTGAAGTAACTTCTGCTGTATTATTTTAAAGCATATAACACCTGCTTTTTAGACATGTGGGCAGCCTAGATTTTCTTGATGAAGGGAACATCAGGTACTCACTAAATCTTAATGTCAAACCCCATGCGTTACAGACTCAGCACACACAATACTACAAGTAAAGAATGTTTCTTAAATTGTTGTTTACGACCACTGTTTGAATTTGGATGCATAATATTACTTCACAGGTTGTTGAACGTCTATTAATCAGTGTTTTTGAAATCCCTAAGAGCACTGCCAAATATATTGATTAAAAAATAAAATAAATTAAATTAAAAATGTTATGATAGGTGAGTTGTGATGACTAACTAGAGAATTAACATAGTCTTTCAACAGCAAATACAAGCAACTGTGTTTATGAAGTAATGAGCACAAGAACAAAACTGTGATCATGACAGTCCCCTATACTTTATTTTTCATGAAGTGGTAACTCCATGGCTACTAGTCTGCTAAAATGTGAATTAAACACAACTGCTGCCTCTTCAGTATTAACTCCTTACACACTCTCTCTAGCTAGCTGCTGAGTTGCCAGGGCAGTGTGCTCTGGAAACTGGCAACTGGGGCAACTGTGCATTCCTTTTCTTGCTTTTGCTATCCAATGCCCTTAAAAGATCATGTTTTCTTCAGAGTCAATCCCAAAGCAGACCTCATGTAGCCTGGTGCATATCTATGTCTTCCAGCTGGTACACAACTGAGTCACCAGTATCTCCCTTATGATTTTCCCTCGTGAAGAGAGTCAGAATGAACTATTGTTAAAATGAGGCTATGCGGACTTACATTTTCCTTGCTGTCACATTTTCCAATCAGTTGTGCCTCTGCAAAGCCAGTGGAAAATACTGTCATCTTTTGCAAGACCACAAAAGATATATTAGTGTGGAGGCTGCAGGCTACAAGTCTGCACAGTACGTGAAGCACTGTGAATCACCAAGCTGTAAATTTTCCCTAGATTGTTTGTGGTGGTAGTGACAAATGCAGTGTAATGCCATGTTAAAGCAGAACAAAGACATTGTGAACTTGAACAGGATGGAAGAAACAGAATGTGTGTGTATTTAAACACAAATGGTTATAATCAAAAGCAGCGTGGCCAGCGGGGTGAGGGAGGTGATTTTCCCCATTTGCTTTGCTCTTGTGTGACCTTACCTGGAGCCTTGCATTCAGCTCTGGGGTCCCCAAGCACAAGAAAGGCATGGATATATTACAGCAAGTCCAGAGGAGGGCCACAAAGATTATCAGAGGGTTAGAGCACCACCCCTATAAAGACAAACTGAGGAAGTTGGGGTTTTTCAGCCTGGAGAAAAGGAGGCTTCAGGGAGACCATGTAGAGCCTTCCTGTACCTAATGGGGGCCTACAGGAAAGCTGCAAAGGGACTGCCAGGGATTGCAGTGATGGGACAAAGAGTAATGGCTTTGAAATAAAAGAGTTTAGATTAGCTATAAGGATGAAATTCTTAACTCAGAGGGTGGTGAGGCACTGGAGAAGGCTTCCCAGAGAAGCTGTGGATGCCCCATACCTAGAAGTGTTCAAGGCCAGGTTGGATGGGGCTTTGATTAACCTGGTCTGGTGGGAAGTGTCCCTGCCCATGGCAGGGGGAGTTGGAATGAGGTGGTGTTTAAGGTCCCTTCCAACCCAAACTGTTCTGTGATTCTATGATAATATACATTGAGTCTACTTTTAAAAGGTACCAAAGGCAATACGTTTAAGTTGCTAAGAAATAATTGTTACCACTCTTGAGATACTGTAATTGAAAGCTAAGCAATGCTAATGAGACCATCAATCATGCAAGTTAAGAGCAATTACACCAGGGATTAGCAACATCAAGTTCTTTGTGCAAAGAGCTACTAAATTGAATGACTAATCTATATACCACCAGCATACTGTGGAGAAACACCAGTTTCTGTTGCTGACATATTCTGGAGTTAATATAATGTTAAGAAATGTGAGCAGAAGCCTACAGTTATAGCATGTGTGCGTGTGTGCCTGAGTGTGTGCATGTGTGGCAGGGCGGTAGTTAAAAATAGATAAATTTTATTTTTAATCTTAAATAGTATTTGATTCAGGACTTCTGTAGCAAATAGTTTGAGAACTGAATTAGGCTCTTTGAATTTACACTTTCCTGTGTGATAAACCACACTTTTCATGACATTTCCTGAAGAAACTCTAGTACTTACTGGAAGTGTTCAAGAGGACACATACATTTGGAACAAGAAAAAAAGACTAAAAGGCAAAAAAAAAAAAAAAAAAAAAAAAAAAAAAGAGGTTTGATTGACTTGCTTTAGTATGTCTGAAGACATACTGTGCTGCAAATCACATTCACAAAAAACATTTTAGCTGAAGTCTTGATATATGATACCTTGATTTTATGTTTACACCTAAGACATTTCTATTTACATATGAATAAATCACAGATACATAACTCTACAAAAAATAAAAAATAAACTTCAGAGACACCATCACTGTAATTTGTGGCAAATAATATTTCAATATAGCTCGTTATTATTTTTGTTTAACTACACCTTCACTTTCAAAGATAACACTGTTTAACATTATTTAAAGGTTATAATTTAAACCTTAATTAAAAGTCTTCATTACAAAGCAGTCAAGCTGTAAGCAATTTTTTTCTTTTGCTTTTTACATCAACTGCTTATAAAATTAAGGAAAAAATTGGATGGAACAGAACTGGTACCTGTTTGTATAGGCATACAGGTAGAAATATGATGAATTTGTCAAATGCCTTTGTATTTTAAAAATATACTTCAGTTTTTGTTAAACTTCCCTGCTTAATCAAGTTTTTCCAGTTTAAAATTTGTTGTTATGCAGATACGTTTCCCCAGGTTGTATAGTAATTAACTTCCACGTTCTTCTTCTCAGATAATAGTAAGTGATGGCAAGAGCCTTGGTCATTACTAATCAGTAAAGGGGGAACTACAGTAGATTTCCTGAAGTTAACCACACTGGGGAAATGAAAGTGTTGCCTTCTGCTTTCACCATGACCACTTGCTCTCCAGCAAACGTGAGAGGTCACAAGGCAAGCTGTCATTCGCCAGCACTACCTTACTGGTAGCCATGCCCATGTGAGTTGGTTGGTACGAGAAAGACAATTTCTCACCAAATTCCCTGCTTGTTACTTGCTTCTTTTTTTTCCATGGCATGTTGTAAAAGCCTAGTTACAGAACTGATTTCATTATGTCCTGTGGCAAAGTGGGCCTCGAGAGCCACAGGGCAGCTTGCAGAGCCTGTAGCTGGAGGGGAGCTCACCACACACCCTGCCCCAGCTGCCCCCAGGCCAGCCCAGGGCCCAGTGGCCTGCCTGAGGCCTGCATGACAAGGAGCAGAGAGCACAGCGGCTGGCAGCATCTGCTATATGGGGACATGTAGCTCCCGAACTGACTTTTTTTCTTTTTTTCTTACTGTGTAGGCAGTTTTGTTTGAAACGGCTCTGCTTAGGTCTTGACCCACCAATGATCTCAGTGCAAGTGCGGGGAGGGCCACCGGCTGCTGCTCTGTTCTTGCACAAAGTGCTTGTCAACATGAAGTGACAAATACTCAGTTTGGCTCACCATTTACATTTTCACCAACTCCCTGCTGTTGGAAACAACTATAACTTATAATCCTGTTTATTAGCAGGAATTGATGTGCAGGTTTTGCATGCAGATTCCCTGTGAAACTTATTTGTGTTTTCTGCCATGATTTCCACTTCAGCAATACTTCAGAAACACATTCATATAATGCTTTGCAATTGTCTTTAATTTTAACCCTGAAGCCACTCCTGACTGATCTACTTTGATATTGTGATTACAACTCTTAAATTCTGGTAATTGTGGATTATTTATTTATTTATTTGTTTGTTTATTTATTTATTCTCCTTGCCTAGTATTTATCTGCCAGTGCTAATATAGAGCACCATTCCAGTAGTTTAAGCTAACCATTTGTAAATTATGTTCACATTGCATATTTGGGCTATGTCTGAGACTCCTAAACTTTTATTGCAATAACGCACAGTGAGGCACCAGTCTCTCAGTTTGAAAACAACAGCTAACAACTGAGAAGCAGTAAGAAACAGCTTTCTAAGCTGCCTGTTAGCTGTGGCTGCCTGCCTGAGCTCTCCATCTTTATGCAGTTAAACCTAGCCAGACTTCTTTACACTGCTGCAGACAAGACATAGATAATGCCTGGTAACCAACTTCCTGTGTACTCATCACTCTGGTCCTTGGATGCCTTCAGGTTTTTTTAAGGATGGGACCAAATGCAGACATGACCTTTCTGTCTTATACCACAGGTAGTATTCTGTACAGAAGAGTTTACTCCATTAAGTATTGAAAAGACAAAGTATAATCAATTCTTTGCAGGGCTGCATGCATCAATTAAAAGAGTACAACTGACATGTTAAGGAAAAAATGCTTCTTGTGCTAATAATAATAGTTAAGCATTAATTGTTATTTTATATATTGGTGAGAATGTGCTTACTTCTCTTTATCCTACATATTTTCAGGCACATAAAAGTATTTACTCTCCCTAGTAAAAATAAAAGAAAGAAAGAAAGAAAAAAAAAAAAAAAGCTAAAAGCTGTGGAAAACAGCGGAAAACAGTGGAAGATCTCATGAATCTGTGATAATAAGAGAGGTGTAGCTGCAGCAGTAATACAGTGTGTCTTGGTTTGCTCTTTGGAACATATGGTGAAGCTATTACACCCCATGAAATTGTTATTCTCTTTGTAACAACAGAATTACTCATGAGTTTATCAGATCATTAACCTAAATAAACAGGAATCATAACCTGCAGAGAAACCAGCCCACCTCCGGTAGCTTCAACAGGAGGTAAGTGGCCAACATGCAGACATCTTAATTGTCTGATAATTGTAGAACAAAACATGACATGAAAATAAGGCTACTTTAACAACACAGGCATACAGTTGTGAAAGGCCAAAGATTGTGTATGAAAAAAAAAAAAAAATCACCTGTGTGCATGTGCTGGTAATACTTATAATATTGATGACTTAGACAGATTCAGTTGAAAACTGAACAGTTTGAAATCCCCCCTATGACTGAATTTTTTAAATAATCTTAATGTGAAGTGACTTTTCTCATCTGTAAGCTGGAGGTTTTCAATAAGTTCCAATATGTACTTGGGCTCCAGTTGCATTTGAAAATACTACACTAATTGTCTGTCACTGTATGTATTCCACTGGTTTTCAGAAATAACTTGTGGTTTGTGGTAAAGCAATACAGTGATAATACTTTACCTAAAAGTAAAAACTGTGATGGGAAGAATTAGTTTCTATGGACATTCACATTTTGTTTCCAAACTACTTTTGCATGACCTTTTATATTTGTTTTCTGTGATTTCATTCCAGAAAAGAATCATCTCATATTGCTGTCTTTACACATACAGAAGAGAGAACGTATGCACTGAAAGTATTTATGGGGTCTGGGACCTACATCACATACCAAACAATATTAGAGTGAAGTTTCACTAGCAACCTTTATTTCATGTTAATGTCACTGTAAAGTCACCCTTAATTCACCCTTTTTCCTCACTTAGGCTCCACATCCATCTCTTTCTCTGGGCAAGCTGGTCAAATACAAAATACAGCGCTTTATATTGCTAATGCCTGTAAGAACTACCTGTACTTGAATTTAAATCCTACATTGCCATATTCTATGACATTTGAGGCATACTTGCATATTCTGGATTTCATAGATTCAATGTCAAAATTCCAGTTAAGATTTAAAATGTGAAATAAAGAAGTATATAATACCAGAAACACTTACTGTTTCTACGCCAATATACATATATATGTTTTGGCTACAACAGCTTTACTGTGAGTACTTGTTCCGTGTGATCACAAATGACAAAGAATTCCTTGAGGTGTATCACGGAAGTTTTGAAGGAGCACCTTAGATCAGCACAACACAAAAAAATCCAGTTCTACACCCTCTTGGCCTACAAAATTCCGTTTACCATCAGATCTTATTTGGGAACCGAACATACTGTTTCAAATGTATAATGTCAAAATGTAATCAATGCATTTAGTAGGCATCCCCTGGATATTAGCTAGGGAAAACAGACAACACAAGAACTTCTAGAACAAGAAGAGGAAAAAAAATCAACTCCTAACTGTCTTTTTCTATATGCATGTAATTCAGTTGGGTCCTGCAGTGTGATCTATAGGAGCAGGGTAGGAGCAGTGTCATTTCAGAAGCTGCTCAGACCGTGTAGCTTAGTCTGCTTTCTGTGGCCTGTTACAGGCATGCTTCTGTGCCATCAGCTCATCTAGAGCTGCCTCAGAGCTCCCTGGTGCAAATGTGCAGTGTCCACGTGGGCCCGCCTGAAGCGCAGTCAAGAAGTACATCACATGTACTGCGAGAGCCTGCATCTACCTCCCTCTGGTATAGAGAAGGTAAGAACTAAAGCCCAGGCTCAAGCAAGAAGGGATTGGGCCATCTTTCTGTCTTAAGTCCCTGGTGACCTTTGTGGCTCTAGTCACTAGGCTAGCATAAAAGTGTGCTCTAGGCACATTCTGAGAAAATCCAAATTTTCCCTTTAAGATTGGTGATGTTAAATAATACAATCTAAGTTCTTGTTTGAGCATACACTATACACAATGCAGGAATTATTTCCTAAATGGTGGAAATTATTGATGATTGGCAATGGAGGCATAGATTGTCTTCTTGAGCTTGCCTGGCTTAGAGATAAAACAGTCACATAAAAGGGTAATTTAAATCATCTTTCAATTGATTTATTGCAGATACAAATCTGTGCAGTTGTTTTTACACACCCTGCAGTGCTTCTAATACAATGCATTTCAAGAAATGTCTTCTGACATTACTCTTTGCATAAAGGTTTTTCAGAGGAAATTACTTTAGCACATCACTTCAATTTCTTTTAGTAAGTTTTCCTCTGGGAATGTATGGCTTTTCTTTGTGAGTAATGTGGAACACAGCTACTGCCACTCTTCTTTCAAAGACAGAAGCCACATGCAAAATATAAAATGTAGGTTTTCTAAACACATTAGCTATCCTGACCAGAAAATCCACTATGTAAATCTGCTATATATTAACCATTCTTTTTTTTTTTTTTAATTAATAGTAATAGGAACATCATTTTCAGAAATTAAATTAAAAAAAAAAAAAAGTCATTCTGAAAGAAATGACACTGAATTCATAGAAGTCATGTTTCCTGGATATACAGTTAAGGACAATCATTTATTAGAATACATCTGGATTCCTGTAAGTCATGACTTTTCAGGAAAATTGTATAACCCTATCTTATTTTACAGAATGCATCTTGGTAAATCTTCAGAATTTCTCTAGTGTAGGACTGAATTGTTACGCATTGCTGGTCTCAGTCCATTCTGTAGACTGGCTGAGTATCCTCCTGGGTACTCATTAAAATAAAATAACTGTCTGAAACAATACAACTGGTCTTCTTTAGCTTTTCAGCTTCAGCCCTTTGCTTGACCTCCACATAATTGTGAGAGATGTTTACCACAGAGCAGGGAATAGTGGTTCCTTGGCAGACTTTAGGCTCTCCCCTTTAATGTCACCCCAGTAGAGAGAGATGCATCTAAACATTCAACTACTTCTGACTCCTAGGAGGAAATCTGCTATTTCACTCTCAGAGGCTGCTTGCACTCCCTAGAGTGACTGATGCTGTGCATTGCAAAATGACTGACACTCTGCATTGTCTTCTGGAGCTAGCAAAGCCTGCTCCAGGCTTTCAGATGGTCCTGGCACTACTATTTCTTGTCACCTCCTGTCATGGCCATCCAGGAATGGCACTGAGTAACTCACTATGGTGGAGTGGATTTACACTGTAGATAGACCAGGGGTAACAGCAGTGTACTGGATTCATGCCCTGAATCTGACCGTGACGTAGATTAGATCAGATTGTCCTTACATTCCTGACATGCATTAAGTAAAACTCATCTACTTTTTAATTCAGGAGAGGGAGAGAGATTCTCTGAGAGAGAAGGGATTAAAAAAAAAAAAAAAAAAAAAAAAAAAAGATGTAAAGGATGATTCTTAACTTTAAAGATATACCCAGAAGTATATCCTACTTATTTTAGCAATAAAAATGCTACCTCTCAGACATGGCAGGACACTGAATTCCTTTTAACTGCTTGAAAGCTTAAAACTTATTCCATGTAATATCCATTCATTGCAGGCCACTTGGAACCCAGCCTGTTGCAGGACCATAGCTAATGGGCTCTCTAGACAGCAGCTTACCTAGGGGCTTGGCTGTAAGTCAGAATTTGCCAGAGGAAACAGACTAGGGATGAAGTAGCAGCACCATCAGAACTGAATGCATTGGTCCCAGCAAGTGCACAACCATGTGCTGCGCTTTGGCTCCACACAGCTAAGTCAGAGCTCAGTCAGCTACTCTCTTTCAGTCTGTAACAGGGACTGATAGCCTGGCACAGATGGGAGTTCAACAGTAAAACTCCCATGTAATTCACTGGAGTGAGATTTTGCCCATACAACTACTTCTGCACCTTGGGAATTTTAATATATTAATCCTTGCACAAAAAAATTGCAGAAATAAGGTTTGCAATCTTGACAACCATGTGTTCTTTTTAGTATATGGAAACTACACGGCAACATAACAATCTAGTAGGCTACTAATCCTGATTAGTAGGGTTTTACAAGATTATGAGTAACACATCTCCTGTTATGTGTCATTTCTAGTGATTTTAGCAATTTTAGTGAAACTGCTATTTTTAATCATATTTATTAGTCAAATATGGCTACTAAGCAGTAATAGAACTCTGCAAGTACTTCTGCTCACCCAATTTTAGACTATTTTTCTTTTCCCAGTAAGGGTCTTGAAGTAGCCTGAAACTTGGTAGCAGGTAACACCTCCTCCTCCAACATCCCTCCCTGCCACACCTCACTTAAGATGTCTGAAACTACTGAAATTAGGTCTGGGGTTTTTAGGTTAGCCAGAGACGTGAATTGGAAATACTGATACTGTAAGTTGGCTAAGCACACTGGTGAACAGTCTGACAACTTATTCCCTGATATGTCCAATCAGCAATGTGACTTTATGACCTGGAAAGAAATCCAGATTGAGTCTTCTCTGTGTGTAACACTTTGATTCAAACTCCACAGACATCACTAAGATACCCAATGGAATTTTTAGGCTCTGGATCAAAATCTAAAGACCAGATCATCACAGAATCACAGAATCATCTAGGTTGGAAGAGACCTCCAATATCACCGAGTTCAACCTCTGACATAACACTAGCAAGTCCTCCACTAAACCATATCACTAAGCTCTAGATGTAAATGTCTTTTAAAGACCTTCAGGGATGGTGACTCAACTACTTCCCTGGGCAGCCCGTTCCAATGCCTAACAACCCTTTCAGTAAAGTTGTTTTGCCTAATATCCAACCTAAACCTTCCCTGGTGCAACTTTAGCTCATTCCCCCTCATCCTGTCACCAGGCACATGGGACCAATCCCCACCTCACTACAGCCTCCTTTAAGGTTCCTGTAGAGAGCGATAAGGTCACCCCTGAGCCTCCTCTTCTCCAGGCTGAACAAGCCCAGCTCCCACAGCCACTCCTTACAAGAATTGTTCTCCAGACCCTCCAGCAGCTTCATTGCTCTCCTCTTCGACTCACTTGAGCACCTCGATGTCCTTCTTGTAGTGAGGAGCCCAAAACTGAACACAGTACTCGAGGTGCAGCCTCACCAGAGCTGAGTACAGGGGAACAATCACTTCTCTAGCCCTGCTGGTCACACTGTTTCTGATACAAGGCAGGATGCTGTTGGCCTTCTTGGCCACCTGAGCACACTGCTGGCTCATATTCAGCCGACTATCAACCAATGCTCCCAGGTCCTTCTCTGCCTGGCAGCTCTCCAACCATTCCTCTCCCAGCCTGTAGCTCTGCTTGGGGTTATTGCGCCCCAGGTGCAGGACCTGGCACTTGGCCTTGTTGAACTTCATGCAGTTGACCTCAGCCCATCGGTCCAGCCTATCCAGATCCTTCTGCAGAGCCTTCCTACCCTTGAGCAGATCAACACATGCACCTAGCTTGGTGTTGTCTGCAAATTTACTGAGGGTGCACTCGATCCCCTCATCCAGATTATCGATAAAGTTATTAAAGAGAAGTGGCCCCAGTACTGAGCCCTGGGGGACGCCACTAGTGACTGGCCTCCAACTGGATTTGACTCCATTCACCACACCTCTTTGGGCCCAGCTTCCCAGCCAGTTTTTAACCCAACAAAGCGTATGCCAGCCCAAGCCATGAGCAGCCAGTTTCTTGAGGAGAATGTTGTGAGGAACTGTGTCAAAAGCCTATCGAATAATAGAGTCACACAATCATTAAATCTTAGAATAGTTCAGGTTGGAAGGGACCTTAAAGGGATGCCACCCACTACATCAGGTTGGCCAAGGCTCCACTCAACCTGTCCTTGAACACCTTCAGAGATGGGACATCCACAACTTCACTTGGCAACCTGTTCCAGTGCCTCACTACCCTTACAGTGAAGAATTTCCTCCTAATGTCTAGTCTAAATCTATCCTTTTTTAGTTTAGGACCATTACTCCTTGTCCTATCATTATCTACCCAAGTAAAGAGTCCTTCTCCATCTTTTTTATAAGACCCTTTTAAGTACTAAAAGATCACAATGAGGTCTCCCTGGAGACTTCTCTTCTCCAGGCTGAACATCACCAGCTCTCTCAGCCTTTCTTCGTAGTAGAGGTGTTCCAGCCCTCTGACAATCAGATGGTCTACTGTGCTTTGCAGGGACACTACTAAGACATGCAGGTAGACAATAGAACATCGAAATTATTGTAGCAGTACACTTAATTTTAATAAGCTTTTAAAAAACGTGGAAACAATCTGCTAGCCAGTTGTCTGCCTTTCTTGATGCTTGAACATTTTTATTATTTATTTTTTTTTAAATCCAGCTTCAAGACTTCAATTGAGCTAAGGTTTTATGAAAAGGTTTGTGAAACTGATCCTGTAAATTTTCTCAAATAAATATTCCAAATATCCTCAGTAGGATTAACTCCAAATGTCTGCTTCCCTAGGGCAGCATGGTGAGAGGCCCAACTAACAATTTTGATCCAACTAACAATCCAGCCCACTTTTTAGTGTGCAGGATATATGGACATTGAGATCTAACTCACTTCTTTTAAAGTGCACAAAGATCTTTTAGCTGTAAAAATCCATGTCCTAGACAGGTAAAATAATTCCAATTTTGATTACTTTTTTTTTTTTTTTCCCCACAGAATGCTGTATTTTCTCTAAGTCTCATTTGTATATATTCCTGCTTTTGAATCCACAGCAGGTAACAGTTTACACTTGCCTTAGGGATGTCAGTGCTGAGTATGTGATGTTCTGCAGTCTTCGCTCCAATATCTGCACTTTCCTTTTGCATTTGATGGCAAAATAACTACCTTTCTAGTTGTAGCCAGCAAATTTTATGATACTCAGAGGCAGAAAGGTCAGGACAGTCTCTTTTACAGACAGCTACAAGGTAATGAAAATAGGGTGCTG
Source organism: Aythya fuligula (assembly GCF_009819795.1). Lineage (NCBI taxonomy): Eukaryota > Metazoa > Chordata > Aves > Anseriformes > Anatidae > Aythya > Aythya fuligula. The sequence goes on from NC_045593.1 coordinate 50,685,575, forward strand.
AGACCTATTGGTTTTGGGAACTTCAGTTGTATAATTCCATGTTCTTAACCGTTCCAGTTTCCCAATAACACCATAAAATAATAATAATAATAAAACCCAGTTAAAAATACAACAAAAAAGCTTTTTTTTTTTTTTTTCACATTTTGCCATTGCACTTTACCATCTATTCTCTATTAACTGTTCTCTTAATTTGTTTGCTCAGTCTTCTCTCTTGAGCAGATAAAAAGGATTCATTAAAGCAAAGTCTAATGCTGTCAGTGGCAGGAGAGCTGACAACCCTGGCAGTTTTGGCAAGTCTATTAAGCTGACCTAAGCATGCTAATATTTTCTAAATTGCCTCTATTCAGAGCACTACTTTGCAAGCATCATTTGCATATTTCATACATCTACAAGAAACTAAGTTATGCAATTCTAACGAGTAATAAAAAAGCACACCCCTCCTCCCTTTTAGTTCTGTCCTAAAAGCAGCAGCAACAGCATATTATCACTTGTACCAGAAGCACTTCTTGAGATTACAGAAAGATCTAACATCAGTTTCATGACAGTACTCAATTTCAGACACTATTAGAAAAAGTGAGAAAGAAAGAGAGAAAGAGAGAAATAAAATGAAAGAAAGGAAGAAAGGAAGGAAGGAAGGAAGAAGGAAGGAAGGAAGGAAGGAAGGAAGGAAGGAAGGAAGGAAGGAAGGAAGGAAGAAGGAAGGAAGGAAGGAAGGAAGGAGAACTGGACAATCAAAAACAACCTTATTTTTTTATTTTTTTATTTTTTTGTAAGGATTTCCTGCTATAACCCTTTTGCCGAACAGATGTTCCGAACCTATCTAAAGAACATCTGTTATACCCATCTAGTATAGTTTATCTCCAGTTTATCCAAAGGGAAGAAACAGATTCTACAAATCAGTGACATCTGCTGTCATTGCAATAGCACTTAATATGGTAGAAGATACTCTGAAGAGTGATATTCATAAGTGAAATATATAACAGTCAGCACCATCCAAGTAAAAGCTTTTATCCTCCCTAGTAGCATTTGCCATTCTTTAATTGAAACAAGGCTTTTAAAGCAAGAAAGTACTGAACATTCATCTCCTACACAAGAGAACAAATTTGTAGCAGTAGATGTGTTATTGTTTGATAAAGATCTTAAAAAAAAATCTATAAGGCTTCTAAAGTGCTCGTTTCAAAAAAAGAAATGATCTTAATTCTTGCCTCCTGAAAGATTAATGCTATTGTTTAGGTAATGTAGTAAATATTGGGGTGGGGGAAGGAACCCTAATGTCTGACAGGAAACATAATCAATAAGCAGTATGATTTATTTAAGTGCAGATTTACCTGAAAGCTATTGTCAGGCAAGTGCAGAAATGAGGGTGGAGCAGTCCTATCACATAATTTCTCCAGCCATTTGTGATGATCACAATAACAAAGATTGGTTAGTGACTGCTAATTATTTATTCATTCTCCATTTTAGGGTTTTACAAATGGTACTGCTGACCTTACTTGTTTATTCATGCAGTTATTTCAGAGGTGGAAAAAAAAATAAGGAACACAGTTCTGTGAATAAATAGGATCATAGTTTTATCATATTTTTAAAGTCAAAACCATACCTGTCCCCAAAAGAAAACACACACACAAAACAAACAAACAAACAAACAAAAAACCTACCTCTCATCTTTATAAGGATTAAGTAGACAAAAACTATCACACAAGCTCTTCTTATATTTTGTATAGAACTTATACACCACTTATTCAAGTGAGGGTAACAACATATCAGGAGTTTCACACTGATGCAGACCACTTAACGAGGAAAATAAAACAGTCTTCTCCATCGAGGATTATCTTTCTGCTTCCCCAGGGAAAGAGAAATTATGGTGAAGCCAACTACAGCGGGTAACGTGTGTTGCTTACTTGTAAGAGTGGTGAAGGCTTCAAATAAAGGATAGCTAGGCACTTAGATAATGAGGAATCACATCAGAGTACCCCCTAAGCAATTCTCCTGGTTCTTTTATTAACTTAGTTCATTCTTCCAGGATAAAACAGTACTTACACTAGGTAACACAACTATCATTTTGTGAACAGTACAGCTCATTTAAGAATTTTATGACAATGAACAAACCAATTCACCCTTTTATACATAACAAGAAGAAATCATGAAGGTATTGTGTTAAGAAAGGTAGAAAATATAATCAGCTTAACATTCATTTTCTAGGTTTTCATGTCAACATATATCAAATGCCATTTGCTTCCAGAATTCACAGCAAAAGGTCACTGTTAATCTTCAGAGATGATGTACACCAGAAGCACTGTTAAAGACAGGCCTTCTTACACAACTCAGTTTTGGTGTTTTATGGCATGAGATTTTGCACTTGTCAGAGAACAAAAAATACAGTTGAGTAAGAATATGAAGAAGTAAATATCCTCTATTGAACAAACTTAGTGTAGATAAAGAAATATGGCAACACTTTTCTCTTCTTCTTTTTAAATAAATGATCTTAAAATCTTATTTGATGATCCACATGATGCTGATTAAACCACTGAATGGAACAGAATTAATTTATTCTGCACCTTAAATTCTATTGAAGAATTTAGTTTTATGTCAAAACACTAGCTATTCCTGTGATGCTTTTTTAAGTTTATGGAAAAAACACAAATAGAGAACATTGAAAAAAAAATATAGTTTGCCACAGAAGACCATGAAAATACCCCCCCCCCAAAAAAAAAAAAAAAAAGTAATAGCAAAATCATCACAGAGAATATAAATTTATTTTAAAGATTCTTTTCTAATGTCATCTTGTTACAAACTAATTCCTCCTGTGGTAAAAGCCAATACAAAGAAAGGACAGTGTGCAAAGGAACTTGTGACATTTGGCCTCCAATTTATGTTTGCATTAAAACTGGTAATTTTTTAGAAACAAATATAGTTACCTCTTGAAAATAAGTATCTGCCATTGATGAAACTAATACTGTTTTAAAAAGAAACACTTTTTTTTGTCACTATTCCTTCTATTACTAACTATGTATGATCAACACATAGTAAAAAAGCAATAAAACCATATTTCATAAGAAATTTATAGTATTTTTGTGCACAGATGCTGATTTATGTAAGTGGACTTTACACTGCTAGGCAACGTCATTAATATAGCAGAAAAGAAGGTAAAAAGTAGGTCAGTGATATAGGACAATGGTTCTTCAACTTAACTCCCCTCCCCTGCCTCTGACTTGAAGCATAATGTTCATTCCTCAAATTTTGGAGCTCTGAATAACACTGCAACATGACACAGAAAGCATGAATTATTAGACATTATCCATCCTTGATCTTTACACAAAATTCCCATGACATCTATAGAAATTCCACAGCTGCACAAAATAGAATAACGTCTATGGCAAAAAAAGCTTTCAGGATTTGCTCTTCAATAAATATCACAAGCATAAGAGAGACAGCAAATGTTAACATTTTATTTGTTTTGAACATATAAAGGTTGTAACTCTGAAACAATTCTTTTAGAGCCATCTTGTGGGGAAAATAAGCAATTTAAAAACATACACGTAGTGTAATTACTTTTCTACCAAAAAGATAAATGTTCAGTATGATATCTTCTAGTATTCTTTTAAAAAAATAAATGTCTCACTCACACTGTAAACTTTATATAACATTGTTTAAACTATTGGAACATGAAGGAAGTGCCTTTATGAACAATCCTGTGTTAAAAGTTTGGTTTAAGATAGAAAATATATATATCAATAAGTTACAGATGCATTTTTCTGAATTATGCTTTTAGGCCAGGTTTCATTCAAACTCCACCCAACTGCAGCCTACAAAAATAAGCACAAACCTAGAGAAGCTGAGGTTTGTTTCAAAGCTTGCTTGGCCAAATGAGTAAATCCAATGGAATTACTAAATGTAACCAAAATGGGATAAAAAAAAAATAATAACAAAATAACTCTAAACACAGTAGTAGAATCAGCAGTCAGAGCTGAAAAGTTTTTGTTCTTTAAATTCTTAACATTACCAAATTATTTAACGTTTTGGTAATCTGTTAGTTCTGAATGATTTAAACCAGTTGTTTATAAAGATCTCATTAAATAACAATTTTCTGTATGTATCTACTTCAATGAAGTACAGGTTTGGGCAGTCAGTTTCAGAATAATTGAAAATTATGACACAAGCTTCAGCTATTGAAAGCAATCAAACATCAGCAGCTGCTTGATCTATGCATCTTGTCTATTAAGTAAAGCACTTAAATTGTATCCTAAAGAACAAATGCACACAGGTATTCCAGATAACTTAGTCCTTTTTAATTTAAGTCCTATTAAAATATTTGATTTAGATAGAACATTAAAGCATATCGCATCACATTTATCCAGCATGTATTTATCTTCTATTAATACAAAAGTAAAACAGAATATCACAGAATATTTCTACAAAGTGCACGATCAAGAAGTTTCACATAAATACGCACTTTTTTTAGCTGTTACAATCAGTGTATAGGATAGATTAGCAGGCACCTCTGTTGATTTGTGTTTGCTTATTTGTTTTTAATAAATATTGAAATCTGACAACAAAAGGGTCCTATGGTACCCAAAGCCTCTGACAGCTGTGACTAAACAGAACATACTGGCACCCAGAAATATAACCAGACAATTTTTGCTAAGGCAAGCACAAGGATGTCAATTTTTAATTTTACACTGCTGCCAAACTTAGTGTGAAAGAAGGTTGACATGTGCACTTACAGCTTTCCATAATATTTAAAGATGACAATGACATTTGCTTCCTCCACATCCTCTTTAAACTTTGGAAAGGAGCCCTGACTCAGGGGCACTCGCCTTAATGAGATTTTGGATTTCTTTGAATTTTGGATGTTCTTTATCAGCTACCAGCTGCAGCAAAATAGCTTCACTAGTAGTAACTATAATTCCAGTACGAGCAAGACGCTGAAATAGAGAAGAGCAGAAAGAGACAAATGTGAGATGTTTTGAAGTGTGAATGAGCATACACTTTGTAAAAAAGATGGATGGTGTTTTTTAAAAACAGCTCCTATTAGCAAGGTATTGCCAATTCAATTACAGAACTTCTTAACGGTGCCATTTCTAAAACTACGATGGAAAGTGACTTGTTAGACTTCATTTAGGAAAAAGGCTGCCCTGGGTTACAAATAAGACTTTATAGTTGGACTAGATTTTTTTCTCCAAGTCAGATTAATTAAAAAGAAGACCCATGCCCTCTTCTATTAACACCTCTTTTCCCCTATATACTGATGAGGATAGCTTTCTTAATTTTCATGCAGATTTGAAAGGCCTTAGGAAAAAAGAATATAGCTAAATTGGAGCAAAAGGTGTTAAGCAAGAAACATAATTGTAACACTTTCTCTTTCAGGGCTTGTTATCTACTAGCATTTTAGTCTTTGGACTACACTGCACAGTCATACTAAAAACCCCAGGAGACAGAGAGAGAAGCTCTTCTACAGAATGTATATATCACACTAGTAGAACAGTGGTTGCTTTTAACTGACTTCTCATTATAGCCTAAGTAACCCCCAGGCTAGCTCTGAAAGAATAGCTGTATAAAAAGCAAAACTGAGAGAGGTCTGCTAGATGTTTTAAGTGTGCTAATAAACAAAGCAATTCTTTGAGTAGTCCAAACCATGTGACATACTGCAGTTTTTACACTTCTTAAGACTGTGGTTGCTGCCTATCTATACAGCAGAATTATCCTTAAGTATGGGCTACTTCTACCCACCCCACTCCTCTACCCCCAAGCTTCACAGCAATTGAACAGATGTTTTGGCAGTAAAACTCTTAATGGATCTGTCTTTCCTTCCATCATCCTCTGCCTAGCTGTATGGTCCACCAAATCTAGTGCATCTACAAGGTTCTGAATTTACCACGGGAAGGAAAGAGGCGGGAAATACGCAAATAAGTACATTTTCAGTCTGGTTTCTACTGTAATTACTAAAGGAAAGAGATGCTCCAGACTTTCTAGGGCACACAAAGGTCACTGCTGTTTAGTTCTTCAATTACACAGCACTTGATAAGGAAAAATTATTAATTTAGGGGACCAATAAAGTGTACATATATTTCTTCAAGGAAAGGAAATGTTTTCTTAGAAGACTGCCCTGCAGACAAAGGAAAGAAACAAGCATGCACTGTGTCTACATCACACGAAGCCATTAGAATAGATGAAGAAGAGTAAAACTCAGCAGGAACAGATTCAGCTGGCTCAATCTAAGATTAAAAGTGACACAAGGCCTCTTCTGCAGATAGGGCAGAGATCAAGAACAGCCACAACCTCAAGAACAGCTGGGCTGGATTATTTTAGTAATGGAAAATTTGAACTTCTTGATTGCAAGGTTTTGCCTGCTCACATTCTTAAGCACACAACAGAAGCAGATAGAAAAACTATTTAGTGGTGTTCAGGCAGACATGAAGCTTTGGCTATCAGTTAATTCCAACTGCATTTCATAATACATCTGTTCAAATATTCATATATTCTTCACCAGCACCATCAAAACATATATGATACGGGAGGGGAAATGTGAAGAAGTAAAGGGGTATGTGAGACCAAACAGGATTTATTTGAGGCTGCTGAGGAATTTAGTTGGAATCATGGCAAGATCATTCTTTACCGTCTGTGAAAGGTCACTGTGAACAGAAGAGGGCTCTCTTCAGGGAAAAGGCAAATGTTACCTTCATCTTCACAGAAAGGAAGAAGGATCCAATGAACTTGGATCAATGAACCTTAGCTCGGCCAATCAGGTATAGAGCAAGTTCTCATGAAAGACAACATAAGGCTCACCAACTAAAAGACTGTGACCAGGAACTGTCAGCTGTACGTTGAGACTAAGGCAGAATTATCCAGTGCTTTGATATTTTACCAACTTTCTTAAGAAACACATCGCCATGGTTAATCAGGATCATTGACACTCCCACCATGTGACTGTTTTTCCTGGTCTCCCATACCCTGATGTGCCCAGCTCATGCCTTTTCTAGTCCACAGCCCTCACTGTCATTTTTAACAGAGGTTCTATGGCACAGAAAGAAGACAGAGTTGGCAGGGGCAGCCATAGAGAAGGAGGAGGAGTTATCACTATGCAGCTTGATGGCTCACCACAGCAAGAAAAACAAAGCTAGCTATTCATTACCTCAACCTCTGTTGCACTGAACTAATTTCTATGCTTGCAGACACAGTTTAAGTGATAATCAAATGTACAAAGACATACAAAATAAGGCAAATAGGTTACAGTTTGGGTTTTGTTTATTTTGTCTATGGCCACTACTACAACACCACACTGACTTAAGAAGTCCATGATTTCAGTAGATCTCACACTGTGCGTGTCACAATGCAGTACCTCACAGACATCAAGCTTCCATTTCATACAAGTCATGGGTTTCATCAACTGCTATAGGCTAGTGATTTGTCTTTAGCCCCTAATTTTCCCATTCATGAAAAAGGAGAAATTAAAACTTCTTCACATCCATGAAAAAAGTATAAAATGCTACAGTTATTACCAGCTTCAATTTCCAAATAACTATAAGGGCCCAGGGCAAAAATTGCAATGCTTAATGCATATATCAGTTTTTGACTCACAACAACGATGCCTGTAGGCAAGTTAGAGTACAGCATAGAAGTATCATTTGCATGAACTTGCTACCACATACTTGTACCTGCTTTGAAATTTTTGTGTTACATTTATCTCCACTTTCTCAACATAAATGTTAAGGTACTAAATGTTAACATAAATGTCTGACTAAGCTCTTTAAAAAAAAAAGAAAAAAAAAAAAGAAAAACAAAGTCTACTATAATCACAGAGTCTTGAGATTAAGCTTTAATTTGCACTGATGAGGAAGACCAGAGGGAAGGACAGACAAGAATGACTTTTCGACTTGCTGTATCACATTTCATTTCAGGGAATTTCAACATCAGAATAAATACTGTTTGGAAAAACGAAAACAAAAGCTCTGTAGTACTTTTACTCTGCTGTAGACATATCACTCCTTAACAAAATATCAGAAAATGCTAATGGTTAGTAAGGGTAACTTAGCCTGCACAAACCAATTACTTTTTTAATCCTAATGTCCTGAACTGCGTTCTACATATTAAATCATGACTTAGGGAGGAAAAATAAAAAGCTATTCCTTCTGTACTGTGGAAGCTATTTTGAGAATCACAGCATTCTCCTCTCCTTAAGTCTGCATTTGTCCACTGGTTACTGTACTTGTTAGCAAATGCAGAAATTAGCATACAGACCCAAGGGGTAGAAAACCTTAATTAGGAAACATTACCTCAAGAGCAAACATTCTGTCCATCATACTTCTTGATGAGGTGGCATCAGCTACAATATGAACTTCCAGACCTCTGCCAATTAATTCCAGTGCTGTTTGCTGGATGCAGACATGAGTCTACAGGGGAGAAAATGAAGGCCCCCAAAAAAATGTAATAAATCATTACTGCAAAACATGAGTAGCACAATGCGAAGTTAAAGTACATAATTAATCAGGGTTCAAACGTGTACTTTTCTAAGCATTACAATAATAGGGAACTCAATGTGGATTTTAAAATGCCAACTACGTTTGAGACAAGAGACTGTAGCTTAAAAATATCTAATTTCAAATTTTATGAGAAAGTATCAAAGAAAAAGAGCATGCGAATAATTCAATCTGTAGAAGATATCTGAACTTTAAGTTCTAAGAAATATAAACTGACCTTTTTTAATTATAGAAAGCAACGATAATTTGTTGGCCAACAGATAATATCAATAAAACTGCAAGAACGGCAAGGCACATACTTCTACTCCAAACAGGACAACACTGCGGACTCCAGGAATCTCTGCTAATGCTGCTTCAACTTCTGGCAATACCATTGAAAATTTTGTTTTAGGAAGCACAAGTTTTGCTCCTGTTAAATCAATTTCTTGTACAGTGCTGCCAAGACCTTTGGGATACTGTTCAGTTACAATGACTGGAATTCCTAAGAGCCGTGCACCTTGGAGCTGCAAGAGGAATGCGGAGGAAAGTGTACAAAAATAAATTATTAGAGAATGGTAATAGCAAAGATACTGTTATTATCTGAAACTGAATAATCAGTAAGCTAGCTATATATAATAATTTACGTTTGTTATCAAAATGTACTACAAGGAAAAAGCAATGAATGAACATACCAGACGTTGACCTACACTGATGATATCGCCAAAGTATTTGATGGCAGGCCGGAATCTCTCCTGCATATCACAACAAAAAAACACAGTGCTTGAGGGTGTCAGGTTGCCCAAAGTAGTCATCTGAAAAACAAAATCGTATTTTTAATGTCAGTGAGGACCTTTCCCAAAGAGCAGTGGAACAAGGAAGAGTCTGGAAAACTTCCAGCATGGCATCTGCAAGAGTACAGGGCATTTGAGCATCAAGGGACCTTGGAACACTGTGGGGACTTGGAACACCAAAGGGCCTGGAAGCACCTTGAGGCCTTCCCTATTTCTCATGTAATGCTTCTTTGCTGTAGCCGGAGCATTATGGCCTCGCAAAATCCCATTGCTATGAGCAGGGAGCCATGGGATCTGGCCCTGTGCTCCTGTCAGCCTCCCTGTGTTGATTTGATCACTGTTGAGACCAGCTGACTGGCCTTGCTGAACCTCGTTCCCCTCATTCAAGTATTATGGCATTTAGTCTTCTGCTCATACAGGGCATCTTTCCCAGCGCACAGTCCCATGCTGCCTGAGCCTCCAGTCCTGCAGGGGACTTTCCCATCTCTCAAGCCCCAGGATTCCTGGCACTATGGCTTCACAGGGCTTCCTTTGTCTGTCTTAGGTACCACGGCACTTAGCCCTCTATCCTTAAAATACAAACCCCATGGGCCTTTGTCCCTGGTCTTTGAGGGCTTCCTTTGCTTCACTTGAGGACCATGGGGACTGGCCCTACAGAACTCTTTCCCCTGCTAAGGGCTACGGGGCCTGTCCCTCAGCAGCAGGTGCAAGGCTCTGCAACCTAGTCTGAAAACCATGGCAACCCAGAAAGGTTTTGGATGCTCCATCTCTGCATGGTATTCAAAGCCAGGCTGGACAGGGCCCTGGCAAACATGATCTAGTGGGTGGGGGGTTGATCTATGGCAGGGGGGTTGAAACTAGATGATCTTTAGCAAGGCTTTTGATACTGTCTCCTATGACATCCTGGTAGCAAAGCTGAGAAAGTGTGGGATAGAGGAGTGGACAGTAAGGTGGGTTGAGAACTGGCTGACTGGCTGAGCCCAGAGGCTAGGGATTGGCAGCGCAGAGTCCGGCTGGAGACCTGTGACTAGTGGTGTTCCCCAGGGGTTGGTGCTGGGTCCAGTCTTGTTCAACATCTTCATTGACGACCTTCATGAGGGAACAGTGTCTGCCCTCAGCAAGTACGCTGATGACACAAAGCTGGGAGGAATGGCCGACAAGCCAGAAGGCTGTGCTGCCATTCAGCGAGACCTGGACAGGCTGGAGAGATGGGTGGGAAGTAACCAAATGAGGTTTAACATGAGCAAGTGTAGAATCCTGCACCTGGGAAGGAACAACCGCACGTATCAGTACAGACTGGGGCATGACCTGCTGGAGAGGAGCTCTGTGGAGAAGGATCTGGGGGTCCTCGTGGATGACAGGTTGACCATGAGCCAGCAGCGTGCCCTGGTGGCCAAGAAGGCCAATGGGATCCTGGTGTGCATAAAAAGAATCATGACCAGCAGGTCAAGGGAGATGATCCTCCCCTTCTACTCTGCCCTGGTCAGGCCTCATCTGGGGTACTGTGTCCTGTTCTGGGTTCCCCAGTACAAGAAAGACAGGGATTTTCTGGAAACAGTCCAGTGGAGGGCAACGAAGATGATACAGGACCTGGAGCATCTTCCCTATGAGGAAAGACTGAGAGACATGGGTCTGTTCAGCCTTGAGAAAACTGGGAGGGGATCTTATCAATGTTTACAAATACCTTAAGTGTGGGAGACAGTGGGATTTGGCCAAACTCTTTTCAGTTGTTTATGGGGATAGGACAAGGGGCAATGGTCAAAAAATTGAGCACAGAAAGTTCTGCACCAACATGCGAAAGAACTTCTTCATGGTGAGGGTGCCAGAGCACTGGAACAGGCTGAACAGGGAGGTTGTGGAGTCTCCTTCTCTGGAGATATTCAAGGTCCATCTGGATGTCTACCAGGGCAGCCTGCTCTAGGGGACCTGCTTTGGCAGGGGGGTTGGACTTGATGATCTCTTGAGGTGCTTTCCATTCCCTACAACTCTGTGATTCTGAGTTCTTTAAGGTCCGTTACAACCCAAGCCATTCTACAATTCTATGGTTCTATGAACCCAGATAACTGGCCAACAGAGCTGGAGGGTGAGGAGAGCATGTGGGACTGTCGTGCTGCCTCAAAGGCAGGTGCGAGGTATTATTGAACAAATACCCTTGCTGAATGGACTTGGAGATGTCTGCTGTGGCCAGGGTGAGCTGATGGTGCTCTGGAAAGATCTGGCCAAGGTTGCAGTGACTGGTGCATGACACCGACGTCGAGAAGACAAACAGTTTGTGGGACAGAGTGGTAAGTGACATTGTGCTAGGCACAGACGCATGTGTGGGGCCAGAGCTCTGCCAGAGTGAGCGCTGAGGGGCAGGATGGCCCATTGTGATGGCTCGGAGCGATGCCCTGTGAGAGCCGTGAGCGACGCATTGTGACTGCGTGGCCCTCGCTGCTCATATGCGGGCGCAGAGTCCCACCCCACCGGCTAGTGCCCGCACTCCGGCTGAGCGGTTCCGTGAGGTCTGGAGTGAGGAGCGAGGTTGGCCTTGGTGCTGGTGTCGTGCCCTGGGAGTTGCTGCAGTAGCTCTCAGTGCCCTTCCCAGAGCCATCAGAGATCCTTCTGCGGCCCTGCCTCGTTTGGACCATCGGGAAACCCAGGAGGAGTGCTTGCAGCAGCAGAGGTGAGTGCTATGGAAACATCTCTCCCTGGACAGCTGGAAGGGTTTCCTCTTTGAGGGACCTGCACAACTCTTCCAGCTGCCCCCCGCTCAGCCCATGACCATGGCCTCTTCTCTGCCTTTTGCAGCGTGACTCCTGCTGCTGCAGCGCCGGTGAGAGGGAGCGGCTCGTCGTCATCAGTTCTCCCCGGCTCACCTCAGCACGTGGAGAGCATGGCCACGGAGCTGGACACCCGCTGTCCCATCTGTCTAGACAGCTGGGTCAATGCCAGCTATGTGGTGCCATGCCTCCACCGTTTCTGCTTTGTCTGCATCCAGCGGTGGGCTGAGAGCAAGCCCGAGTGCCCCCTCTGCAAGAGGAGGATGCGCTCCATTCTACATTCAATGAAGGCAGACAACAGCTTTGAGGAGCTTGTCCTTGCACCACCTGCAGGGACATCAGCCAGCGCCCAGCAGCCAGGGACAGCACCTGGACACCATGTCTTCCGACCACAGGCAGCTGGACCAGTGCAAAGGGATCCTGTGGGCAACCTCCAACCCCATATCTGGGCATCCCTCTTCCGACGGCATCCAGCTATGCTCCAGCCCCTGCTGCCGTGGCTGCGCGAGGAGCTGAGGCAGCTCTTTCGGAATGACAGAAGGGCAGCCTCTGCAGCGCAACACCATGTCATCTCTAGGCTGCGCTTCTTCGGCCTGAATGAGGCAGCTCTGACAGTGCTGCTACGGACGACCCTGGGAAGACACACGGCTGGCTTCGTGCAGCGACTCATTGCCACTGCCGTGCAGCGCTGCAGCGAGGAGGCCCAAAACCTGCTGGGTCGGGGGGCCTCCCGTGCTGCCGGAAGACAAGAGGGCAGCCCTGCAGCAGTCCCCAGCCACGCTGACACCTCAGTGGGGACACCGGCTCCTGGAGCAGAGCACTCCGAGGGAACCAACACAGAAGAGCTCCCTGGAACCTCAACTGCTGCCCTCCGGGAGGGGCCCAGCCACCCCCCATCCATCCCAGTTCCCAACCCTGGTGATCAGGAAGTGCCCCAGCAGGAACCACAGGAGGCTGAGGCTGGTCCCTCCACTGCCGGCCAGGGCAGGAACCAGCCACGCAGGGGACCCTGGCGAGCTGCGAAGAGGAGGGCCCCCACTTCCCAGGACTCTGCCCCACCTGCAAAGAGGCCACCCCGCCGACGACACTAGGACAGAGCCCCAGGAGCTGGCCTAGCTGGGGCTGGGCCAGCAACTGGGGCACGTGCCGGCATTCGGGTGGGACCAGAAGGCTCACAGCAGTCTGAAGCTATTGGACAAAAGAAATAAAACTATGAAAGCTATCGAAAAAGTCTCTGTATTGCTAACAACACGGCTGGCACTGCTGTCCCCACCCCTGCTGCCATCTGCCCCTCTTCCTACTGCTGTGCCCACCGCTTCCTCCCAGGGCTGTGGGGCCCAAAGGCCGATGGGGTCGGTCTGCTGGGATTGGGGCGCGGCGATGCCGCCCCTTCCCAGCAGGGCTGGGGTGTTCGTCTCAGCGCTTCCTTCCCCAGGTGCCCGGCCCCACTGCTGTGCTCCCCCTGACAGCGCGTGCTGCCCAGCTGCAGGCCTGCAGCTCCGCAGAGCTGCTCCCAGGGAGAGGCTTCCAGCCTGGGGTGCCCGGGGCCAGCGCGTGCCCATCTCCATCGCCCCAGGCCTGGCCTCCAGCTCACCGCCCCCTCTGCCCCCGCGGCTCGAGGCTCTGCCCTCCCGCCAGCCTGCCCTGCTGCCTGTGGCCTGGCGATGATGCTGTCGAGATAGCTCCTCCTGCACAGTGCGCCTTGGTGCTGCTGCTCTCTGTAGCAAGCTGGGCTTGTGCCCTGCCAAGACAGGAACCCCAAGCAGTTCAACAAGGGGAAGGGCAAAGCCAGGCACATGCTGGGGGCTGCCCAGCTCAAAAACAGCTTTGCCAAGGACTTGGGAGTCCTGGTGTACACCAAATTATATGTAAGTCAGTAATAAGCCCTTGTGACAAAGGTGTCCAATTGTACCCTGGGCAGCATTAGGAATGTTGCCAGGAGGATGACAGAAAAGATCCCTCCCCTGTCCTCAGCACTGCTGGCTACACCTCACCAGTGTGTCCAGTTTGGGGCTCCCCTGTCAAGAGGCATGCAGGCACACTGAATAGAGTCTAGTGCATGGCCACAAAGAAGAAGGAACTGAAGAGTCTCTCTTCTGAGAAAAGGCTAAGACAGCTGTGACTGCTCAGCCTAGAGAAGAGGAAGCTTTTATGAAGACCTTGTCAATGTCTATAAACACCTGAAGGGGGTACTAAGTGAATGGAACCAGGCTCTCTTCAGCGGTGCTCAGTAACAGGTCAAGAAACAATGGGCACAAACTGAAACACGTGAGGTTCCCTCTGAACATCAACAAACTTTTTTACTGTGATGTTGCCCTGACAGGTGGTGCTGTCTCCCTCCTTGGAGATATTCAAAAGCTGTCTGGACATGGTCTTGGTTGCAGAGGACTGTGGCCCTGAGTGACAAGAAGGATTGGACCAGACTACCTCCAGAGGTCCCTGCCCCTTTCAGCCATTCTGTGATGCAGGTGACATCTTGCGAGGCTGTCCCTTTCCCCCACCCTCCCAGACAAACATGATCTCCATCCATGACTGCCCCAAGGCAGAGCACTGGGGAACGGGGCAGGCAGGCTGGTGCTAAGAAAAGAACGGTCAGCTTGGCTGCAGGTCTCCAAGAGCCTCAAGAGTTCAGTTTCTATCAAGTGAAAGTCTCTCCAGGTGCATTCCCATAGGAAGACCAGGTCCTCCTCCACGTCTTTTGGATGCTGCTTGCTACTGGCATTCGCAAAACTGGAGGCACAAGGGGCACCCAGCACACAAAGACAAGCTGAGGGAACTGTCTCTCTGCATCTGGGGGAGGAAGCAGCTCATGGCTCCTGGTAGCTGCTGTTGCCCAGTAAATGAGCTAGAGGAGGGAGGCATGTCCTGTTGTCTGCACTCTCCCAGAAAGAAACCTTCCTTAATGACCTCTGCTGGGCAGAAAAGCTGTCCAAAAAAAAAAAAAACAAAAAAAAGGAAGAGAGAAGAGAGCTAAAGTCCTGAAGGTCTCCTCGTGTTTGCTTGTGCTAAAAATCCATGGTGCCCTGAGCAGGTGATGCACAACAGGGCCTGGCCAACTGCAAATGTAGGGCTTCCTTCCCTTCATTTGAGGTCCATAGGTTTTGGCCTAATGGACTTGTAAAGGGCATCTTTATGCTGCTTTTAGTGTCAGTGAGACTGGCCACTTGCGCTTGTGGGTACTCTTTTCCCTCCCTGAGTCAATTGCCATGCATGCTCATGGGCAATAACACACAGGGTCTGTAAGTCCTGCTCAAAGCAAAGGGGAGTCCTTGCACTCTGCTCTCAGAGGACCTCCTTCTTCTCCCTGCCAGATCAGCAGCCATGGGATGGGGCCTGGCCTTCTGCTCTTGCACAGCCTCTCTACTTTGATTTGAGCATCCTTTGTCTTGGCCCTGCACTTTTCAAGGGTAAGACTTATGATACTTCAAGTTTTCAAGTTAGATTCGTGGTACTTTGAGCCAAAATATAAAGGTTTCATAAGTCTGATTTTTTTATGTTTCTGAAACAAAATGAATGGCAGTGATACTGAGCAGTACAGTATAGCCACAAATAGGGAATCAAGATTTTATTAGGTGGGACACCTAAGTCACTTTAGATGTACACGGAAACTTCTGAGCTCTGAAATGGGACAAAGGAGCACACTGCTTATAGCCCTGTTAAAAAATATATATCAACAAAATTACATTCTTAAAATTTATATTTGTATCTCCATCTCTTAAAACTAGCACAAAATCGGAATGAATTAAAGATTAAAAAGACCTTCACTTTATACTTAATTATAAAGATTTTAAAATACCTTCACTTTATTTATAAATAGTGCACATACACACAGCTTCATTGTGTAGTCAGTTTCTTTTGTCTATGAGATCTTGTAGCACAACGCTGATGAAGTCCAAAGGCTAAAACAAAAGCAGAGAAGCTTGTCCGCATTACTACCAGAAACTGAACTGAATGCATGTTAATGATGAAAATAATCTCCCAGAGTTTCCCTTGAGGATGCCAGAGTGTAGTGAAAGGGGGCTAAGAAAAAAAAAAAAAAAGACAAAAAATCAAAGATAGCATTTTCACACAGTTTGAAAGAGTGCTTTTTATTTGTATGAAATTGCTTGCATTACCTGCAGAAGCAAAAGATAAGGCTCCAGCTATAGACTACAGGAAAAAAAAGGAACTACATACTATTCTTAGTTATAAGGCAACTAAAGAGAAATTACTTCCATTCTAAAGCTTTTCAGCAGACTGATAAATCAAATTGAATAAACTCCTCCTGGCAAGCACCCATTAATTTTCTACACTTCATTTTCTGCAAATAGAGGTTGAGGTATTTTAAACTAAACTAAAGTTAAAAATGTCAGTAAAATATTTCATTTTGGAAGAACAGGGAATCAGGAAAACTTACATATTAGTCCCAAATTTTTCACTGATTTATCTCATGTCTCTTAAGTAAGTCACTTTTAATCTCAATTCCAAGGCTACAAAAGAAAAAAAGTATAGCAGTAGCTATGCTCACATATATGAAATGGCTTGTTCAAGTTACTGTGAAAAGTACACGTGTGTTGTACTGTAAACAGCAAATTCCCACACCTATCAGATTCAGTATGCCACTACTCTCAAAATGTCAAATGTCTGTAACTGTCATTCCTCTAATTCTTATCCATGAAATGGCAACACTATAACCACAAGCAGTTATGAACACAAATTCAGTAATAACTGCAGAGCAGATGCTCTAACACCAGACCCACAGATGCCATGGGAAGATGAAAACGCATCACAAAAGACATCAGGGAAATCTTTTTTCACCAGGAGGGCACAGCAGCACATAAACAGGTTACTGCAGGTGGTAGGATCGTGGATGTTTTCATCAGTCAGTAAGGCAAAATAATAGCCGCTTTGGTCAAGTGCTGGCTTTGCACATGAGTTAGGGAAAACAGCCTCCAGAAATCTCCAAAATTCTTCTGCAATTGTACACCATGTAGTAAACGAGGCCTGGGACCAAGAATGTTTGAAAATATAAGTAAATATTGAGCATCTGTCTCGTTCTTGAACACTGTCCCTCTACGTACTTGCACAATACAGAAGTCACTTGCCAGCAAGTAGTAAAGTACAACTGAACACAGTGAGCACCTCTTGTAACCCATTCTAACTCTGGCCCTTACCAGCATCACACTATTCAGCCATGACATTTAGCTTCCCTACTGCTCAGCAGAGCAACTGGAATTGAAAATGCTCAGCAGTGTGTCTCCTACTCCAAAAATCTGTCATTTTGTCTCAGCATTTATATGACAAGCAAAGATCATTATTTTCTCCTATAAATCTATTCACCACTTTAAAAATTTTAGGATCACTTTCAACTAGGCAAATCATCATGGGATTTTAGATTGATCTACATGGAGTTAATCTGCTGCCTTATGGAACACCTTCCTACGCCAGGGCAACAGATGGCACTAGCTTCCTCAGCAGAGGAACAAAAATGAGTATAAAAGAAAAAGACAAGTCAGAAAGAAGTTTAAGAGTCTATCCTTACAGAAGGATCAACTGCACCAAGATTTTCTCTGCAAAGACCTACCTGGTCTGACATGTGTAAACAAACAAACAAAAAAACAGTGATACACAATTTATATAACTCCTACACAATCCATTCCAAAGCTGTATCTTTACCTTTCATCTCTTTCCTCACCCACAGCACTTGTTGCAACCCAAGAGCATTATTTCCAGTTCTGTCCATGGTGGATTTGAAAAAATAACAGCATTACCTTCCTCTTCCACATGTACAGTTATATACAAACATCTATTACCACATCTCAAGACTCAGATCAGGTCTCAGTTTATTTTATTTTATTTTTTTTTTTGCCCATACTCTAAAATGTATCTAATGTTTTCGGTCTTTCCTCCTACTACTGTAATAATTTTCATTGCTCTCCTTGAGGGCCTTTTCCAGCTACAGTCTACAGTAAGGCCACCAACTACTGTAGCAGTAGTACTTCTCAGCCCACACGACTTTTCAATACCAGTAAAGCCTCTGATAAAATGGATCAATTCACAGGCCTTGTAGACTCCATTCAGCTTATATTTTCCATTATTCTATTTGCCTCTTTTGTGTGTGTGTGTGTGAGTGATCCATGATACTTTGACTCCTGAGGTCCATTTTAACCTCTAAATCATTACCTGAACCCTCCCTCATCTTTTATTTGCATAGTTGATTATTTCTACTTTACTTGCTTCTTTCCCGTTTGAACTGCATTGTATTTCACCTTGTTTCTGCAACTTTTCAGAAAAATGCAGATTTCCGTTCTATTTCTTTCAGATGTTTGCATTTCCTCACAGCTTAGACCCTATTGCAAAAACAGTATTCATCCAGAGTTACAGTAGTGACTTGCATGACTATTTCCAAGCAGCAGACTCAGAACAGATTTTATTCTGTTCCATTTGACATTAAAGCACTAAAGATAACTGACTGCCTTTCCAGCCAGAGTGTCCTTGTCCCAGACTTCCACTAAATCCCATGTGTTTATGACAAGCATTACATGTAGCAGAAGCAAAAGCCTTTTGCTTTTCTTTATTATCACGTTGGTTTAATATGATTTAATTTCTGTACTTCAGTTTAATATCAGGAACATTAAAACAAAGTTGTGTTGACAGAATATATTTGCTATATAACAACTCTTACAAAATCTAACACAATTCTTAAATTCATTCTCCTATTTATTTTCTACTGATTTCTATTTTCTATTAACTTGCAATCTGCAACAAACTATGCAACATGTGGCAGGACAAGAAATAGGAAGAAGTTGATGGTGAGATCAAAACCCATACTTGCTTGTTTTCCTCAGAAGAGGACATTTGAAAAAAACAAAGAGCATCAAGAAGTAGAAAGGCAGGTTGGACAAACCAAAAATGGTACTCCACTGCAGCCACACATTCTCTGTCAAAATCCAGCCCAAGCAGAAATCTGCTCAGTTACAATACCATTAAACAGCATTTTTATTTATTTTATTTTTATCAGCTGAAGTTCCCCTAAACTGTATGCAAACTTTTGCATTTGTTTTGTTTCAGTCCTCCTAGTTAAATTATCAGGGCTTTCTTCCTTCCAGCTGGAAGTTACCACAGCAAAACAAGAATAGGTATGTCAGATGGCAACGTAACCTGATGCAGTTCTTTTACCCAGCTAGAGAAGTCATCTCTAGGACCTTATCCAGACCAGGATTTAAAGGTATGTTACCAGGAGTTACACACAGCTTTAAATCCTACTCTAGAAAAGGCCCAGGTGAGAAAGGACAGGTGTTTTTTTCACATCTATTTCATCTCTGCTGATCATTATTAATCATACAAAGTGTGACTGTGATGAAGGACTGTAATTACAGAATCAAATTGACAAAAGTATTCATGTATACTAGCCCTTTATCTGTACTTTCCCTATCAAACTTCAGGGAACCATTACACAAAAAATGCAATTTTCCCCCAGTATTTGTAGTGGATGAGAACTGAAGCAGAGAGTGTCCCATGTGACATCACTTACAGATGTCTTGCCAAGGTTATGCGCTAGTACGGCAGAAGAGAGGGCCTTGCAGATATGGTATTTCAAAAACTGCATAGAAAGACAATGAAAAGAAGTTGAGTATCATATTTTCTGATCCTTTGTTTTTAAAAGGAAATCTGTAAGATTGTTGTTTATCTTTCAAAGAGAAAACAAACTGAAGAAATTCATCTGCATATAGTCCAATGGAAAAATTAGTTGTAAGTATCTCAGTTTATGATTATATTTATTTCATGTTAAGCTGAAGTGCATTCTTTTACATGCAATTCAATACTTAAAAGTAAAGATTTATCAAGATAAGCATATCATGTTCATATAATTAAGACAATATGAAATTCTTGATAACAACCTGAAGTGATCAAAATGCCTGCTGTGGATTAATGATACACAAACAAAAAAGTGTCTCAATTAGAAGAAACCTTTCATTTTTTTTAGCTCCTTGTTTCCAAATGTTCCTTTCTTCCATCTTGAAATACTGTTTCTTAATTGCAGTAGTAACAGAATTTAAAACTGCACCATTAAAAGTTTAAAGTAAAAATAATTCCTCTCACCTAACTCACATATTGTAATCTGTAGTTTGGCCAGGATTTTCCTGGTCTTCAGAAATACTCAGGCTCCTGCGTTAGGATTCCTTCTATTTCCAAAGCATCCGAATGCTAGACAGATGTACTCAATACATATAAATACATTTGTGTATAAATTGTTTTATTTTTATTTAGTTTGCGTCTCAACAACAATTAAGCATCATTCTCCAAGCTTTTCCACACAAGAAAAGATATGCATGAGATGTCAACATGTCTTTCGAAAAGAGCTTAAAGCAGAGGCCTTTTACCCTCTTATTTCAATAATAATCTTACCCTCTTACCTACAGAATCTTAAGGTTACAAGTTTATAGATGTAGAACAAGTATTACCAATGAGAAGTCACCTTGAAGTTATGACAGCAACAGTGAACTCCTCTATTACATAGCCATAATAAGCATAGCTGTTTTCTCTTCTGATATTTCCAGTGTTTTTCCTTACTGCTCCTCTTCTCTCTCCAAAGGTTACATTTACAGCAAAAACAATAGTTCTAGCAGTACTATTCAGATGTATTTACAGTTAGAAAAGGTTAATGCAGTCCTGCACCTTTCCCCAAAGACTATAACTATTATTCTGCTAAATGTTTTAAAACATGTAAATTCCATGAAAAGTAACCATTTCCCTTCTGTTAGTCCCTCAAGGTGTAAGCGAATACCCTCCTCACAGAGGTCAGAGAAGTTCCTTTTTGTTGCAAGTCTATAGCTGAGAAGTTTCAAGACCAGTAGCCAAGCTGAACAGCTGGCTCTATTATAACCTCTCCACAACACTAGATGGAAATTAGAAGTTCAAGTGAGAGTTTTGTAGCAGTACAGCTAAAGAGAACAAATGTAGCTACAAGAGCACAGTAAAAAGGCACAAATATGACTGGAGAAGAAACATACAGTAAAAACATCCCTGTACAGATCAAGTCTTATACTGAACTGTGCGGAGTGGCTTTCAGAGGGGAGCATATGGTGATTCCTCAGCGAGATTACTACCTTCCTCAACTGCAGAGACAGGAAATTGAAATAGTCCAGTCAAATATCACTCAGTGCTGGTATTTCTTGAGATACTGCAACGAAACACATCTTTTCACAACAGGTCTGCATAGAAGAGGAATCATTACAAATGAGGACACAACTACACCAGGGGTTAAAAAAAGATTATAAAATATATGTGTGCATTTAGTTAAAAAACACCCCTACAAAAATACTGAAATTAATATCTAGAATTATGGATTCTAGTATCTATGAGTCTCAATTTTAAAGCAAATGTCTTTCTGAAAAAGCAAGTCAACTCATATCATTGAGTAAAGGGTATCTCCTTTGAAAGACATGTTCAAAATGGTATTTTTATTGACTATGCTAATTGTAGAGTTGCCAAATCTGTGTTACATATAGCTGCCGAAAAACACCATGAAAATGAAGGCAAGCAATACTGGCACTGTATGAATCAACACAGGGAAAGAAAGTATAATCTTCCCATCTCTAAATCTCGTGCATCCTGCAGAATCTAAGGTCTTAAAAAGCACAGCTGTGTCTGCATCAGACCAAGTGTTCCCAAAACAAGTGATCTGTGAGCACCTGCCGGTGGCTTAAGGAGAGCTGACTGACATCACTGATGTCTCCGTCTCATTCTCAGCTGCTGAAACACATCACAGAGGTAACTAAAATAATATTAAAGTACTATCCTTTTCATATCAACAGTTGGTATTGTCAGAGTTGTAACAGTACCAGTGAAAGCAGCTAATCAGTTAGACATTGTATTTACACTGTGGCTCATCCTGAATCCTTGCAGTCAAGTTAAAGCTGCGTTGTTGTATGCACTCCGGGAATGATGTATTCTTCCATGTCCCAATACTGACCTTTTACACCATGGTGTGTATACTGCTACAAATGCTTGTGTTGCATTTATAGTTTCAGTACAGACAGCCATCTGCGAAAGGGTCTCTGCAGAGACCTGCACACAGAAGAAACAAAATTCTGACCTGCATTGCTGCTGTCATAGCCTCAGATTACGCAAGGTGTTTTTGAAATCCTTACTTGACTTAACATCACTCGTACCGACTCTTTGCAAGTTGGGGAGACTGTCCTTTGCAGTTTCTATTGCTGGACTCCCATCCATTCCGCCTCCAACACAGAAAGAAGGAAGGCTTTAAGCTAAATATGATGAGTGACAAATGGTAAAATGAATAATGAATGATCAAATAAGTTTTTCAATGAGTTAAGTCCTTATTTTTATTTCCATACAGAGGGTTAAGGAAAGGAAAAGGACTTCAAAGGCATCCTTGATATACAGGCTAAGCCAACAGGCCACCTTGAGAGTTTACGAGTTCAAGACACTATGATTAAGCAGAGTTTACAAACACTGTGAATTAGACTGTTTCTGGAAACAGAGCAAAGACTACCAATGCTTCAGTGTTTGTGACATTGTTTTTTCAACTTACTTGTAATTTTGGCTCACCAAACTAATACTTCTTAGTTACAAATTAAGAAGAATGCTCTAAATAAAAACCATTTTAAAAAGGTTGAATTCTTTAACATTGGAAAAAGAAAAAAAAAAGCAATTTTGCTTCGAGTGCAACTACTACAGCATGACTGGCACGAATCTCCAGTATGCATAAAGACATCTTAGTATGAAACACACGTACTGTATCTGTCTGGCAGTCTGGTCTCCTGGTTTATGGCCACAAAACTAGTGAGTTATGAAACTGTAAATTGTAAAGAGCTCTTTAGGCAAGAATGGATACAGAAATCCTAGAGCTGCGAAACCAAGCTCTGGAAAGAGCAACCTTTGAGTTTCCACCTAATAACATTATCGCTACCCAAAGCCGGCTAACTCCAGCTGCCTCTTTTAAAGAAGAAGCGTTTATTATCCCAGCCACCGCTCCGCTTCCCTCCCGAGGGGAGAAACAAGTTCTCACTCGCCGCACACACGTGGCTGGAGCTCAGACGCCTCCCCAGCCGAGTGAAATTAAAGTTTCCACGCGGAAACGCCGCGGGGACGGGCCGCTCCCTCGGGGCTGTCCCCGGCGCCGTGCTCCGCGGGCGCCGAACAGCCGCCGCACCGAGGGCTGGGGCACCCGGACGGCTCTGCCGGGCTGTGCCGTGCCGGGCTGTGCCGTGCCGTGCCCCCGGCAGCGCTCCCGCAGCTCCCCGCCGCTCCTCCGCGTCCCCTCCGGCGCCGTCGCGGCCGCCCCCCCGGTCCCGGTCCCGGTCCCGGTCCCGGTCCCGGTCCCGGTCCCGGTCCCGGTCCCGGTCCCGGTCCCGGTCCCGGTCCGCCCCACACCTGTGGCGGGTCTCACCTGGATCTGCAGCGGCACCAGGCGCACCTTGCAGCGCTCGCTGACCAGGAAGCCCTTGGGCAGGTCTATGTACTGGCTCCACTCCTCGGCGAAGAGCTGCACCACGAACTTGCGGTGCATGTCGATCTGGTCCCCGTAGAGGCTGAGGAACTTCTGGATCAGCAGCTCGTAGCCGGCGCCGTGCGGCACGGTGGAGGGCCGCGCGAAGACGGAGAAGCAGAAGAGGACGGGCACGGAGCCGCCGCCCGCCGCCGGGCAGCCCCCGCCCGGAGGAGCGGCTGCCTCCGCCGCCGCCATCTTCAGGGGCAGCCGAGCCAGCTCGCTGCGGCCCGCTCCTCCTCCTCCTGCTGCTGCTGCTGCTGCCGCCTCCTCCCCTTGGCCAGGCGGGCGGCGCCGGCGGCCCCCAATCCCGGCTGCGGCTCCTCCTCCCCGCCATGGGGCCCGGCCCGGCCCCGCCGGCCCTCGGGGCAGGGCACACCGCCGGGGCGCCGGGGCAGGGCGGGAAGGGGCGGTGGGGCGGCTCTGTGGGGCCGCCCTTCGCCTCCGCCTCGCAGCGGGCAAGGACCTGTTGCTGCGGGCCGGGGACGGGTCGGCTCCCTCGGGCTGCCCTCGCCCACCCGTGGCAAGCGGTGGCTGGGTGCGGCGCGGCGTGGTGCTGGCAGGCAGGTGGCTGCGGAGCGTCCCGCCTGCTCCATGCTGGGCTCCTCAGATCCACGGAGGTGTGAGGAGGATGCAGTGCAGCCGCACGTTTTTGTCATTTGCAGCTTCTCTACAATAAAGTCCCAGATTAATTAACCTTCTCTCCGTTCTCGTTCTCATCAGGAACTGATCAGCCACTAGAAATGTTGCCCAAATCTTTCCTGTAACTGCCAGGTCTTCTGTTCCTCCTCATTGTGCTTGGGGAACAGGCTCCAAGCAGCTTGTGGAAAGACAATGCCCTCAGTTAATACTACACGAATGTTCTTATGCATTGCCCAGTGTAGTTGCACCACCATCAAGGTTAATGCCAGTCTGCCTGGCAATATGAAGCTTGAAGTTTTTTTGTCTGTTTGTTTGTTTGTTTGTTTGTTTGTTACAAAATACATCACTTATATGAATTGATTTAAAAACTGCAAACATAAGGAACCTTTCAGAATTATATATTTACACGCTGATAAGCTGACTGCACTGGAGCAGCTTGAAGAGAGTATTTTACACTTCATCCAAAAGGCAAATGTGCAATGACTTTTGCACGTTACAGGAAAAACATGCAAACTGTATTTTTCCTAGGCATAAATTGTACAAAGTAAAAATTTAAGAGAATTCATTTGCAAATCTAAAATATGCATTGATATTGTCTTTTACTGTCAGTAAAATCAGAGGATTTATACACAGTTTCAATCTTCTTGCCAAAGCAGATAGTGTCAGTCAAAGAGTATTCAGTCTAACTGGGTCCATCCCTTTGATAAAAAATATTTTTAAATGGTGTAAACATAAGAGATCCAGTCCATCTGGGTTCTGTTTAAACATCTGATACAGTTCTGTGTGTGATAATATTTAGCTGAAAAAAGAGCAGTTTTCACCTCCAGAAATACATACATTGGAGCCTTCCATGCAGTCTGTACTATAGCTAGTCTGTACATACGGCTAATTATGTTACACCTAGTCTGCTGGCCATAAAAATATCCAGTAGCCTGAGTTCATGACTTATTTTAATTATTTGTCCATGCGTACCATTCTGCTGATTTAATTTATGAATACAACCAGTCGCTTAATGCTATTACAGTGGAGCCATAGAAGGTAAACAACTTTATGGCCCAGTCATTTATGGCCCAGCTGGCTTGAATAAGTTCCAGTTTTCTAAATGAAAAGGTGACAAATTGAAAACTCGTGGAATCTTATTTATTTTATGTGACTTAAATTGGTTTCTAGTTTTTAATTTGTACTTTGTTTTAATTGAGTACATTTCTAAAGTTCAATATATTTTTGCAACATCACATGGGTAGTGGTTTTGTTGATTAATGATGTCTTAAATCTGCTTCTTTTTTCCATTATAGCAACACAGGGCTATCTGTATTAAGAAAATATGCCATAGCAAGTTCTTACCTTTCTACAATTACAGTCTACAATGAATATATTTGAATAGAAATTACTCAGTTTTTATGCAGAATACATAACCAATATCTCGGTATGTTGGCAAGATTTGAGCTTATTTAAATAGCAAAAAACTTCTTGTTATCAAGGCTGGGATTGTGCAGGGGAACAGTACTCGGATTCATCTAGAAACTGCATGGGGAGAGACTCCTCTGCAGCTGCTGTTGGTCCCTCCCCTCTCCCAGGCCCAGAAGCAAGCAGGCAGCTGGGCCCAGAGCCAGCAGGGGCTGTCCAAGGTTTTATAGGCAAAGGGGCACAATGGCCAGATCCCTGCACACGTGGAGGTAAAAGCTGGCAGCTGCCTTCCTCACAACACAACCCACATGTCTCTACCAGAGGACACCAAACCTTGGCCTTTATCTTCCTCTTAACTTCCCTCATGTCTTACTGGATTGCCCTGGATCTTTTTACATTTCAAATCCTCTCTTCCCCCAGCAGTGCCACCATCAGTCTTTCCACTAATGCAGTTTTTCTTCTGAAAAGACCTTACATGCTTTTTAGTAGTCTTCTGTGCTTGGACCACACTGACCCACAGAAGAAGACACTTCTGATGGAGGCTGATCTCAAACTGTGGACTTTTCCTCTCAAGCTGTGTTCATCTTCAGGTTTCAAAGGATCACCCTGAGACAGTGCAACTCAGGAAGGTATGCTTTCCAAGCATGAACACCTGGTTTTACTGACCTTTCCTATGTCTTTTAATCACACAGTTCTTCTGGCACTGGCAAATCGGGTTGCCTATAAGTTGCAGAGGTATGGCACCATCATGAATATGGATTCATGATGCTGGATATTCTACCCCACCTGGAAAATCCAGCATAGCATCTTTTGTTTCACAGAAAGAAAATAAGACTAAAATGGACTACACATGGAAAATGTCCAGTGGCCAACCTTGTTTTGACCATTGAACTGACCAAACATGACCAAAGCAACCATGTAACTTTTACTCAGGTTGAACAACAGAAGTGTTAATAGAATTTGTAAAGTGCCCTTCTGACATTTCACATTGCAAGTTATGTGTGATAAATCCTTGTACACATTTAAGAGAAAAATATATTAAACTAGAAAGTCACTTATACTGATCTATGTACCCCATTTTTTAAGACACTGCCAACCTTACTCTTAGAAGTTCAGCATATGCAAAGTCATAAGAAGGGGTATAATCACAGAAAATACACATCTTGGGTTGTGTCTACACGCTATGAAAAATTGTGAAGAAATTGAAAACGAAGCATTAAAGATTTTAATTGCAGGCCAAATTTTCTTAGTCTAATTCTGAAATATTTATATCAAATCTTCCTACTAACAATACCATTGGTATTCTGCTCAGATGCAAGGCTCTGCCCACCACATGGGACCTCCTTTTCCTCCAGCAGAACTATACAAGGTCATCTGATTTGAAGTCTCTGGAAAGCCTTTTTTTGTATGTCCCATTTTCAGCAGTTAAAGAGAACTTCCATCAAGAGCAAGGGTGGGTGAGAAAGATGGCAGCTCGTGGCAGTCCACTTTCAAAATACAGCCATGCACTGGATTTCAGATTGAAGGTTAGAGTTCAGGGTATTAAAATGTAAGCTTCTTAGTAAGTAAAAAAAAAGCTACATATCTACATTTTTATAAGAAAAAAGCAATACAGAGTTCTGATTGTTGGATGTGGGTTTATCTGTTTCACAATCCAAAGTTTCAGAAATATATTTTCTGCTTGATTTATTTTATTTGTTTATTTCACTCTGCCTGAAAGCCTATTTTACAGTCATTTTGTGTAGAACGAACAAATGTCAAAGTGAATCTACTAAAATTGTACGCTCCCCAAAACATTCTGTTGCAAACTACAGCAAAATCATGTAACAGAATAAGTCCTAGAGAAAATTGTTTACTGCTCTTATGATGCCCTCTATCACTGAGAAAAATGTGAATGGTGTGTCATGCAGATAGCACTTTTGTGCTTTTAAACACCAAAGTGAACAGGTGGTTTTAAAATCAAAGAGAGCTGACAAATTTCCTACAGTTAAAATTTTCTTTGACATAGCAACTACTTGAAATTTACACAGCAGATACAATAGGAAGGAAGTCAAGGAAAAGGGAATGGGCATACTACTATACTTTATAAACTGGCATGCATAAATAAACTGCCTTTCTGCGCAGTTTCATTGATTTTCTATTATTTTGGTGTTACTCAGTTCCCCGGTGATGTTTAAGATTTTATTTTTTTTTTTTTCACAAGTCCAAATTAATTGTTTTAGTCTGCATGAGGGCATGACACAGATTATGTTGTTACAGCAGTAGCGTTACCACAAAGACCTTTGTTAGATCTCAAAACTTGTGCTGCAAACCTGTGTTAAGTTATCTTGTTGCATCAATGTAACCACATTAGAATACTGCTCAACAGACAGAGCTTAAGTTTTGCAGTCCTGGCTTTGCTGTTCTGGCTTTGCAGTCCCAACTGAACCTCTCTGCTGACTTCAATATATCTGGCTAGATCTGCATTGCATTTTGAAGTACCCTTGAAACTGGGCTTACATCCAAATTTAGTTGCTATCTGTGCTACATACCTGAGATAGTGTCCCTTGCACTGGCTGTGGGGCAATTCTGCTGATACTGCTGGAGAGAGGACATTGTAGGTGTGTACTCTGTACTTCAAAGTCGTGCAAACTGTGACATGGACTTGCCTCAGCAGCCTATTCCTGGCATAGCCACTTCCATTTAACCTCATCTGCAGGAATATTGTATTAACATCGTGCAAGATCCTTGCTAAGAGATGTCTATATTGTGGCTGCAATTGCCTGTAATGGTAATTTTTGTATGGAATGGTTGTGTCTTTGGGCATCCTGCATGTCAAATCAACCAAAATATCGAATAGTTCAGGTGTAGTGTGGAGGTAAGCTTTGATTGCCTATAAGTGAGCTAAACACGTCCTGCAACTGTGTTGATGCTGTTCAAATGGCAGACATGTTTTTGCAGCAGTGTAGATGGAAGGAGGTGTGATTGTTAAAAAGATTCTGTATTTTCCTGGAAGAATAAAGCACTGTTCACCTGTTTTGTAGCTTCATAGGTGTTTTAAAGCTCCATATTTAATAACCAATTCAATACCATGTCATTTAGTCTATATTTTCATATTCCAAATTGTGTTCATGTATAATGGCAGTTGGAACAGCATAGTAAATGTGGCAGTAGTGACCATATTGATAAAACATTTAATTATAATTTTTAAAGCATTTACTCACAAAATAATTATATGATTATTTTCTCTGTGCTACGTAAAAGAATGCTACGGCTTTTTCAAATATGGTAATGGTAACCCTCACATTTAAATTTCTATGAATAACTACATCTTTCTTCATTATTGACATTAAATGTGCTAGAGTCAATCTATTAAAGCACATTCCTAGTGTTGTGATTATCATTTATCTAGCTCTGAACAAGAAACTACAACAGACATAGTTGTCAGTATTTATTTCTTCAAGATCAAGCATTTCTGCCACTTCTTTTGAGGTCAGAGAATTACTTGGTACAAAGCATCACACCAGCTGCTGTTCCAAAATTTCATCCATTTTCTTCTGAGACAGGTTAATTATTTAAAAAAAAAAAAAAAAAAAAAAAAAAAAAAAGCTAATGAGCTAATGTAAGTGTACAAAAATTATATACTTTGCTGGTCACACTAAATGCCATCAAATGGAAGAGGGCTTTCTGTCTTCCTGGTTTCAAGCTGGCTAATGCCAAAGGCAGATATGTAAACTCATACTTGATGGAATCCATTTTTTTGACTGTAGGTTGATGAATTTGAACACATGTAACATTTCCTTTATGATATAATTGATCTACATGTCTTGCAGTCACTCCTCCATTATGTTTACATGTATCAGTTTTTGTGTTGTTAGGTTTGTTTTGGTTTGGTTTGGGATTTTTTTGAGTTTCTACTTATTTTTTTATTTGGAATTAAAGATCTTTAGCCACTGTTTTGAGTGTTGTCTGTACTGTGTCTTTTGCCTGACCCACAGTTTATTTTCATTTCTTTGATGACGTGCATGTTATTGGATCGAATGAGCATTAGTCACAAGCTACTCTTGAAAAAATTCTCTGTGCAAGTCCTCCACTGGGTTGTATAATTTTCTCCAGTTCAGCACAGCTCTTCTAGTTCATGTAATCCTCTCATAAGTTCACAATTCAATTAATCTGGGTTTGTTTTTTTTATAAGGCAAAAATGTATAAACAGTCATATCTGGGGGACTGTTGATTCTGCAGAGTTTTCGTAGTTTCAACAAGCCTCTTTCATTCATCCCTGAAGGAGTTTGCATGCTACCCAGGAGGTAATATTTTCTAGTGCTGTCACATCTCTAAAATGGTACCTTTTTCTCTTCCTTCATCTTCTTTACAGATTGTTCTAGTTTTTCTAATTGGTTGGACAGACACCTGGGAAGCTATCAGACTCCCCAGCTAAACAAGATTTTCAAACTTTGAGTAGTTTTGCTCCCAAATGAGTTGTTCATTCACAAACCAGTGCCTACCAGTTCAGCTTGCTTTTCAAATTTGTCATCTGTACTCTTACTCTCTGCTTTGTCTTTATCCCCAGCTATTGTGGCTTTTGGTTTTTGAACAAAAGCTGTAATAAATGTTGACATTACCTGGTAGTACCCCCTGGATGCAGCATTATATGTGAGGCAGCTGACTGTAACTGTGGTAGGGCAGGCAAGATTTTCTGAGCAGCTTTGTGGCCTGTACAAGTCATACTTGTGGGCTGTATGGCCAGGATGTTAAAGCATCACTTTGGAGCCAGTGGTTCTTCAGGCAGGAGAAAGGATCACAGACATCACAAGTCATATTCAGGGGTGGAAAATAAGAGGTAGGGTGAGGTGCCTGGTTCTTTGATGCTTTACTGGTGTCCCTCCATTAATACTCTGTATAGTGAAAGGTGTGTTTTGTGCTGTACAACTTTTGGTGGGGCATAATGCTTCTTCCACAAATGGGAGCAGTGCATTTTTTTGAACTGTACAGTCTGTTTTGTTCTTGGTAGCTGCTGTGCACAAAGTCACAAAAGCTATTTATTTTCTCAACTGATCATTATTTTATTATGTTGAGGCCTACTTTGCTTCCATTGATAAACTGCATGACCTTTTTGTAGTACCTACTGCAGTAGATTGCATTTACTGATGAAAAAAGAAAGCATTTGATCTATTTGAATAGTCAAGACAATTAAAAACTTCAGCTCTCAAAGATAAGTTGAAGCCATCCCTGCAGTTACATTCTGTCTACTGAACTGAGTTTGCAGTAACTGTCATTTTTCTCTCCAGTTTTACATAAATCATCTTAGTCAGCTACCTGAAGACATTAAATACAGCCAGTGGTGATATTTACATTAAAAGAGGCCTCAAGGAATAGTAGCTATTATCATTCTCTAATGCACCTGACTTTATGGGCTGCAAAACCCTCTGAGATGTCTGTCTCTGGACCCTAGGAATAACTGAAAGTGTGCAAAGGTTTTTTGTTTGTTTGTTTGTTTGTTTGTTTGTTTTCCATAGGGGAGGGCTGATCCACTAGGGAAAGCAAAAGGCAGCACCAGCAAGGACAGGGTCCCACTCTGGTCAGACCAGAAATGCAAAGCACTTTGCCAGCAGCCCACGGTCAGGTGATTGCTCCAGCATGGCCTGCCGAACCCCGAGGAGCAGAAGATGGCTGAACCTGTTGGTGCACGCAGGGTCTCAATGCAAGGCCTTGTCTTGTAACATGAGGTATGCATCCTAGCTTTGACAGATAGGGTAAAGTGTACAGGTTAGCCTTCATCCTTTGAAAATACAAGTAGATTATTCTGAGCTAAACTCTGCAGTGTCCATTTAAAAACAACCAAGTTCTTGCACTCTGTGCTCCCTTCTCCATGTATATAGCTACCCAAACCAAGAAGGTTCTTCTATCACATTTTATTCTTGCATTTTCTCTAGACATGCTATTCTTTTCGGAATATATTCTGTCCTATAATGGTGGGTATAGTTCCACTGTTAAAAGTTGTATCAGCAATCTGTAACACAAAGGAAAATGATAGAGATTTTTAAGAAGAGAAATATCTTCTTCCTGCTCTTCGAATGTCAGCATTCATCTCCATTTATTTTTAAATCAGTCACTCTAGCCCTCAGTTTCCCAGTTCTAAATATTTTATTTTGAGGATGTAATTTACTAACTCAAGAGCTCTTTCAAAAGCTTTCTAACTTGATTACTGCCATTTGGAACATCTGCCTGATAAACTTCTGCATTAGCAACCATTGAATGACATGTGGTTTTCATTCCTCAGGAGATTCATAAGTTTAATTCCGGGAATCCTTAATCCATGAGTGATTTTACATTAAAGAAAGAATTATCCCTTGCTTCCTTTTTCCATAAAATTGACCTTTTCTTTTCTTTTCTTTTCTTTTCTTTTCTTTTCTTTTCTTTTCTTTTCTTTTCTTTTCTTTTCTTTTCTTTTCTTTTCTTTTCTTTTCTTTTCTTTTCTTTTCTTTTCTTTTCTTTTCTTTTCTTTTCTTTTCTTTTCTTTTCTTTTCTTTTCTTTCCTTTCCTTTCCTTTCCTTTCCTTTCCTTTCCTTTCCTTTCCTTTCCTTCCCTTTCCTTCCCTTCCCTTCCCTTCCCTTCCCTTCCCTTCCCTTCCCTTCCCTTCCCTTCCCTTCCCTTCCCTTCCCTTCCCTTCCCTTCCCTTCCCTTCCCTTCCCTTCCCTTCCCTTCCCTTCCCTTCCCTTCCCTTCCCTTCCCTTCCCTTCCCTTCCCTTCCCTTCCCTTCCCTTCCCTTCCCTTCCCTTCCCTTCCCTTCCCTTCCCTTCCCTTCCCTTCCCTTCCCTTCCCTTCCCTTCCCTTCCCTTCCCTTCCCTTCCCTTCCCTTCCCTTCCCTTCCCTTCCCTTCCCTTCCCTTCCCTTCCCTTCCCTTCCCTTCCCTTCTCTTCTCTTCTCTTCTCTTCTCTTCTCTTCTCTTCTCTTCTCTTCTCTTCTCTTCTCTTCTCTTCTCTTCTCTTCTCTTCTCTTCTCTTCTCTTCTCTTTTCTCTTCTCTTCTCTTCTCTTCTCTTCTCTTCTCTTCTCTTCTCTTCTCTTCTCTTCTCTTCTCTTCTCTTCTCTTCTCTTCTCTTCTCTTCTCTTCTCTTCTCTTCTCTTCTCTTCTCTTCTCTTCTCTTCTCTTCTCTTCTCTTCTCTTCTCTTCTCTTCTCTTCTCTTCTCATTTTCTTTCCTTTTCATGGAGAAACAGAATATAGGGGAAAAAAAGAGATCCGGAGATCTTTTTTAGCTGTAATCTGTAGTTAGTATCTTTGAAAGAACAGAATGAATACTCTCATAGTCACTCCAGGTCTGGCAACACCTGCACAATTAATTAACCATATTCATAACAGCAGGGCTGAGTGGGAATTGACCAATTTTTGCAGGTAACGTATATAAATATGTCTGAGGCATTTTGTAAGAATATGTACTTTTTCTTGAGGTGTGTGTTAGTGCTGTAGCATCCAAAGAAAGGCAAAACATAAAAATAAAATAAAATAAAATAAAATAAAATAAAATAAAATAAAATAAAATAAAATAAAATAAAATAAAATAAAATAAAATAAAATAAAATAAAATAAAATAAAATAAAATAAAATAAAATATGAGACAAATATACAAGTGCTTTTCCTTTTTCTGATTTTTTTTTTTTCTCTTTGGGGGGTTTCTTCTGCTAGGAGTAGAGATTGTGTGACTGTGGGCTGTAAAATGAATATTTTTTCACAACTAGAGCTTAAAAATCAGTAATATTAACAGGGCTTTATAAATTAAGAATGATGCACTGAAATATATAGGGCCAAAGTTATTCCTTGTGTTTTTTCAGTGAGTTCAACTGATTGGCATTGGCAGTGTTACTAAGAATTCTAGTAGCTGAAATCCTTTTTCTTTTTCCTAGTAACCCTTGGGGGTGTTACTTCAAAGCAGAATGATCACATGCGATATTTAGGCTTTAGAAAAGGAAAGGAAAGGGAAAGCAGAACTCCAGTGCTGACTATAGGATTATGACTTTCAGCCATCCATACTACGAGGTGCAATGTCTTGTTCTCTTTAAGAATTTACAGTGAGAGAAGCTCAGCTATGACCACAGCTATCAGATGTGTAAATTAGCTCTTGTCATACACATTTTCACTGTTCAGGAAGAAACTTTTTTTTTTTTTTTTTTTAAATCTAATCTTGAGAACCAGCCATAACTTTTTCAAATGACTGCTTCCGGGTGACTCTAGTCTTAATGTCACAGTAAATATGTAATTCTTTTTTTTTTTTTTTTTTAAGGAACATTTAAATAGTACTATTTTTTCAACAAAATGACATCAAAATGAGTCATAGTTTTTTGTTTTTTTTTTTTTTTTTTTAAATGCAGCAGACCCTATGCTACCTAGTGCGTTGATTTCACTCTGTACAGTTTCAAGGTTCTGTAGGCTTCTGTACTGAGAATGCTTAACAGCTTTATTAAGCAGAGTCAGGGTGATGGTGACACAAGGTGAGATACTATGATTTATGAGATGCGGAAAGAATGGTTTCCACTGAATTTCTGTGGGAATTGCCAACAGAACGTGTACAGGGCAGCTAACACAAGTGTAATTGTCACCCACTGCCTGCCTGTGTAAAGAAAGGCTCACCTGACAAAGCTACTAATAATTCACTGACAGTCCTCATTAAATCCTGGAAACTGTTTCTAGAGAACTCCTTTTATGGTCTTTGTCTACCAAAGCAAAGCAGAGATTATCTTAACTAGGTCACGTGTTTCTGAAGAAAAACACTTGTACTGAACATTGTGTAGAGAAATTCAAGGAAAATAGAGACCATAGGATCAACATTTTGGTTAGGGAGGATTTATTTTCATTTCCTGTTACAAGATAGCTGAACAAACTGAGAGATCTTAGGCTACTGTTTTGACTGCATTTTGCTTTCTTATATGACACATTTCTCTAAAGAATTTTAATATAGCACAAGAGGAAACCAAACGGTGTTTTAAAAAATCTGTACATCTGGAGATGTACAACCTCGAGGTAGTTCAGAATGTACCTGGCAAACAGCACAGGGACTTGTTATTGTAAACAAAGATGCGCCAGTATAAAAATGTATTAAGACAATGGTGAGTCATACTTGTTGGTTCAAAAGTATGAATTTCCCAATAAAACCACTTTGTTAATGGCAGATTACAGGTATTTGGGTAGATGTAAGCTTCTCTTCACAAAAATTGGATTTGGATAACAAAATGGAAATGGAGTCATATAGCTTACACTCCAAAAGAGGTTTTCCTCATCTTATTACAGAATACAGCTTTGTTAGTGCAGCGATGTATGACTGATTAGAGTGCTTTCACATAACCATCAATAAATAATTTCCTCTCCTACCTTTAATTTTTAATTCTAGTGAAATGCTTGTATAGAGACTGAGATGAATGCACATGGCCAACTCTTACTGACAATCTGTAGAATTATAAGCATTTGGAAAAAAAAAAAAAGTTTGTTTGTTTTTGTGTAATTCCAGGAGAGTACTCTGTGCCCCCAGCAAATCAGAATTATATTCCTAAAGGCTGCCAGGAGGATTTACTATATAATCCTCTTCTCACTGTTCCCCACTACTCAATTTAAGCAGTTCTTGCTCTTCAAGTTGAGTTTTA
Organism: Aythya fuligula; assembly: GCF_009819795.1. Taxonomy (NCBI): domain Eukaryota; kingdom Metazoa; phylum Chordata; class Aves; order Anseriformes; family Anatidae; genus Aythya; species Aythya fuligula. The sequence continues at coordinate 50,720,738 of NC_045593.1, forward strand.
TGTATCCTGTTCTCAGGCATATACATGTAGTTCTGCCTTTACTTTTTGTAAGGAGCTGTTACTCTGCTTAATAGCTATGAATTCTGCTAAGCATCCAAGCTGTTGAACATCCAAGCACTGGAACAATGCCTGTAGCTTCTTGGGTTCTTTCAGCCACTTAGCTTCAAGGATGAGTAATATTTGAATCAAGCATAATGGTTTCAAATGAAGCAAGAACTTAGATCTCTTATAGATATATCCATAAGATATATATATATATACATGATACAATATGATAAAATATATATATAAATACATACAAAGATATATAGATAGATAGATGGACATAGATATGCTTAGTGCAGTGCAAATTTATATAGCTAATGAGCTGTTTTTATTTAGGGCTTTTAAAATATTTTTTTCATAGACTGAGGACTTCATCCTGTTGCTTATGAAGCCTTACATACCCAGGAGTAAGTGCTAGTCTCTATGAGAAGATAGCAAGTGGTGGAAAAAATGTCTCTTTCTTCCTTGTCTATCACTCTCTGTGACTGACTTAATCACCTCCCATTCTTTACATTTCAGTGGTTAATTTGGGGTGTACCATGCTTACTGGCAACTGACAATTTCTTTGACAACTTTATTTTAAAAAGTGAGAAAAGATATCAAAAACTTGCATAATAAAATGCAGCTAATGGAGATATTTAAGAGGTGTGTTTTTCAGATATATAAATTGTGTTAATTTCATGAGAACGATAATAGAATTATAATCTACAAGTATTAAATTTCACTGCAATGTTAGTGACATGAAAAACAAACTACAGTTCCCGATACTCCATCTAAACCTAAGAGGGTGCTGTTTTTTAGAAACTGACAGACATAAATACTTCTTTTAAGTTTAAAACTCTGACATTTGAATCAATGACTTCATTAGCTTTTTATGCATCCACTAAATATAGCTGGTAGTTTTCCTTGACAAAAAAAAGTTAAATGTCAGAATACAATTTTAATGTTCATACCTTTCATGTTAGTTTTGCTTTCTGTGACTATTATGAACTTACTAAGAAGTCTTATAATTCAAATGTCAATAAAATAGACATCAGAGAGGGCTCTTACTTACTAACGTAAATATTCATGTGGGGCATGCTGTTCTTACATACCTTTAGGACAAGAAGCAGGCAGAGTGAACTAATGCTCAGGCTTGTCTCTCCAGAGATCAGTAAAACTGAATGTACCAGCCTGAATCCTGTTACATGGAAAGCACAGTTTGGCACAAATTAATCCCTCTTTACTGTTTTGCTCATGAACTAAGACTGGTATACCATATACATTTCTGCCTGAGCTTGACAAGCTGTGTCCAGGGGAAGGAGGGGGAGGGAGAAGGGGTCATATCCTGCCTGTAATTTTAACAGTGTGTTACACTCAATGGAGAAAACTATTAGAATATAATAGAAGTTAGGCATGCTAATATGTTGTTAGAAAAGTATTGTAAAGAACCTAGTAACATTGACTTCCAAAAGAACACTTTGGAGACATGTAGGTAGATAAGGAAATGTTTAATAATCTCAGAGGTTTAATAAATATTAAAATAAATATCAGAGGTAAAATCAGAGTAAAGATCAGAGGTAAATATCAGAGGTAAAAATCAGAGGTAAATATCAGAGGTCCAACAGACTTCCTATCTAAAGTGACAATTTCAGCATTAGTATGTTCTGTTATGATTACTTTTTTTTTTTTTTTAATATTTCTGAGGAGAAAAGAATAAATGAGAAATGAAGCATAAAAAGAGAACTGAATGGAAATTGTGCTCACAACTAAAACATGTTTTTCTTGAATCACAAGCAAATTTCTAGTTGGCATTACTGATGAAGTCACCAGTTAGTTTCTCTGCCATCCATCATTCCACAGCTGGAATGCAAATCAAGAATGTACAGAGACCTTTTCCTCTTTACATTTGTATTTTTTTAGGTTGAGAGACTTCAATCAGAAAATATTATCTCAACGCCTATTAAAAGTTTCATTTCTAAAATTGAAAAGATATGCAGCTATTTAACTGTCTAATTAACTATTTTGAGCATAAATAGTATTGATGCCAGAGTTTGGCAATTACAGATACCTTCCATGCATGTTAGATTAAGTGAACTTGTCTGATTTTGAAACCTGTGAGTATATTTTGTCCACATTCTCTTAACAAAGATGAACAAATACCTGTCAAAAGCAAATGAGTGATGACAATTACTAGACAAATGACTGAATAACAAAAAAAGATGTCAGGTTTTGGATTGAACCTATTTTTTTCAACGGTATTTTAAAAGCAAAGGTATGTCCTTCCACACATTAAGTGCTGTAAAAGAATGAAAACTCTTTATCTGCACACAACAGGCTGTACTGAATGAAAGAGCATAATTAGTCAGCATTGTTCATATTAGAATTCTAATCAAGGCATTCACTCCTCTCTTGCAAAAATGTACTTCAGATAGTTAAAGGTGCTCAGAACTCAATTTGTTATGATGTTCTTTTTTCCTTTTATTTATTTATTTATTAGCTATGTAATTGAGTTCTAAACCCAGAGCCACCACAATTTATCAGGCTTGGCCAGTCCTATTACTTACCAGTAATGCATACTTGAAAGAACTATTAATTTCTTCAGTATATCAGTACCAGTTACTTGAAGAAAAGGAGGCACAACAAAAATATATATATATATATATATGTGGTTTTGTTTTTATTTTATTTTTTGCCAGCATAAGTGTCCTTCTTATGAGTAATAATTATGGAGTAATAATAGTAAAAATATATATGGGACAGGAGATCTTATGTGAGAAAACATTTCCAATATGGGAATATTGGAAATATTTAATAATGGGAACTGTGCAAACCTCATAGTGCCAGGAACAATTCTAGATGGAAGTAGGTCAGTGTATCTCCTGCTGCAAGACTGATTTGCTAAATCCCTCTCTCCTTTAACTATGTCAGTAAAAGCAACTCTTAACTGCCAGATTTGAACCATATCTGATGCAGTGTTTGGAGATACTGAATGAAGACTATTTCAGTAGGAGATTCTGAATGAAGACTATTTCATGGAGAAGTTGTAGATTTGTTAGTTATACAGGAATTTTATTCCCCTCTGGTAATGACCTGGTTTATTTTAAACTACCATTGCCATCTACATAATATAATCTATCATTAAGGGTGTATATGATGCGTCAGGAGTTATGTCCCAAACCCCAGGACATAATGTGATGATTTTCTGATGTTACCCTTGTAGTGCAGTTAATTACCAGACTATGCTGTCAGTTATTGACAGCACTGCTAATTATATAAGATCTCACTAAATTTATTCCTAAAATTACTGCTGTTCATTTAGAACATTCTTTGGCTGTCTGCTGAATCTTTGCACCTAATTTTACATTAAATACTTTTTGAAGATGGCAAATTTTAAACAGATGGAAATTACTCACTTAAAATCAGTTTTGACTTAATGAATAATTTCCATAGAAATTAGTATGTGTCATAATTTCTGCAATGAGTGAGAATGCAGTTCAAGTAACCAGTTTCATAGTTAACTGAAAAGGAATATTTATTTATTTATTATTTAGAAGCAAAGGGTCTTTTTTGTTTGTTTGTTTTTCCCTGCATATCTGTCTAGCAATTTCAATTAAAAAAAAATGTAAGCAGGACTGCTTCTCTCTACCTCTTTTTGTCTTACACACACACAAAATAAATGAGAAATCAAAACCAGCGAAATCATTTACTTTGTCATCTACAGGGAGTTTGTAGAACAATTGAAATAATTTCTCTGTGGTGGCTGATATGGACACAGGAATGCTGATGGGCATGTGAGGGTGTACTGGATTCACCTGGCAAGATTTTGTCAGAGCGAGAGGGAGCTGCAGGGCCATCTCCTGTTGGGAAAGGCCAGGGCTGTCCTGTGCTTGTTGCAGCTGGCTCCAAAAGCGACCTGCTGCTTGCCAAAGCTGGGCCCATCAGCAATGCTGGTTGCACTCTGAGAGAGAAGATTTAAGAAAGAGGGGAAAACATTGCACAAGAGCAGGTGAGAGAGGGGAACGAGGTAGTGTGAGAGAAGCAGCCTCGCAGCCCCCAGGTGAGTGCCGCAGGAGGGCAGGAGGCAGCAGCAGGCACAGGGCAGCAGCAGTTCCCCTGCGGGCTGTGCAGGGAGAGGCCCCTGGTGGAGCAGGCTGTCCCCCTGCAGCCCATGGGTCCCACATGGAGCAGATCTCCACGCTGCAGCCCCCCCATGGGTGGAGGAGCCCCCGGTGGAGCAGGTGGATGTGGCCTGGAGGAGGCTGCGGCCCATGGAGAGCCCCCGCAGGAGCAGGCCCCGGGCTGGAGCTGCAGCCCGTGGAGAGGAGCCCCCGCAGGAGCAGGGGGTCTGGGGGGAGCTGCCGCCCACCTGTGAGGGACCCGTGCTGGAGCAGTTTGCTCCTGGGGGATGGATGGATGGACACCGTGGGACGGAGCCGTGTGGGAGCAGTGCTTGGAGAGCTGCTGCCTGTGGGCAGCCCCCGCAGGCTCAGTTGGGGAAGGACGGCATCCATGGGAGGGACCCCACGGGGAGCATGGGAAGAGCATGAGGAGGAAAGAACAGCAGAGATAAATCCTTATGAGCTGACCACAATCCCCATTCCCCATCCTAGTGCACCATTTGGTGTGGGGAGGAGGTTGAAGAATCATAAACAGGGGCAGTTTAGATTCCTCCTCATCTCTTGAAAAGCTATATCCACCTGAGTTAGTGGAGGGGAAAAAAATTCAGGCTGTGATCTGCTTATAACTTTGTATTTTTTGCCATTTCCTGAGGATTCTGAGAGAGACTTGTGAAACTTACCCAGACTGCAGCTGTATTAACTATACCAGGTCCTCTAGGACAAAGAGAGTGGGTAGTGTTGACACTTAGCATTTTACACTCCCTAAATAAGCATCCCAAATTCAGGTCTTTAATTTTTTTAATAAATGCTTCTTTCACCATTGACCATCCCAACTTGCAAATAATACTCTAAAGCTCAAAAGTAATTACTTGTATTTATTTTAATCCTTTTTTTTTTTTTTCCCTTCTTTTTTCTAATAAGTGACCTTAGCAGTGCAGCTCTCCATCCATACCCCTGCCACCCTGTTGCTGCTGTACCCTCACTGCACAAACTAAAACTTCCCAGGCACAATTTTGCAGCAACACTTAAGCCCCCAGCCCATTCCACATGTTGATCTGAGCATGAGGGCAGGAAATGAACAGGTTGGTCAAAATACCTCAGCTTTCTCATTCTGAAAGGAGGGCCTTCGCAGTGTCTTACATAAACCTCATTATAATTTGGCCTAATATCAGTACCAATTCAACAACTTACGTTAACTGTGGGAAATAAAACATTTTGCAGTAACATGCTTCAGTGCATGCTGACACCTAACCTACTAGCTAAAAAAAAGCAAACAACAGCATGGCAAAAATATTGTTTTTCCCCTAGGAAATACAAAGCCTATGGCTATGTAGTTTTTCCTGTTTTTCATTCTTGATCTCATAACCATCACAGGGATAGAAGAGCTCTTTTGAAGGGCTCTTTTGCAAGTCTTTGGAAACAATGAGATTGTCATGATAATGTCATAAATACATAATGTCAGAATGTCATAAATACAGGGGAGTTGCTGGAATTCTGTATTCTCTAGCGGTCACAGCTAGGAAACCAATTCACATAGACTATTCAAACCAGCTGAGTTAGAAGAGTACTGCTACTGCTGTAAAGCACCTCAGAGCTCAGAGACACCATTGGCAGTACTGCCACATGCAAGTTAGACACCTGAATTTTCTCATCTGTAATGCTGTTTCTGTCCTAACCTTCCCATGCAGAAACAGTCTTCTCCATCTTAGGTACATTACAAATTAAGCCACCAAATAGTGATAGTCCCAAATTTTTTCTTTATTTCTTTCTTTCTTTATTTTTTTTTTTTTTTTTTGGAAAAGTATTTACTTGTCTGCTTGTATTTTTTTTTCATGTTTCTTTTTTTCTCCTTTCTTTTGATGTTAATGGTAGAACCTTTTCACTAGTCATAAGCAGTATCAAACATTTTAAAGCAGAACAAATAAAAAGTGGTAAATATAACAACAAAGTTGAGTATTTGATTTCAATATACTAAGTTTTATTCTATTACAAGATTTAAGAAATTACTGTAGATCTCAGGGTACATTTTTTTTTTTTTAATTATGAAAAATGTATTATTTGCCACATTAGTGTTGCAATAAAAGAAAAGAGATCCTGAAGTATAGTCAACACACATATATGGTGAGATGGACATAAAAGATAAAATAGTTTTGATTTCAACAACAATGTTGCTGAAAATTGTAATCTATCTTGCAAAGTTAGATTTAACTCTACTGTAAATACTTGACTCTTAAATTTGCAGTCCATGATTAGAAAAGTGGAACTGTGTTCAGAACAAAACATTAATATTTGTATCAAACCAAAACAAGAAGCAAAAAAAAAAAATCTTCCTGGTGTTGACAGCAATTTGGGGAACTACAAAAAGAAGCAGATACAAAAAGTGGAACTGCTCAGGAAGTGCTAGACCATACCAACCCCTTTCACTCTTACCTAGCAGTTGTCTCCTTTCCTCTTTATGTGCTTAACACATAACATCTAACATATAATAACATCTAACATGAAGCATGATGTTGGTGACATATTGTTTGGTTTTGCTTACTTGTGAATGACAAAACTGCAAACTTGCTTATTTGTACCGGCAGTCCCATGAAGAATATAGCATTCAGAAGCAAGCAAGTTAAGAGTCTTTGTATAATTTCTATTGCATTCTTGTGTGCAGAATAAAAGGTCTGGAGTTCACAGTTGGCAAGAATCCAAACAGTAGACAATAGGTGCAATGCAGTTTATTAATCCTCCAGACAGCAGGAGAAGCCACAGGAGCCCTGCCAAGATAAGGAGACCACCAGGTGCTGAGGAGCATCAGCACGTGGTGGAGGCTTGCTCCTATTTAAGTGGTCAGCACTTTTCTAATACCGCTTCATGCACATTCGTGTATTGGGTTCTGGTCACAGTGGATGGTCCAATGTGGTCACCCTTATGGCAGCCACCCCATATGGTCAGCTTCCATGTCTGAGAAAGCTTGAAGCATGATGGGTGAGCTCCTATCAGAATATAGAATTTGTGTGGGCTTGACCTTCAGCCAAGCAAGTTACAGCTGGCTACTTGAAATATGCATGAGATAGCAACAAGCAAGAACAGTCACTAGCCAATCACCTAACTCCTTGCAGTGTCTTATAAAATGGCTCACATACATTGGTTTGGGATTTTAAGTAAAATCAATGAAAGTGATAATCAAAGAAACAGAAGTAGACACAATTTCTAATGCATTGTTTGATGAACAAAGTAGAAAGAAACAAAGAAAGACAGAACAGAATCCCCCTTGCAGTATTCCATAGTATTGGTATACTTCTGGCCATTAAGGCCACTGATCAAAGCTGGCAACATGATCCATTAGAGGAGGACATTGTCCCATTATTTGTACTGTGTAAGTAATGTATTGAAACAGGCTTTTAAAAAGTCTTTAAGCAATCAGACTTTAACTGAGACAGTACAAAATTTGTTTAAATAATCTTATATTTTATTTTAAAACTTTTGCAAAGCAGTGCATCAGAATATATTATTAGGAATTTTTTAATTTCTGCTATTTTTATACCCATAAAGAACAATTTCTGGCAATCATTAGTAAGAGTAAGGAGGCTATTTATTAGTCAGTATGTATGACATAAAGCCCTTTAAGAATTATTTTTGTGCTATATGAGTGATTTTCTTCCTACTTTTGACATGCTGCTAAACATTACACAAAAGTTTGGTCTGTCTTCATAACCTGATACTCCAAAGAGCCAGTTTAACAAATGGAAGAGCATGCATTATGACAAAAAATCCCAGCAATAATGTTAGTATTAACTTTCTAGTTTTGTTTTTGTTTGGAGGGCTTTCTTCTATTTCGTTATCTTTCATCTTATGTTCCATCAGAAAAGTCCTCCACATAAGAGTTTTCTTCCAACCCTTTTCAAGCCTTATTTCCTAAAACATATATTTGTAAGTACATATGAAATGTAAATTACACTAAAAATAAAAATATGTTACTGGCTTATTTTGTCTATATAGAACTAATAACAGTTTCTGTCACTACATTTTTATATGTTGGATCTTTTTTTTACTATTTCGCATTCCCCATATCATTCATGTTAATTTAGTACTAAAAAAAACTATCAGACTCTGCATCTATATTCCAAAATGAAGATAAAATAGATTTCAATCCTGTTTTACAGGTCATTTACTTGTAATTGATCTCAAGAGGTAGAAATGATTAATGAACAATTATCAACTGAGGAAAGATACAAGACATACTTGAAAGTAAATATAAAGTATATAAAATACTGTTCTGGATAATAACATATAAGTATTGGTAATTATTTTCACTGCTTCTAACACAGTAGCTCATGTAAAGACACAGACTGTCTCCTAATAGCCTATAAGCCTATACAGTTAATTAAAGTTTCATTTGCCCAGATAAGATCCTCTCATGTACTTCTTTGGTTAACAAGACGTATGCTTGCTTAGAATTATCTAAAAAATAAAGAGGATCAGTAACTGTAGATGGATTAAAACCTTCATCCACTAATCGAAATTTTTGTTGTTTGAAAGTTCCAGTCATTTCCATTGTTTCCTGTAGAAGAGATAAAAAATATATTTATTATTCAGTAGAAGAGCTGATTTTCTTTTGCTCACAACATTTGATTTGAAAACAAGTTTTTGTTTTTAAAAGTCTTACTTAATATAAGATCTGTTTGGCCTTATTACTTTGTAAAACAATGTTTTTCCCAGCATTTTTGTGCTGCACCACCACCTGTTGACATGTGGATAAACACTGCAGCCTCTTGCTTTCTGAATTGTTGTGTAGTTATCAAATGTTATCAAACCCTTTGGTGGAGCCCCACCATGCCTCAGACAACTTAGCATCTTCATTTGTACACATTATAAATCCACACATCAGAAAGAATCTCAACAAATAAAATATGCTATTAACAGGAACTACTTACTGAAAAAAAATCAGGAAATTCTCTATGTCTTTGACTATTTTGGTATTAAGAATGGGTTGAAAGAATCACACAAAATTATTGTGGTCCAAATAAAGCTGGATTTTTACTACACATTTTATAATGTTTTCAAGCTTCTCTTCAGAGTCACTGTGTCCCTTGGAAAAAGTAGTAGGAAACATCTCTACTGAGATTTTTTTTTCTGTATTTCTATTTTTTTTTCCTAAACTTCATCTTGTTTTTCAGTCCCTATGAACAATATAGAACTCTGCTCGTTTCCGATTTTTTTTTTCCAGGCATGCCTCATATACCTTTTTCTTCTCTCACATCGAAAAGAAAATTTCCATCTGCCTTGAAAAACAAGCACATCAATTTCTCCAGTAACTACACTCCATCTTCCTACTCTTCTGTTCTTAGTCCAGCACTAGATATTTTCTTTCTACATTCAAAACAAGTAGGATTTTCTGTCTTCCATCAAAACCCAGTGTCACAGGCACCACTATCCTCTGCAGTGACTAATTTACTTAATTCTCATCTCAAACTTCAGTAACCTTAACTGATTTACCACCAGTCTTGGATTTAACTCCTCCACTACCACTCTAGATCATGCCAGTTAAATCTCTGACTGTTGTGCTACTTAATTCATTAAATAATTTTGACAAAGTTCCTAATGAAATTTTACTTATGAAATTTTAGTACAGTTACTGTTTATTCCCTTGATCTGTCATCAACCCTTAATGCATAATTAATTAATTAATTCTGCTATTCATACTTTCTCATACTCCATGGACTTGTGAGAGTATGTTTCTTCATTATGTCTATCCTCCTTCTGTCTTCTGAGCTCCACTTACTGGTGTCTTCTATTCTATTTTTACATTTATATATTATATATGTGCAAATATCTGATTGATAGCAGAATGCTTTCTAGACTTACTATTTTTTTCTCATTTTCAAGGTTTTTCACAGTCTTTTCCTTTTTACCCCTTTATTCTAATCAGTATTCAATCTCTGACTGACCCAGAGAACCAACTCCCATAACCTATGTTCTTTTTTCAATGATTTTGTTTTTCAGCTTCCCTTTGGACAAAGAAGACTTTCTTCATAACCATCTTTTTGCTGTTTGCCTTTGTCATGGTGTTCCTAAAACACTTATCACAAATGAAGATGCTCACAAGCTTCACTTATCACAGCGATCCATACTGTGTGTTTTCTATACTCTCCCTATCTTTTTTCGTATCCATATATAGCCTATTGTAATCACATTTAAATTTTCAATTCTTTGGCAAAGGGACTCTTTTTTTCTGCAAACTGGACAAGTTACCACAGCAAAGCACTAGTATACAATTAGGCATGCTAGGCACTCTGATGGTTACGGTGGTGACAGTAATAATAAACATTTTTAATTTAGGCCCAGTAAATATGGCACCTTTTCAAATTCTTTTGTGTTTTTTGTCACTACATTACACAGCAAATAACATCTCATTTGTCTCATTTGCACTATCAATATGTCTCCTGCTCTACCTTTACTTTTCTATTCTCTTGTTTCCATCAAATAAAATAGATTTTAGATTATGAAATAAATAGATATATAATAAATAAATAAATAGATAAATAAAATAGATTTAGATTTTAGATGCAACGGTTTACATTTTACTAATCTGAACCTTTTGTTCTTCCATGTTCTTGCTTCTGATCTCCTTAAATCCTTTTGTATGGTATCCATTCTTACTGGTTTATGCAATTCCTCCCATTTTAACATAATCTGCAAATTTTATTATCTTTTTGTGTAATTCCTCTACCCAAAATACCGTAAATGGAGACAACAAATTGTGCCATTTCTAAAATTAAATTAAGTGATATATTTGCAAGCACTTTCTTTCTGTTATTCATTCAACTATCTCTGTATTGAAATGACATAGATGTTTGTATGCACAGTGCAGTAATGCAGCTTACCTGGACTCTTAAAAAAAGAGGACGGGCATAACTAGGTAGATAGGTCACCACTTGCTTATACATTTGCTCTAAGTCCAATGATTTATTCTGCTTTAAAATGAGAGAGGCCATTCCTGCTTTTCCTTCATGATCTGTGGAAAAGGAAGTAAAATGAGAATTTTCAAACATGAATAAAGTTAATTTTTTGTGAAGAGCGATACAAAAAAGAACTACACGAGACGTTTAGATGTAGAGCTTAGGGATATGGTTTAGTGGAGGGCTGTTAGCGTTAGGTTGAAGGTTGGACTCGATGACCTTGAGGTCTCTTCCAACCTAGAAATTCTGTGATTCTGTGTGATTCTGTGAATAATATATCATCTTCTGAGTTTCAGTAAAACAAAAAGATTGCATGTAGATTTTATATAGTATGACATACTTTTGGAGATTGTTCGAGTGATCAGTTAATAATGCTGCAAATGAGTTGGGCAAGTAAGACTAAATAGGGTACTGTCATGGAGTACCATACTCAATATTAATCAATATCTGAGGATAAATAACAAAACCCTCTCTCTCTCTCAAAAAGAGTGCTGAGGTGATTTCATGGATTACCAATTATATGTTCGCTTCAATTTTGGCCTTTCTCTCTTGCAAGTATGTTCCCTCAAAACTGTGGATATGAATGTTGACAACAGAGAGAGATTAAAAGTCCTAACTGGTTTGTGGGAAATGCAGGCATCACTGTTGGGGAAGAAAAACAAAAAAACAAAAACAAACAAACAAACAAACAAAACAAGTAGATAATAAAAACAATAAACCAGCAATCAAAAACAATTTCACATTTTAACCATCTGATATTAATAACAGCTAACCTTTTTCCTCCTTTCTATCCTCCCCCCCCCCTTTTTTTTTCTAATGCAATAGCTTCTATGAGGAAATTGATTTGCATACGTATTAAGTACAGCTCATGTACATCATGACAGCTCTATGAACTGATTCAGCTATTTCTTCATACAGGTAAGAATCAGCAAGCAAATGTATGCTCTCATATTTTTAATCCTGATTTTCAATCAGTCTTCTTCATTTTGATTTTTCTTGTTTTGTGGCTTTAAAGTAGTGGCAAGTGACACCTTTTCCACATTTTAAACACTTACCACATTACTTTTCCACATTTTAAACATTTTAAACATTATGTAGTGGGTTCACCTTGGCCAAGGGCTAAACATCCACCTAGCCTCTCACTCATTTTCGTTCTCTCACAGAATATGGAAAATAGAAAGAAGGTGAGAAAACTCATGGCAGTTTAAAAGGGAAAGCAAAATGTGTACACTAGCAAAGCAAAAAGCAGAATTCATTTACTACTTTCCACTGGTAGGCAAATATCCAGGCACTTAATGGAAAACAATGGCTCAGCCTGGGCAATGGTTGCTTGGGAAGGCAAATGCCATAAACAAAAATGTCCCCCCTCTTCTCCATTTCCCTAAACTTTTATTACTGAGCATGGCATCATATGATGTGGAATATCCTTTTGGTTAGTTTGGGTCAGCTGCCCTGTCTACATTTCCTCCTAGCCTCCTGCCCAACACTGCATACATACTGTAGAGAGAAAATCTTGACACTGTGTAAGCTTTGTTCAGCAATAGCCAAGCATTGGTGTGTTATCCACAAATGCAAAGCACAGAACCTTAAAGGTTACTATGAAGGAAGTCATCTCCCTCCCGGCCTCACCTAGAACATATTTTTAAAAGCCTTTAGCAATAATGGGGATCAGGCCCAAATAATCTCATGAAATTAAGCTTAAAAATATTACTGAAAAAAATACATTATTTTATGTATTAATAATTTATTTTTCTATCCGTTTGTTTCTTGCCCTGTCTTTAGTTTTATAATATTCCTGTTTTAGATGGTTATTAGGCTAAGTTAAAAGTGAAATAAAATAGTAGCCTTTATTCATATACTTTCAAGTAACTTTAATTCTTACCTTGTTGATGTGATTATTGTCTGACACATTAAAGTGTGGATTTTCCATGGCTGTATATTTAATAAAGCTTGAAACTTTTATTTAGGTTTTGTAGCTATCACAGTTTCATGAAAGATAGATAATTTTTCAAAAGTACACAACATTGCATGCAGATAAAAATACATGATTCACTGGCTCATTCACGAACAGTTGGTATTTTCTTCATCTACGTACAGATTTTAACTAGGTATTAAGCAGATGACTCAATGAGAAATGATTCATAGACTTATGACGTGAAATAAAAAAGTTATGAGAGTTAACAAATAAACCTAGGGGAAGAAAAACATAAAACTGAAGCTTTCTTTACCTGGCACCGATACACCATACACATTTGCTTCTTGTATGAAGTCCAACATTACGATGACATCAGAAACTTCTGTTGTTGCAACATTCTCCCCTTTCCATCTAAAACATGAAAAAAATAATTTAATACCATGAAAACATATGGTCATCTACTCTTTAAAAAACATTACCTTTAGTAAGACTTCCATTCAATTTAGGCTATTAAAAACTCAAATGTGTTCCTGCTAGTCATCTCGGTATATTGGTCTCATAACCAGCACTTGTAAACTAAAGTTATTACTTTAACTAAAGTTATTACATAAAGTTATGTAAACATATCTAGCACTTGTAATTAAAAGTGCTACTGGATATATCTATCACTATAAAGCACAATTAAAATTTATCATAATCTGATTTAATGGTTTGCAAAATTTTGATGTATGTCAAAATATATCAGATGTGACCAGTCTTCAGTATTGATATGTTTTTCTCTATTTCAGTATCCACTTCTCCTTACCCAAACCAAAACTATCATTGTTCAGTATGATCAGTGGAAATATTGTTCAAAGACCTGGACCTCCCACAAAACCTTCTGGAAATGATTTATCCAGCTCTGCAGGAGCACTTTTTACTAAATTAAGCTCCTATCATCCACTTCAAAATCATTATATACTACATCACAGTAGTTATAAACTGAACATTTCCTGCTGAAAACAAATAGAACAAGTATTATTCTACCCTGCATGTATGTTTTTTAATGAATAAAAAAAATGTAAAAAGAGACAATGATTATACCTGAAGGTATCTCCAATTCTGTCCCAAAAATACAGGAAGTTCTCATGGTCTTGAACCATTAGATCTCCAGTATTAAAATAAAGATCTCCCTTCTTAAATACTTCACTGAGTAATTTCTTTTCTGTATGTCTCTTATTGCCAGCATAACCAAAGAAGGGGTTCTTTGCATTCACTTTGGAAATGAGAAGACCAGCCTCACCTATATAGAGAAATTGAAATGAATTGAAATGAACCTATGATACACAATTCCTGTACTGCACATTAGTGTTTGTTTGCTACATGTGATATTTACAAGACCAGGACCCAAATTTGTCAAGGTCCAGTACATAAGGCCAAATAATAAAAGCTTACCTGCTTTGCAATTCATGTAGCAAAGTGACCGTAAAGACACAGTACAATATTCTCCACTTAAATTCCCAGTATTTTGTATTTCTTCTTGATGACTAAACAGTTCTCATCCCTCAACTGTGAGTTTAGTCACAGTAACTTTATCTTCTGAAAGCACTCACTCCAAGTGAATATTATGTCCCACCTCCCACACCTTACCAAATTTTTAGTGATGAGTCTCAACTTCAGCACTTTCCTACTGAATTAAAAAGCTAGGGTTTCTAAAGAAGCAGGTGTTCAACCAAGAGAGTAAATCCTTATTTAAACTCAGAACTTCAGAAATTCTGAGGACACTTCTGACGAATTTTCATTAATGTGATAAAACATTGTTGCTTTCTTTGCAAAGTAAAATATCAATGTTTTAATATATTTTTTCCTAAAAACAAACAATCAGAACAAACTAAAACAAGCAAACAAACAAACAAACAAACAAAAAAAAAAACAAGCAACAGAGATATGGGAATAGGATGATCCTGTTATGCATGTCGTATATCACAGGATTAGTTTCCTGAAAGTGGAATAGTATGAACTCCTAACAGTTTTGGAAGCATGTTCTGAACAACAAAACTTAAGTGTTGCATTACTTTATCAAATAAAAGAATTACAATGATAAAAATATGTAAAATAAAAATATATCTGAAGTTACGTCACTTACACCTTTTGGGAACCATATTTTCCTGGAACTGCCCATGTTTGATTAAGATGTGCTACAGAATCCAAACTCCTTTGAAAAATCTGCCTCAGCTCCCTGTTAAAGCAGTTTGCCTGATCTTTAAATATGAGTTTTTCTCACTTCAGCTTCCAGGCATTAATTACAGCTGTTATCTTCCCACAGTACAATAGGGATGCTTTAGTATCTGATAAACACTTTGAAAATAGGTACAATAAAGAAAAACTAGATATCTAATAAGTCTTTTGAAGACAGTTATAATCAAGCAACCTCTTACATATGTATATATTTGATAAACTAAGTACAGGAACAGTTTATCCACAGCAGTTAATCTCCAAAAACCATTTGCTCTAATTCAACAGACTTTCTTGTAGATCTCTTAGGCAATCATCTCAGTTTGTTAACCTCCTTTAAAAAATACAGATCACATTACTTACATATTCAGTGATAATACCATATTGTCACTTTTATACATTGCTCTCTGTGAACATATCCAAGTATCTCCTAAATTCTTTTGGTGTCAGCACTGCTGTGCTTAATAATGTTCTGTCTTATATCAAAAATCATATTGCTTTTTTCAGAGTAAACAATAATAGTTTATGTTGGCATACTACAGTAATACAATAGCAATTAAAAAAATAATCTTTGAAGTATTTGTATTGCAATCAAAAGACCATTGTATTCTACTGTAAAACATGCTTACCTTTATTAACTTTCTCACACCAACCGTGCTTATTTCTAATTGGTTCATCTTTTTGGAAATCATACTTGATTAAATCAAATGGAAAAAAAAGCTAAAAAGGGGAAAAAGTGTCATCAGTTATTCATCTACACAGTGACATCTGGTGGCAGCAGACATAAGCAAAAAAACCCTTTAGTCTTGGACATCTAAAAGAAGAATGCATTTCATTTAAACCTTGTGTGTGTAAACTTACACCATTTCCTGGAGGGAAGTAACATCAGAATGTTTATATAATCTGTAACTTTCAAAAATACTTCGTGAAGACAGAATTTTGATTTTGTTCATTTTCTTATAAATTAGTTGTGGGATGCACATATCAGTGGAACAGCTTACTGACTCAGGATAATAGAAGCATATCGGAGATTTGAACTGACATTTAATGGTGGCTGATATGAAAAGTATATTTTTATATAGGGATATTCTGGTGCCTAAAACAAATGGGAAAGCACAGGACTACATATCCTTACAAACAGAAACTTGCTTCCTACTGGGCTTTATTGCCTAACTAGCCTCAGTTCTTCCCTCTGAAAAGTCCTACCACAAGCATCAGCAGAAAGATATGTACTCCTATGTCATTTTACAAAGTTATGTAGCTGTAGATGTGCCATAGTTATGTCAGTATCAGTTCTGCATTTCTTGGAAATACTGTAAACCCATGTGTCCTAACACTGGTGATCTAACTGATCTACTTTTATTTTACAACCAACCTTCCTCTCATAAGTATCACAGAGAATATGACTCTGAGTAAGCTGAAGGCAAGATATTCTTATCAACACTACAAATCATGATATTTTTCCTACTAGATATGCAGGGTCTGACTCTTACTGCAGCTTCTTTTTCTACTGTGATATAAATCTAAATTAGACTTCAAAGACAGCGATAGGCTTGATACCACATGGACCACTGTTGTTGTGGTTATTATCCTAAGGCTTTAATTTGTCCAGCTTGGGAGTCTTCTAATTTCTGTTTTCATAAAGAAGTATATAGGCAATTTATTTAACAATGTATTTAATCTATTTAATGTTAGTCAAACCAAAGATATATAATATCTTTTCCCACAAAAATCCTGACAAGCAGAGAAAACAATTAAAAAAACCTGCACTTTTCACTATAAAGAAATATAATGTAATTGAAGGATGTTGTTATGAAAGTGACTGCAGTAATGGATAAAGTGCCAAAGCATAAAACCCTTTGCTTTTCTGCACCTAGTTTACACAAGTTGTACAATGATTTTATTCTAACTTGAAATGTCTTTGTACCTATATAACATCATTTTGTTTTCAAGAAGTCCAAATAAATAGGGGCTTGAATCAAACATTAAGCACACAGTTTCAGCCTCCTTTAGAAAAAAAATGTTTCACTTTTCAAAACTGACCATTGTATTGTAACCTATATCTAAATAAAAAGATATTTTAAACAGTTGACCAAATGAACAAGGTTGAAGTGTACTGCGCAAAATCAAGTCATGATCTAAGAGTTGGACACTTTTTTAATAAAGTCATAGGAAATTTTTCTTTATAACAACATTCTATAGTGTTTATCAAAGACAAGAATTTGAGAGCTAAAGGGTCTACCTTAATTAGAAAATAACTGTTTTACTCTTGACAAGCCACATGAGAGGTATTCATAATGAACAGTAAACAGAAGGGTTTTTTGCTGCTGTTGTTGTTTGTTTGTTTTGTTTTGTTTTTCCCTTGGAGAATTTGCTTTGGATTTCTACATTTAACACCTCCCACCCCCCTATTTCCCCCCTTTTTTTCTAAACAATGATATTTACTACTTCTATAATATGAAACGTTATTCTGATATTTTTGTATTTGTTCAGAATAGCATTTTGCCCTGCTCAGTTCCATTTTCATCCATTTACTCCTTCAGAGCTCAGTAGATATGTTTTGTCAACATATTAGTCTGAATGATGTATTATTTTAAGTTGTTTGAAATAGTCAGTAGCTTTAATTCAGTATTTGAGATCATCCAAGACTGATGTGACTCTTACTATTTATGTCACTCCATTTATCTTTTACTGCTTGCAGCTTTGACATATTATCTATGCCTATCTATGCCTAGTTAGGTCTTTGAAATAAGTCATGCAAATACTTGATTAAAAGGAGAAAACAACATGTATTGCATTAGACATGCACAATGAAAGCATATGCCAATATACTTTCTGTTCAAACTGCTGTCTTTATGTAAACAGCTTTCTTTCCATATTAAATAATAGAAAATGAAAGCTCCAGAGCAAAGCATTTAGTCTGGGTACTGGTCTACATTTGTTTTATCCCATTTAAAATTTATTGGAAAAGAGAGCCTGAACTGCTGAAGCATTACCATATTATTTTCACACAGTAGTGCATGCAGCATTCATAATTTTAATGTGTATTTTGTTCCCTAAAGCACCATGTAAATGCATCAAAAAAAAAAAAAAAAAAAGAGCACCATTTACTTAGTTGAAACTTAAAGTGAGTTAAACTGCAACATTACTGTCTATTACTGTGCAATTTGGATGTTATTTAACAACAGCATTGCAAAACCCTATATATTAAAAAAAAAAGAAAGAAAGAAAGAAAGAAAGAAAGAAAGAAAGAAAGAAAGAAAGAAAGAAAGAAAGAAAGAAAGAAAGAAAGAAAGAAAGAAAGAAAGAAAGAAAGAAAGAAAGAAAAAAAGAAAGAAAGAAAGAAAATTTAAGTTGTTAAATGTTTCAAAACTAGCTTTGATATTCCTAGTTTCAACTTATACTGAATGACAATAAAAAAAATATTAAAGCTAAGCTTGATATTAACAGAATCATCATATATTCCACCACAAGTAAGATAATTTGGAATACACTTAAAGTACCTTAGATTATCTTAGATCAAAACTAGTCAAAAGAGCAGAACCAACACTAATTTTTAGTTAATATGATACACATTCCTGTCCATTGACCAATGAACTTAAGAGCTGCCAGTGCTTGCACAAACACATATCAATGTCTTGTCCATGAATACAGTTTCACAGGGTCTTAAGACTTGGTTAAACAGCTTTTAAACTAAAAATGATATCTTCTGCCATTTGCTTCTATGGCTTCTATGGAAAAAAAAAAAGTGCATAGTACTAATTCTGTGTTGCTGTTTTACATAAGATGTTTTATATGCTGAAATGACATATGGATGTATTAGAACAAGTTCAGAGGAGGGCCACAAAGATCAAGGGGCTGGAGCACCTCTCCCACAAAGACAGACTGAGAGAATTGGGCTTGTTCAGCCTGGAGTATAGGGGGCTCCAGGAAGACCTTATAGCAGTCTTCCTGTACCTAGAAGGGGCCTACAGGAGAGCTGGGGAGGGAGTCTTTGTCAGGGAATGGAGTGATAGGACAAGGGGTAATGGCATTAAACCAAAAAAACAGAGATATTTAGATGAGGAAGAAATATAAGGAAGAAATCCTTCACTCCGAGGGTGGTGAGGCACTGGCACAGGTTGCCCAGAGAAGCTGTGGATGCCCCATCCCTGGAGGTATTCAAGGCCAGGCTGGGTGGGGTTTCGGGCAACCTGGTCTCATGGGAAATGTACCTGCCCATGACAGGGAGACTGGAAATAGGTGATCTTTAAGATCCTTTCAAATCCAAGCCATTCAATGATTCTATGAATGTTACCAATTTACATTTTCCATCAAATATGACTTAAATGTTTTTCAGCTCACAGCTGATTTTGATGCATACAATTTTGAGTAAGAAAGGTTTAGATTCCCGTAATTGTTGCAATACTTATGCTTAAAATAATGAAAAAATATAAATAAAAATTTGAATACATATTTTGTATGCTGTTCTTTCAGGTATTCTTGCCATGGATTATTTTTAGGCCTTATTATAAGCTTTCTTGTATCTCATCAGTTCTATTCCCCCATTGAATATTCTCTGCTGTCACACAGTATATATTTCAGTGGAAGACAGACATTTACATACTTATTTGATAGATGTTACTGAGAGTCTTTTTCAAAAAAAAAAAAAAAAATTATATGTATATACATAATTGATTTCATAATAAATTTAATGTATTATGATAATGTCATAATAAAATTAATCATAAATGTTAGCATACAGATATATGTCGGGTATAAACTTCAGACAGCATTTATTATACTACTATACTAATCTACATAATCTTCTTTGTAAAATATTTCAAGAGCTATCATCTAAAAAGCTAGTCAAATGATTCTACTATTCTTTTCACTAAGTCTATATGAACATTATGAATATCCACATTTAAGGGTTTATTGATATACCACAGTGATGCTTTCAAGCACATGAATCAATTCCTCTTACATAAAGAGTACTATGTGACAAACAGGTGCAAACAAGAGCAGTGCCTTGAGTTAACATCTCACACACAATCACTTCTTGGATGTCTGGCAACTGCTCCACCATTCATGAAAAATTACAAAATTTTTTCTCATTCTGAGGGCTTTTTTTTTTTTTTTTTTTTTTTTTTTTTTTTTTACAGATGTAACCTTTGTCAGCACTTCACCTTTGGAAACTGTGCCTTTATTGCCATTACAGAATCACAGAATCACAGAATTTCTAGGTTGGAAGAGACCTCAAGATTATCGAGTCCAACCTCTACCTAACGCTAACAGTCCCCACTAAACCATATCCCTAAGCTCTACATCTAAACGTCTTTTAAAGACTTCCAGGGATGGTGACTCCACCACTTCCCTGGGCAGCCTGTTCCAATGCCTCACAACCCTTTCAGTAAAGAAGTTCTTCCTAACATCTAGCCTAAAACTCCCCTGGCGCAACTTAAGCCCATTCCCCCTCATCCTGTCGCCAGGCACGTGGGAGAACAGATCAACCCCCACCTCGCTACAGCCTCCTTTAAGGTACCTGTAGAGAGCGATAAGGTCGCCCCTGAGCCTCCTCTTCTCCTGGCTGAACAAGCCCAGCTCCCTCAGCCGCTCCTCGTAGGACTTGTTCTCCAGGCCCCTCACCAGCTTCGTCGCCCTTCTCTGGACCCGCTCAAGCACCTCCATGTCCTTCTTGTAGCGAGGGGCCCAAAACTGAACACAGTACTCGAGGTGCGGCCTCACCAGAGCTGAGTACAGGGGGACAATCACCTCCCTAGCCCTGCTGGTCACACTGTTCCTGATACAAGCCAGGATGCCATTGGCCTTCTTGGCCACCTGAGCACACTGCTGCCTCATATTCAGCCAACTATCAACCATCACTCCCAGGTCCTTCTCTGCCTGGCAGTTCTCCAACCATTCCTCTCCCAGCCTGTAGCTCTGCTTGGGGTTCTTGCGCCCCAGGTGCAGGACCCGGCACTTGGCCTTGTTGAACTTCATGCAGTTGGCCTCAGCCCATCGGTCCAGCCTATCCAGATCCTCCTGCAGAGCCTTCCTACCCTCAAGCAGATCGACACACGCACCTAACTTGGTGTCATCTGCAAATTTACTGAGGGTGCACTCAATGCCCTCGTCCAGATCATCGATGAAGATATTAAAGAGGACCGGCCCCAGCACTGAGCCCTGGGGGACGCCACTAGTGACTGGCCTGCAACTAGACTTGGCTCCATTCACCACGACTCTTTGGGCCCGGCTATCCAGCCAGTTTCTAACCCAACGAAGCGTGCGCCAGTCCAAGCCAAGAGTAGCCAGTTCCTTGAGGAGAATGCAGTGGGAGACGGTGTCAAAAGCCTTGCTGAAGTCAAGGTAGACCATATCCACAGCCTTTCCCTCATCCACCCAGCATGTCACCTTGTCATAGAAGGAGATCAGGTTCATCAAGCAGGATCTGCCTTTCATAAACCCATGCTGACTGGGCCTGATCGCCTGCTTGCCCTGCAAGTGCTGCGTGATGACTCTCAGGAGGATCTGCTCCATGAGCTTCCCTGGTACTGAGGTCAAACTGACAGGCCTGTAGTTTCCCGGGTCTGCCCTCTGGCCCTTCTTGTAGATGGGCGTCACATTTGCTAGCCACCAGTCAACTGGGACCTCCCCCGATAGCCAGGACTGTTGATAAATGATGGACATTAGGCACAAAAGAAATGACATCGTATTTCTATTAGTTTTTCCCCACTAAAAGTATTATACTTCAAACATTTCAAACCTACCTGCTGTTATTCCAACTATACTTTTGCTTTTTGTATGTATGTATCACTTCATTCTAACTGTGTAACTATGCCAATAGAGAGTATATTTATTCCTTTGCTGTTATCACATGTACAGTCACACAAATCTCTTCTCCCCTTTTTCAATTTTCTTTCTTTCTGTTCCCAGATTAAGAAAGAGGTGTGTAGGAAATTCACAGAATATATGTCTAAGGATATCTCATCATACCATCCTATATGTCAAGAGGGTAAGATTTCAAACGTAGCATGATTTCTTTGCAGAAACAAAATAATTTAGTAACTGGAAAGATGTGCCCTCTTTGTGCCATTCTCTGCTTTCCAGCATAAGACAGTCTCACTTTTGAACTTCAGATCATTCTAAGGTCAGAGAATCAGAAATAGAGCTGCTCTTGTTTACATATCGCTAGATGTCCAGTGGATATCATGCAGACTGAAGTAAACAAACACAACAGCTACACTGCAGAATGCATTGTCTAATAACCTACAACCTGTAAAACATATTTAAAAACAGCAAAAGCCTTAAATAAGTCAAAACTTAGATATGGCATTAAAACACAGTGTGAGTTTGTGTCACAATACTCAGTTGCAGAATAATGAAAAACACATATAAAAGTAGGTCCCCAGACTTTATTATTATTATTTTTTAATATATGAAAACCACAAAAAGTATGTCTCATGTTTTCACCACTCATTCTCTCTCTTGACCTCGTTTTGATTTTTCTTTTCTGCAACTCCTTACACAATCCATACAGATACATAAACGTTTGTTCATGTCAACACTACTTTGCTTCAGCATATGGGGGAGCTAGCTGCTCCTGCAAACTAGAAAGTGTCACAAAGCAGACTGAAGGAGCTGTCATTCCAGAGTGACTACACAGGCAAAAAGAGCAAAGTCCCATCAGTTAACAGCCTGGAAAAAAAATAATTTGACACATCTAAGTAGTGTAATACAAAAATATTAATGTGTCATTTTGTTCTGCTGACATAAATTATTTGAGAGAAAGATCACAGAATCACAGAATCACAGAATTTTCTAGGTTGGAAGAGACCTCAAGATCATCGAGTCCAACCTCTGACCTAAAACCTAGATCAGGTACATCATGCAACCATATATGTTCTCAATCAAAACAGAGTACTTATGAAAAAGTGCCTGATATGGCTTTGGAAAAGTCTTTCAGAACACCTCAATTTGGAAGATATTTCTGCCAGATCTATTCCCACATAATGAGGGTCATATAATTCACCCACAAACCTAGCTAAAGATACCATGCCTATGTAATCAAGGTGAGGTAATTTGTCTCCACACTGAAACTCATTTTCAGTGACAACTTTGTTCCTCTCTACAGACACAGAAGGCCAAATTCATGTATGTTGGTGGAAGGGGTGTATACCTTAGGCCTGCATGGACAATGGTAGTAGCTAAACACTGAGCCTGCTCACAAATAATGTGCTTTAGCTACGTTCCTGATGACAGAAACTAAAGAAATAACTGAAGACTCACTGTAGATGTATTTCTAAGGAAAACAGAGTAAAAAAGACAGAACATAAATTGATTTCAAGCCAAGCCAAATGCTATGAATGGCTTTTTCTGGTTTATAAAATCCCTTATTGTCTTTCCATATTCATACTGAGTAAGCAAGGGGACAATCCATAATTATCTTAGCAGACTATACTGATGTTTCCACAGACTGCAGCAGTTTGAACTTGAAAAAGCATATAAATTATAGAAAAGATGTCTAGTGAAATCAAGTAGTTAGTTACAACTGCATTTGTTTTTTTAATTGCAGTTTGCATGAGCTATTTTTTCTCCTTATCTGCAGCAACTATCTTAAATTGTAAATCCAGTCATTGAAGAAGAACAAGCATCATGTTTCATGTGAAATAAATAAATAAATAAATAAATAAATAAAAGCCCCAAATACTAATCTGCCTTTTGGGAATGCATAAAACAAATTTTATTGATATATGACATGCCAATATTAATGCATGCAAAAAGTACAAACTACTACTTGTCTAAAAGTAGAGAAAAGCCAATAAATAGGTAATTTCAAGTATAATCCTTTTTCTGCTGTAACTTAGTCCAGAAGATTAGTGACTTCTGACAAAAATCTGTCAACAGTTCTAAAATTCTGAAAACATATTCAAGTTCTGAACAAATGTAACATTTCCTGAGATAGAAGGAAAAAATGGTTTACAAGTAATTAGATCATTTAGCCCTCTAAAAGAAAATGTAACATGAGCTCTGAGGCTCCCGATTCAGCTACTACTCCCCTAAGTTCCAGATTCCTTATATCCTGTGGTGGATCTGTATGTTTCTAGAGACAGCTATCAGCACCAGATATCCACTGTGCAAATTACAAAGTATCAATGATATACAACACACAAAATCAGCAGAGTAAATTTGCTTTAATTCCTGAGCTCTCAATGGTTTCTGAAAAACACTGCAGCTCTTGTGGTCTCTTTCTGAATGTTTCCAAGTTGCCCCCTACAGAGTCTGAAGGCAAAACATAGGCTGATTGGTTCCAATCCCTGAAGAGAAGAACTGGGAAATTCTCTGGGCCCTGAGTTGTGAAGTAGTCTATGTGATGATGATGTATTGAGATCGTGAAACCTGGGACATTAGCTGTCTACAAACATATTTCCACTTCATCCAAAGTCACCTCACACAGATGTGTTTCAAAACAATATTTTTACATCATAGTGAAAATAGATTGGTATGGATATTTTACTGTTAGTTTTCCTTTGAAGTACAAATGCCACTTCAGTCAGGAGGATTTGTACACACAGATAGGTATCTGAGTTACTTTTGTAAATTCTAGGCAACGTGTGTAGTCCTATTTTATTTTGAGTAAAAATTGACATAAATAGCAACATAACATAACATACCTAGTCTCCTTTTTAGAAACCATTGCAAAGTAATTTTACATGTTATTAGCTAAAGCTTGAGACTTTATGTATTATTTACTGTTCTCTCTAGTTGTTTAAGTGTGGTATTAATAGCACTCCAAGGGCAAAATGTGTAAAGTTTTGGTGAAATACTTTTAGGTATGTATGTGGACATACCACTTGATAAGCTGACCCATCACACAATTTGTCTTCATTTAACTGGACAGGTGAAGGAGAAGAGAGCATGTATGATATAAGTTACAAGTACTGCTCTTCCCCAAAACATATAACTTCATCAAAGTTGCTGAAATACAAAACAAGACTTTGGCAGCTGATGTTTTATAGGCAATCAATTAAACTTGCAACAACTAAGTTAGAAAATTTACCTTATACTTACGACTGTAGCCCCATGCCTTATGGTCAAACTGAGAAACACATTGACCTTCAGCACACCCTTTTACAAAGTAAAATATAAATAGTCACCTTATAAAAGTAATTGGTGCGTCCAACAGATCCAATTTTTCCTGTGTGGTTCATGAAACAAATGTTTCCTTCAGTAGCACCATAAAACTCACAGATCTTAATGGCACCAAATCTGTCTAAAAATTCTCTCCACACATCATTTCTTACTCCGTTTCCAACTGCCAGTCGGACTTTATGATTTTTTTCTCCATCCTTCTGTTAAACAAACAAACAAACAAACCAAACAAACAAACAAAACAACAACAACAAAAAAAAAAAACAGAATATTTTGATACCTGCATTTGATGTTGCCTATTTGGTGGGTTAAATGTAATTTCTTATATACATCAAGTATAAATAGGGGAGGGAAAGTAAAAGGGAAAGGGAAGGGGAAGGGAAAAGGATAAGGAAAGGAAAAAAGGAAGAGGAAAGAAATGGGGAAGAAAAAGGGAAAGGGCAAGAAAAATGTAAATGGCAAGGGCAAGGGGAAACAATAGGAAGTTAAAGGAAGCTGGCACAGCTACAGCTACAAGGTAGCACACTGCAATTCAAAAGCTATTATCTCATTGAATAAACAAATTATTGCCTGAATAATGGCTACACTAATTTATACAAGTATTTCTGTATTTTAAAAGGTGTATCATCTCAGTCTGTTTCCGCTCAGAGCAATTAGAAAACTGAGAAAAATGCAGAAAGGTAGGCATTGTTTCTGATAAGTGATTAAAGTCATCAGACATTAATAGTTACTTTCCCCATGTCTTCAGATTGATTAAAAGAAACAATCAGATTACACATGCTTGTAATTTGTGTTCCTTCCCACACATTGCATGAGTCATATTCTGTATTTTTTTCAACATTAAGTCTTGCAAGGTTTTGTTTATTGTTACTTAGAATACAGTATACCTTGGTGAACTTGAATCTTTTCTGTTGTCAACTCTCATGTTTTCTTACAAGAAATACTATGTTATGTGTTCAAACAGTTCAGTGAGACAGATTCTATGAATACTTTCCCAAACACAGTGATTGCAAGGAGCACCTTAAAAATAAAATCAAATTTAAGTTGAAGTATCAGAAAGCAAAAGACCTAATATATAGATATATTATTTCACTTATTTTAAAACCAGAGTCAGTTTTTAATCATTGCAAATGATTAAATGGCAATACAGTAAGCCACAGAAATGATGTAGCACAAAATTAATAAGGTATCATTTATTACCGCATACCTTTAGAAGTGAATGTCACTCTGGTACTCCAAGACTATGTGTATGTATATCACAGAATCACAGAATCACAGAATTTCTAGGTTGGAAGAGACCTCAAGATCATCGAGTCCAACCTCTACCTAACGCTAACAGTCCCCACTAAACCATATCCCTAAGCTCTACATCTAAACGTCTTTTAAAGACTTCCAGGGATGGTGACTCCACCACTTCCCTGGGCAGCCTGTTCCAATGCCTCACAACCCTTTCAGTAAAGAAGTTCTTCCTAACATCTAGCCTAAAACTCCCCTGGCGCAACTTAAGCCCATTCCCCCTCGTCCTGTCACCAGGCACATGGGAGAACAGGCCAACCCCCACCTCGCTACAGCCTCCTTTGAGGTACCTGTAGAGAGCGATAAGGTCGCCCCTGAGCCTCCTCTTCTCCTGGCTGAACAAGCCCAGCTCCCTCAGCCGCTCCTCGTAGGACTTGTTCTCCAGGCCCCTCACCAGCTTCGTCGCCCTTCTCTGGACTCGCTCAAGCACCTCCATGTCCTTCTTGTAGCGAGAGGCCCAAAACTGAACACAGTACTCAAGGTGCGGCCTCACCAGAGCCAAGTACAGGGGGACGATCACCTCCCTAGCCCTGCTGGTCACACTGTTCCTGATACAAGCCAGGATGCCATTGGCCTTCTTGGCCACCTGAGCACACTGCTGCCTCATATTCAGCCAACTATCAACCATCACTCCCAGGTCCTTCTCTGCCTGGCAGTTCTCCAACCATTCCTCTCCCAGCCTGTAGCTCTGCTTGGGGTTCTTGCGCCCCAGGTGCAGGACCCGGCACTTGGCCTTGTTGAACTTCATGCAGTTGGCCTCAGCCCATCGGTCCAGCCTATCCAGATCCTCCTGCAGAGCCTTCCTACCCTCAAGCAGATCGACACACGCACCTAACTTGGTGTCATCTGCAAACTTACTGAGGGTGCACTCAATGCCCTCGTCCAGATCATCGATGAAGATATTAAAGAGGACCGGCCCCAGCACTGAGCCCTGGGGGACGCCACTAGTGACTGGCCTGCAACTAGACTTGGCTCCATTCACCACGACTCTTTGGGCCCGGCTATCCAGCCAGTTTCTAACCCAACGAAGCGTGCGCCAGTCCAAGCCAAGAGCAGCCAGTTTCTCGAGGAGAATGCTGTGGGAGACGGTGTCAAAAGCCTTGCTGAAGTCAAGGTAGACCACATCCACAGCCTTTCCCTCGTCCACCCAGCGTGTCACTTTGTCATAGAAGGAGATCAGGTTCGTCAAGCAGGATCTGCCTTTCATAAACCCATGCTGACTGGGCCTGATCGCCTGCTTGCCCTGCAAGTGCTGCGTGATGACTCTCAGGAGGATCTGCTCCATGAGCTTCCCTGGCACTGAGGTCAAACTGACAGGCCTGTAGTTTCCCGGGTCAGTCCTCTGGCCCTTCTTGTAGATGGGCATCATGTTTGCTAGCTGCCAGTCAACTGGGACCTCCCCCGATAGCCAGGACTGCTGATAAATGATGGAAAGCAGCTTGGCCAGCTCCTCTGCCAGTTCTCTCAGTACCCTTGGGTGGATCCCATCCAGCCCCATTGACTTGTGCACATCCAAGTGCCATAGCAGGTCACCAACCAGTTCTTCATGGATAGTGAGGGCCACATCCTGCTCCCCATCCCCTTCCGCCAGCTCAGGGTACTGGGTATCCAGAGAACAACCGGTATTGCCTCTAAAGACTGAGGCAAAGAAGGCATTGAGCACCTCTGCCTTTTCCTCATCTCTTGTAACTAAGTTTCCCCCCGCATACAGTAAAGGATGGAGATTCTCCTTAGTCCTCCTTTTTGTGTTGATGTATTTATAGAAACGTTTTTTGTTATCTTTAACGGCAGTAGCCAGATTGAGCTCCAGATGAGCTTTGGCCTTCCTAATTTTTTCCCTGCACAGCCTCGCTACATCCTTAAAGTCCTCCCTAGTGGCCTGCCCACTTTTCCAAAGATTATAATCCCTCTTTTTTCTCCTAAGATCAAGCCACAATTCTCTGTTGAGCCAGGCTGGTCTTCTTCCCCACCAGCTCGTCTTTGGGCACGTGGGAACAGACCGTTCCTGCGCCATTAAGATTTCCCTCTTGAAGAGTGCCCAGCCTTCCTGGACCCCTCTGCCCTTCAGAACTGCTTCCCAAGGGACTCTACCAACCAGTGTCCTGAGCAGCTCAAAGTCAGCCCTCCGAAAGTCCAATACAGTGGTTTTACTGGTCCCCTTCCTGGCCTCGCCAAGAATAGTGAACTCCACCATTTTGTGGTCACTCTGCCCAAGACAGCTCCCAACAATCACATCCTCCACCAGTCCTTCTCTGTTTGTGAAGAGAAGGTCTAGCGGGGCACCACCCCTGGTAGGTTCACTAACCAGCTGCGTCAGGAAGCTATCTTCCACGCTCTCCAGAAACCTTCTGGACTGCTTTCTCTGGGCTGTGTTGTGCTTCCAGGATATGTCAGGGAAGTTGAAGTCCCCCATGAGTACAAGCTCTGAAGATTTTGCAACTTCTGTCAGCTGCCTGTAGAATTCCTCATCTGTCTCCTCATCCTGGTTCGGCGGTCTATAGCAGACCCTGACCAGGACACTAGCCTTGTTGTCCCTGCCGATCCTAACCCAAAGGGACTCGACCTTGTCATTCCCAGCGTCAAGTTCTACAACCTCGAAAGACTCTCTAATATAGAGAGCCACACCACCACCCCTTCTGTGCTGCCTGTCCCTTCTGAAGAGCTTATAGCCAGGCATTGCAGCACTCCAGTCATGAGACTGGTCCCACCACGTCTCCGTGATGGCAACCAAGTCGTAGCCTGCCTGCTGCACGATGGCTTCCAGCTCCTCCTGTTTGTTACCCATGCTGCGTGCATTGGTGTAGATGCACTTCAGCGGGGCCATTGCCTTATCCTTCGGCCTTGCCATTGTTCCCCCTGGCACAGCCCCAACAATCCTTGCTTCAGCCCCATCCCCCTTCCTACCTAGTTTAAAGCCCTCTCAATGAGCCCTGCCAGCTCCTGGCCCAGGATCCTTTTTCCCCTAAAAGATAGGGACCCGTCTGTGGCCATCAGGCCAGGTGCTGAGTAAAGTGCCCCATGATCGAAAAACCCAAGATTTCTGCGTTGGCACCAGCCCCGGAGCCACGTGTTTATCAGGTGGGCTTTCCGTGTCCTCTCTGTACCCCTCACTGCCACCGTAGGGATGGATGAAAACACCACCTGCACTCCCGCTCCATCCACTAACCGACCCAGCCCCCTAAAGTCTCTTTTGATAGCCTTCAGGCTTCTCTCTTCAATGTTGTCACTGCCTGCCTGGACTATCAAAAGAGGATAATAGTCAGAGGGGCGTACCAGGTTGGGAAGCTTCCTGGCAACGTCCCTGACCCTGCCCCCAGGGAGACAGCAGACTTCCCTACGGGTAGGGTCAGGCCGACAAATAGGGCCCTCTGTTCCCCTAAGAATCGAGTCTCCAACAACAATAACCCTCCTGTCTTTCTTGATGGAGGCAGTCTTGAGGCGCGGAGTCGACCTCCTCGCCCTAGGCATCCTCCTGGGAACACTTGCTACCTCTTCCTCAGCTACTGGTCTGTCGAGCTCCAGGGCCTCAAACCTGTTGTGTAAGGTCACCTGGGAAGATGGGACCGGAAGGGGAGGGCATCACCTGCGATGTCGAGCAGGGACCTGTTTCCAGTTCTCCTCAACTCCAAGATTCCCTCCCTCTGCCCGATGGCTACAGGGCAGGGGGTCCACACCCATTTGGGGTGTCACCGAATCACAGAATCACAGAATTTCTAGGTTGGAAGAGACCTCAAGATCATCGAGTCCAACCTCTGACCTAACACTAACAGTCCCCACTAAACCATATCCCTAAGCTCTACATCTAAACGTCTTTTGAAGACTTCCAGGGATGGTGACTCCACCACTTCCCCGGTACCTCTCTTTGAGGCCCTGCAGGGAGTTACTCCACAAGTCTATCTCTCGCTCACACTCCCTGATGGCCCTCAACCTGTCCACCTCCTCCTTGAGCTCCGCCACCATGCGGACCAGGTCATCCACCTGCTCGCACCTCACGCACGCAGTTGAGGTCTCTACATGTATATCTGTATACTTTTGCATATGTATGCAAATCTCCCTATACATACATACACATGCACATATACATATATTACAGAAAGCTGAAGGTCCTTATTTTCTGATCCCTTTCAGTCTACTTTCCCTCTTTCAATTCTAGTCCAGTATAAATTAGAATCATGGAATCATAGAATCATATAGGTTGGAAAAGACCTCTACGATCATGAAGTTCAACCTTTAACCTAGCACTGCCAAGTTCACCATTAAATTATGTCACCAAGCTCTACATCTACACATTTTTGAATATCTCCTAGTTGAATACCTCCTAGTTGACTCAACTACTTCCTTGGGCAGCTTGTTCCAATACTTCACAATTATTTCAGTGAAGAATTTTTTTTTCTAATATCCAACCTAAACCTCCCCTGGTGCAACTTGAGGCCATTTCCTCTAGTCTTATCACCTGGGAGAACAGACCAATGCCCACCTCGCTACAGCCTCCTTTAAGGTAATTGTAGAGTGCAATAAGGTCTCCCCTGAGCCTCCTTTTGTCTAGGCTAAATAAACACACTTCCCTCAGCTGCTTCTCATCAGACTTGTTCTCTAGACCCTTCACCAACTTTGTTGTCCTTCTTTGGACATGCTCCAGCACCTCAATGTCCTCCTTGTAGTGGGATGCCCAAAACTGAATACAGCATTCAAGGTGTGGCCTCACCAGAACCAAATACAGGGTGGCAATCTCTTCCCCAGTCCTGCTGGCCACACTGTTTCTGACACAAGCCAGGATCCTGTTGGCATCTTGGCCGCCTGAGCAAACTGCTGGCTTATGTTCAGCTGGCTGTCAACCAATACACCCAGGTCCCTTTCTGCCAGACAGTATACTATCCACTCTTCCCCAGCCTGTAGTGTTGCATGGGTTTGTTGTGCCCCAAGTGCAGGACCTGGCACCTAGCCTTGTAGAATCTCATACAGTTGGCCTTAATCCATAAATCCAGCCTATCCAGATCCCTCTGCAGAGCCCTGCTGCCCTCAAGCAGATCAACAATCATACCTAACTTGGTGTTGTCTGCAAACTTTTGTCACTGTGTCTATTGTCACTATGTCTCCCCCCACATCCAATAAAGGATGGAGATTCTCCTTAGTCTTTTTCTTGTTTATGTATTTATAAAATCATGTTTTATTGTCTTTAACAGCAGTAGCCAGATTGAGCTCCATCTGGGCTTTGGCCCTTCTAATTTTCCCTCTCCACAGCCTCACAACATCTTTGTCCTCCTGAGTGGCCCGCCCCTTCTTCCAAAGGTCACTTTATTTATTTATTTTTTTATTTTACTTTCTGAGCCCTAGCCACAAATCTCTGCTCAGGCAGGCAGGTTTTCTTCTGGACCAGATCATCTTTCAGCATGTGGGGATGGCTTGCTCCTTCACCTTTAAGATTTTCTTCTTGAAGAGTGCCCAGCCTTCCTAGACTCCTTTGCCCTTCAGGACTGCCTCCCAAGGGACTCCTCCAACCAGTGTCCTGAACAGGCCAAAATCTTTCATCCAGTTTCAGTCTTTCTTCAGTGATTCAGCAAGGAATGCATACATTTCACTAGATGCAGACAGCTCTTGGCAATTACAAACTGAAGCATTATCCTGCTATATCGTCCCAAAACTACATCACTCACAAGCCTCCCTCAGTTGCTAACCATTTGTTTTTCACATCAACTAAATTATTTTATTTTCCTTTCTCCTCTCCTACTTTACTGTAGATGCAAAAGTCATTTCTAAATACGTAAGCACAAACTTCACTGACTTTCTAAGTCATTATTAACAATTGTATTGTGTCATGTTACACAGTACAATGAAATTATCCATGGACATGACCTGTAATAAAGTGTCTAAAAATGACCCATAGATGTAATTTTTGGAGTGATTTTATTTTTTTTTTTTCCACTTCAGATACAGTATCACAAAGCAACTCTGTAGATTTTCACATATCTGAAATAATAAGGTCTGTTCCATATTCAAAGATCATTACACTGTCAAGGAACCATAAATATATATATATATATTTATTTATTTTAATAAGAAAGTGATTCAGTACTACAGCAGGAAAGCCTTTTTCTTACAGAAAATTGTTTACCATCTTTGGAATATTCTACACAGCTCAACTTAAAACTATTCAAAGTGGGATATTTTCTCTACAGTTTCGTTGATAAACTGAAATTAAGGTACCAGTAACTGAACTGCAGTTACCCCTCACTGACACCACTGATTTATTCAAATGTTCTGCCTCTGCTAAGATATGAAATATAGCACAAGAGATCCTTTGTTCCAAAATGAACAAAAGAGACAAATATGTGTGTATATATACATACTAATTAAGTGGGTCATTCATCAGTCTGGGAACATTCTAATTCTCTAGAGTCCAAGTTAATAAACAGGTGAGTTTGCTTTTATTTGTACATCAGGTTAATAAAAATACTGATGACAGTTTGCTGAAAAGACACAGATTAGGATGAGCTAGAAAACAATCACCTACACTACTTTTTTTTTTTTTTTTTTTTTTTTTTTTTTTTCAAATGGACAAATATAATATATAAGGTTGGTTAGTTCAAATCTTTCAGCTCCTCTTGTTGTTTTGGCTGTTTTAAGTTACTACAGCACAACATTGTTTCTCCAGTGCAAGACACAAAATAGAATCATAGAATACCCCAAGTTCTTGGAAGAGACCCACAAGGGTCACTGAGTCCAACTCTTGGCACCACAAAGAACTACCTAAAAATCGGACCATATATCTGAAAGCATTGTCCAAATGCTTCTTGAACTCTGGCAAACTTGGTGACATGACCACCTACCTACAAAGCCTGTTCAAGTGCCCAACCACCTTTTCTCAGTGAAGAATCTTTTCCCAGTATCCAAGCTGAACCTCCCTCCTTTGTGCTCCTCAGCTTTGTGCTGTTCCCTCCAGCCCTGGTCAGCATTCTACTGTGCTTGCAACAACACAGCGTATGACTGCCTTACTTTAGGAAGTATTCTCTTAAGGCACTGAGGCCTTTCACAAAAATATAGAGTAAATATCTGAAGTCATCAAAAACTGATTGCAGAAGGAAAGCTTTCTTAAAAGACAAAATAATAATTTGCTTATCGTTCACAACTAAGGTAAATTTCCTATTAGACTGCATTGCTGCAACTGCAGTGTTTGTGACTGAGGTAGCTCCATCACAGTTGTACCAATCTGTTGATACAAGGATACTTGAAGGGTATTGCAGGGCTTTCTGAGGAAAAAGCATTAAAACTGGCATACCTTTTGGTAGTCCTCCAACTGCAAGAATGAAAACCATATATAATTTATCTTCCAGTAGATATTTAATGAGTATGAAGATTATAAATGAGGGAAATTTTAAACAGTGTAATTTGCTGTAGTTTTAAATGCAAATACATTCACAGAGCTAATTTTAACATTTTTATCTAGATGTTATGTATAACTACTATATGACATTAATTAGCTTTACATATAACTAACTTTCAATGGTAAGTGTGCCACAGTAAATAAAATGGATTTAGCTATATTGACACCATTTTCATGATTCGATCTGTAAGTATTTATCATCTGTATTATTGTCCAGCTCATTGCCAGGCTCCAAATCTGACAGGAACAGAGATATCCACTGCCACCATGGCGGAATACCTCTGCAGTAAATCAAATGCAATAAATAAGAGAAGGAAAGGAAAAGGGATGATAATTCCAACACGTGCTAAAAACACAGCTAAGCAATGCACAGAGTGTTCTATACATATGAATATCTAAATAAACTAAAAATGCAGGAACATATGCCAACAGCCTATGGCACCAAACAGTCATGTTTTGAATTTCTGCTGTATTCACATAGCATTTCATCAACTAGTTTCCCATCACTACAGAACCTAGAGGTATAAGACTAGGAGGGATTTCAAAGAGTCACTTAGTACACAGCTTTGCTGGAAGATAAACTGCTCTCCCTTGCAGCTGAACAAGCTGCAGCAAGTCAGCTTGCTACTGTGCAGCTGCTGGTACAACGTAGTTGTCTGCAAGCATATTCTTAGTACACTGCAAAAGTGTACACTAAGACCTAAATTTCCTTACAATCCCTGAGTTAGGAAGGGCTCAGAACCTTGCCCAGACTCGCAATCTTAGATAGCTCAAACAATTTGTGTCCTCTGATAATTTGTTTATGTTTTTGCTTCTGAGTGTGATTAATAGTTCTGTCTGGATAATTCCAAAGACAATATTTGTAATATGATATTAGAATAACAGAATGTTAGAACACCTTTTCAAGGGTTTTAAAACTATTTATTTTCCTGCACTGTGATTTTCTTTCATTATTGAGTGATTTTTAAACAAAATGGGGATTCAATCTCTACTTACCTATTTGTAACGGTAGAAGTGAAATTTTTTTTCAATGCCTTTCTGAAGCATTAATAAGACGGCACTTCATACCTTACACCTGGACTTTTATTCAGTGCATTCAGCCAAAATCTTTGAACCATATATAAAATATTTGCATACATTATGAATCAGTTTTTGACACACTATTCCTCCATTCTGTGAGCTTGTTTCATTTGTATAGTAATTAATTGACAAGTCAAGATCTGCCTTATTATACTAAATACCACATAGCTGGGATTCTTCATCTGCCAGTCTTTCCTCCTTAAGTGTTCTTTGTAAACTATGTGGACTATTTGCATGATTAAGTCACTGATAAAAAGAAGTCTTTTAAAGGGCCATCAACACGATATTAATCAGGTGTGGGAAGAACTCGTGACTGCAGCAGTATAAAAACGTATTTAGCAGTTTCATTAAAGGCATCCAAGAAAAAAAGTTAATTGTCTTACTTTTACCATTTACACAGCAGGAAAAGCTAAGTGGAGAGAAGCAAAGGCAACTTCAAGCAAAGAAGGTATGAAGTGTTCCTTTATTGAGGCATTGATGAACCTAAAAGCAGTATCAGGGCCTGAGACTTGCAAAAATCTCTTAAATATAAGATATGGACAGACCATACAGGATTTACATTCATGTATTTACAGGAATGCATATGACAGTACATTCACTGGTTATCTGTTGACTCATTAGCCCTGTAAAAAAAAGGGGGCATCAGGTAGTTATTAGGGACACTATGAAATGAGAAATATCTTATTGCCATTAAATTGATGAATGCAATAATTTTTTCAAGATAATATGCTTCATTCAATTCACCTTGCACAAACACTTTATTATAAACTTCATCTAGATTTTTTGAGTAACACATATAGCCAAATTTAAAAACAAAAGTGAAGGAAAATTTTACTTTTTTACGTCTGTCTTGAACTGATGCACCATATGAAGGAAACAGGAAAATTTAGCAACAGCGTACATTTTCCAGCTCAGGAATCAATTGTTTACTATTGCAGTACAGCTCACTCTCACCACACTTTCATTAATGAATCTCCTGATGATCTAATAGCATTAGATTCTAATGGTATTGATTCTAGTGGGGAATGTTTTCTTTAGCTGTACTTTTATTTCCTCAGAATATATATACCAATAAAAAAAAGTCACTTTTGTCAGTGACTAGTCACTTTTGTCAGTGACTATTTCACCCAGAAATACAAAGTAGATCATTGTATTTTTACTGATTGCCCTAGGAGCCCAAATGTCAAAACAAATTACACAAAACTTTCCGAAGGTCAGTTTAGAGAATTAAAACATGCACAGATTTTTATTTTATTTTATTTTATTTTATTTTATTTTATTTTATTTTATTTTATTTTATTTTATTTTATTTTTCATTCTGAAGTATTCTGTGAATATGAGCTTCTCTTTGCAAAACTATGAATGTGATTTCAAGGCTCCACTATCAGGACATCAGAAATGGTGTGGCCAGCAGGACTAGAGAAGTCATTACTTCCTTGTACACTGCACTGGTAAGACCACACTTCACATACTGAACAAAACTATTTCAGTTTTGGGGCCCTCACCAGAAGAGGATAGGGAGTTGCTGGAACGCATTTAGAAAAGTGCAATGAAACTGGTGAAAGGACTAGAAAACAAGACATATGAGGAACAGCTAAGTAAACTCCCTTGTTCCAGTGGAAACTCCTATTGGGGATGTTTCCTCTGTAGAAAAGGGGACTGAAAGAAGACCTTATTGCCCTCTACCACTACCTGAGCAAAGGCTGTAGGAAGGAGGGTATCCACTCCATGTGTTAATGACAAGACTAAGAACAATTTACAGTACAGAACGTCAATTGAACAAAACTGTGCCTGCTGACTCATTTTTCCTTCTCTACTTTACTCAATCAGATTTTCTTCCTTCAAAGAAACCTGTTTCCAGGTGGGACACACTGTTATCCTGTTGAAGGATTTCTTGAAACAGCAAAAATCCCATGGCTTGCTGTAGCTGAGTAAAGCAAGCTACCAGGGCGACTATGAGAAGTTCCCATGACAGTGTTCCCACATCGCCCAATTGAGGAATTCAGAAAAATATTGTTACCAGTAGCTGGCTTCAAGGACAAGGTCTATGTGACTGCTAATCACAAGGGGGTTGTTTTCTTGCAGGTGGGGTTGTTTTCTTGTAGTTGTTTGTCTGAGTGCTTTTGACAATAATCTTGTGTGAAACACTGTCCGCCCCTGTTAAGTTCACTATAAAAGTTAGGCTATTCGGGCAATAAAATGGAGCATGATCTACTGGCGTCTGTCGTGCTTTCGGCCGTGCCTCCTGCAACATTATCCAACATACCTGCCCTTATACCCCTTCCCACAGCACCTGAGTCAACAGCGGGGAAATGTGTTCACTCTGTTTGCTGATGCCAGCAGTATGAACTTCCTTGTTTTCTTCTTTTCAATTACTATTGTTCTAATGCAGAAGAGTTTTAATAAAATAAATCCTTAAGCATCTTTTCTAAAGTCACTTCAGAGCTTAATCCTATCCAAAGAAAACCTTGGCCAAACTGGTTCTAGTAAAGAGATTGGCTAGCTTCAGCTTAACAAAATTAAGTCTGAAAGCTGATATACAAAATCTTACATGTTTGAGGTAACCCAAGGAAAAAGGAATTGTTACTGATGCCAAAGGATAACACCAGCTCAATACCAAATGGAGATAAAAACAGGATTGATACTTAAGAAGATTTTGAAGCAATGATTTTTTGAACTGTGAAACAGACTTTGAATATCAGTAGAGGTGAACTCCAGCTTTAATAGAGAGCTTACCAAGTTCATGCAAAGGATTGTATATCAAATAATTAATGTCATAATGTCTGACAGGTTGTGACAGATTTCCAACAGGTTCTTAGAAATCTAACAGGTTGTGACTGATTTCTAACCTGTATTTGTAAACCATTTCAGGATTCAGGACACCTTTATTGAAAAGCATGAAAGAGATGGTACATTTCGACTCCTATCTTTCCAAAAGCTTCATGTCTTGTTATATGTAAGTAAATCCTTACTTCAAATTAGAAACAAATTTTGTTGAAACCCCCTAGGGAAAATACATACACAGATTAGTAGGATCTAAGGCCTTTGTCTAAAGAGGAAATAGGGAGCTACATCGAGCTGTCCTTTCTTCTCATATTTTTTAGAGCACTCTAACTTGAGACTTTAAGCAATGTCAACCAGCAAGACTAAGTTTTGCTGAAGACCTTTAGTAGCCATTTTAGAGCATGATCCATTTTCTAGCTACTGATAGCTAGTAACCATTAGTACTGGCTGTTGTACTTTCACTACTATCAAAAGAGAGAAGACGTTTAGAGGTGGGCAGGCGTGAGGATTACTCACTGTTTTAGGAGCCCAGAAAAAGCTAAAAGCATCATACAGTGCATGACCTTTGTGCTTGTACTTAGAGGAAAAAAAAAGGATTCTTTTTCTAATGAGTGGTCTTTCCAGTCAACAAGTTACTAAAACAAACTTGATGCAGAACAGGTTTCAGAAGAATTCCCCTGCAAGAAGTTTTCAAGAGCAATTGCAGATGTGAGTGAGAGGCAGAAAGATCAAACAAGACAGAACCCATACAGGAAAGCTAACCTAAAAGTCTGGATGCTACCACAAAGACTTGACAAATGTTCATTTCAAAATCTATGAAATAAGAAGCATCAGAGAACTATGGCCTCCAACTGTAGAAACACACCATTTATTTCAAATTTAGAATTAAAGAAAAAAATGAGCAGTTAATAGAATTGCTATGGTTTTAATATATGCTTATTATAAGGGCTTTAGAGTATTTGAACCTTGAGAACACTGTCTACATAGCATCTTCATAGAAGTTTAGAACTTCTATTAGCCAGACCTTTTTCATGCTGCCAGTATACATACCACTTTTAAGCAGATTAAACTTAACAAGAGATAACTTGGCAAATTATTTCACTAGCTTGAAAAATAATGATGGATTGCACAACCTACTTAGAATCCTTCCACTTACATGTGTGAACATGTTTCTCTTCCAGTTCAAACTTGAGGAATAGTTACTACTTTTCAAGTACAATCTAGCTACATATCAAATTCATTCATTTTATATATATATAATATTTTATATATTTTAATATAAAAATATAAATATAAAAATATTTTTATATAAAAAATAAAAATATATAAAATATTTTTTATATTTTATAATATATATATTTTTTGTTGTTGTTGTTCTTGAGAAGGACTATTAGATTTATCTTTAGTCAGTAGCCTCACAGAGCAAAGAGTTTAGATATGCCAGCTCTTGGAAAGTACTCACATAACAAATAGAATACCTATTTAATGATGGTTCGGTATAACTGTCTTTATTTGCCGAACTCCTTCAACCTTATGATGGTTTTGGAAGGATTTAAAAAAGAAAGACTTTGTTTAGAAATGAAGTACATCATTGTTGCTCTAAGACACTGAACCAGATAAAATGAACAATACAAAATGCCATACTCAACTCTACGGAGAACAGTTTCTAAAGGACAGAAAAAAAGAACAATTAATATCTGAGTCTGGAAACACAGCAAAAGTTGGAAAGTGTTAAAGAGAAGGGGATATCTTTGGGGAAATTATGTTGGCCTACAACGAAGAAAAAAATCCTATTAAAAAAGCTGGGCCTTTCAAATGTTCTGATTTTCTTTGTAGTCTTTAACTTTTCTCCATCCACAGCCACTAGTGATCACTGGGACATCAGCCATGTCCTCTTTAATACAAATATATTTTCTTTGCTGAGACATTCATGGATAGGGATGTAGGACATATGAGCCTAACTACATTAGTTAAATATGCTCCTGAAAATTTTCAGGAGGAAAAAAAAAATAATCCATTGTCTTTTTTGCACTCTCCTAATCATTTTGTTAAATTAAAAGATATTACTCCTTATGCTTAATACAATATAGTTACTCTCCAGCAGTTATTAATTTTATGAATTATTCAAAATAAAAGCCGTTTATGATCATAATTTACTTTTAAAAAACATTTATTAAAATGATTTACCAAGTAAGGTAATCAATGAAAGATTTAACGTGTATTATTAAAACACAACAGGACAACCTGCAGCTTATAAATGAATGGAACAACAGTTACCAGCATTAGCAAGATGAATTTTAGTTTATATGGGACTATGAATGCTTGTTTCATGTTCATTTTGACACACTGAGCACTAGCACTTGACAGAAAGTCAATTGGGCTTGCTATGCAACAGGTTATATGCTTGATCCATTCTGTCTATTACATATATTCCATATTACATTTTGAATTAATTCCAACAAATTTTAGGCATTTAATTTAACCTGAATATCTTGGATTCTCTCAACTAATGGGTAGCTCTATGAACATACCACAAAAAAAAAGCCAGACCAAGAGTTAATTCAATTAATCTGAGTCAGCTGTACGTGGTTTTTATAACAGGTTCAGCACACTTAGTATTTGATAGAACAGATAGAACATCACACCACTGACTGCCAAGGGAAAAGAAGCATGCTCAAGTTAGGGCTTACACAGTTTCAGGGAGGAATGTCATTTTAACAAACGTTGCTTTGTTGTCTGGAATAGCTCTCTAACTAGAACAAAAGCATCTTTCCTTTGAGCTGCTAATCATACCAAACTGCTTAAAAATTATAAAATATGTTCCATATGGTCTAAATATAAGGAAATTCCACAAGTCAAAGCAGTGTTAAAACATGACCTACAAAACTTTAGACCTCTCATATAATTATATTCCAAGAAACAAAGTTTTGAAAATTCTAAAAGGGCATTTAACAGTAATAAAGGCTTTCTGACATTAGATAGTGAAACTTTAACAATATTTCTTCACCAAATCACTTTGATTCACTTGTTAATATCTGAATCTTTTCTCTTAATACTTTTATTTTTTGCAAATTATTTTTTTTACAATTTAGTTTTTTACAATTCAAACTTTTTTTTTTTTTTTTTGGTGTCTATAGACCACCAAATACTTGAGAAACCTCACATAAGATGAAGGGCAAAGGAGCAGGCTTGGTATAGTACAATACGGTACTTCTGTCTTAACATAACCACAGTAAGAACAACACACATACAAGTAACTTACAGATAAATAGCAATCATCTTGGTTCTACTTACCACTGGTTGGCTGCAAAGGTAACGG
This sequence comes from Aythya fuligula, assembly GCF_009819795.1. Lineage (NCBI taxonomy): Eukaryota > Metazoa > Chordata > Aves > Anseriformes > Anatidae > Aythya > Aythya fuligula. Next base: position 50,761,950 of record NC_045593.1, read on the forward strand.
CAAAGTTCTCCAATGTACTGGATGACAGTCACATTGTACTTTTTGCAGTCATTCCAGAACTGACTAGCTGAGAACTTCTTTCTTAAGACACAGGTTGCCCCTTCAGGAAAACAGAAAAATGGGAAACAAAGCATTTCTCTATGTGGCAGCTTAGCTAGCCATATTTGTATTTAGCAGTCTTTTTAAGTTCACCAAAATACATTTAATTCTATTCCAGAGTACAATACTTAGTCTGTACACACACTGTGCTATGTACATTGTCAAAATATACATCCCTAAGTTCCTTTTTACACAAATAAAAAAGTAAGAACACCTTTTACACAAGTAACTGTAATAATTCTTCTCCAATACCACAAAGATAGTCAGTAAAAGAGATCCTTTGCTATTACAACACTCTTCCACATCCCCCAAAATTCAAAAACATAAAGCTATTCAGAAAAGCGTATTTGTTAATTTGCAGTTTCCCTAATGGCAGTGAGCCTAAATGTGTTTTAATACAATTTTATAATAATTAATACTCTGTTAAAAAGACAATTTAATGAAATGAGTCCTGCCTAATTCGATGCATCCACCGATGCCAAGGAGAGATGCTGCACTGTGATAAAGAGGCAGGGTGATATAAATGATGTCTTCTGCAGTAGCACCAAAAGCCCACAGTCCAGCAGCTCCTTTAAGAACTTGCATGTGACTGATGACTGCTGCCTTTGGAAGACCTGTAATGAAAACAAAAAATTTGCATAAAGCCTCTCCTCATGAGAAGCCTTTTTTTTTTTTTTTTCTCCAAAGTCTCTGTAATCATAACAGAATCAATACCATACAGACAAATTTTCAGACAATGATTTAGTTAAATAGACAACTGGATGTTTAATACAGTATTGTGTGTTTCTGTACACATAAACATGCAAGAGCCAGTTTGTAATCTCATGTGTTAGTTATTTATTCTGATGTAAATCTATTCAAATAGGAAGAAACATGAAGAAACTCCTCACCTAACACACTATCAAATTACACAGAACCAAAAAAGGGTTAAAAACATTCATTATCCATATGTACTTCTTTTAACATATAGCAACATCTTTCAAGCAGAAGCCAAAGTGACTGCAACGTAGTTAAGAGCTAAGGTACATGAGCTGTACCAGGCAAAGTAGTGGATGCTTATCTAAAAACATGTTCATCTAAGTCTAGATAGTCTTTCAGAACACTATGAAGACTATGTAGAATTTAACACAATCCAGCAAAAGATGTTGAGAGTCCATTCAAATTATATTCTTCCGTACGAGATTCTTCAGGTTCAGCAGAGACTTTCTGTTCAGGAATACGAAGACTCACACAGGAGTTCATTGGACTTCTACTCTGGTACTTACTATTTTGAGTGTGTATTTTAATGTGTTCTTGTTTGATATGTGTTCTTACATTCATTCAAAATGATTTAGTCCTACTGATGAACAGTGAGAACTATTAAAATTTCAAAAGCTATAAAAGATCAGGAAGTTTTATCACCTATTCTAATATAGCCACTGTTACTTTGAGCTGTTAACTGGAAGTGTAATCTCTGGAGATTCTAGCTATGCTTCAAACCAATTCCAAAACTCACACTGAAGAGAAACACTGAAGAGAAAATGCATTATATTAAACATATAATTAATGCATTATATGTTATCAATGAACATATAGCAAGAAGGAATTCCACTGGAATACATTGATCAGAGCGGCTCTGGTGCCTCCCTCCTTGGAGATCTTCAGAAGCTGTCTGGACATGATCCTGGACATCCTGCTCTGGGTGTTCCTGCTTGACCAGGGGGGAGCAGGAGGTTCAAACCTCCAAAGATCACTTCCAACCTCAACTATTCCATAACTTTGTGATGCTGGAGAGTCCTGAGTTTTTTTTCTTCTGCCCTATATTTTCCCTAGGGGGTTTCAACACAAAGAGCTGACTATAGACCATGCAAGGTAATACTTTATTTCAAATAAGTTTATACACCATTGATTTTATACTAGAAACTATGCTCTGGTATTATCAAAAATGTGAAAATGCTGAATTACTTTAGACTAGAACTAGTTATCCCACACTTCTCAAGCTGAGTCAGTCTTATTCTTCCAATTGCATAGTATGAAAAAAAAAATATAAATGTAAATAAATGTAATATATGTAAACATTCAGTTATATTAGTAGTTTTTCAACACACCTGACATCTGGACGATATTAACAGCTTTAAAAATATATATTTTATGTACATATATACACACACTATTCTAGACCATCTCTTTCTGTTTCTAAATTTTCCCAAGAATTTAATTTTTTTTAATTTAATTTTAATTCCCAAGCAAATAAATTAAATAATTATTTATATTGAGGAAACAAGCCATAATATGAATCTTCATTATAATCCTTCTTGTGGCTACTGTAGTGTTCAGCTGAAGGAGAATGCCAATCTGCTTATCTTAACAACATCATGCTGCTTTTCATGTCACTGATCACTTTTTTTTTTTTTTTTTTTTAAGCCTTAGCTTCTTAGCTGCTGGGGGACTGGTAATAAATTCAGCCATCTGCTTCTAAACTTAAAGGCTAGTAACTTAATCCTATTTTCTGTCACTACAGTGACCTGCATAGAACTTAACTCAAGGAAGAAAAAGTAAATGTAAATTTGCTAGTTTTAAGATTGTTTTTTAAAATTCTGGGTACGTTAGCTGTACTGTGGCATATGATCACAAAACAGCACTTACTACTGTTGAAAACCCATAGAATAAGCAAAACATTTTATAAACACCTTAGCACTATTTGTACAACCTGACAAATAAAAAAGGTGCATAAAATATTGAATATAAACAGTCAACTATAACAAGCGTGCTTATTTCCTACCAAAAGGATATGAAATAATGATATTCAATTATGAAAAGATTAACAAACAGACTAGAGTGTCAGAAAATCAGGTTTCTAGATGAATGCTTTAGGAAAATATTGCCTCTTTAGCAGACCAGTACCTGTTGTTCCTGAAGTAAATATATATAAAACAGATGACTTGAGGTTATTGGCAGAGCGTCGATTAATTGGAACAGGGTCTTCAGAAACAGCCTCCATTTTGTCTAAAAGTGTATGTACACTTGGAAAAGTCGAGTCTTTGGTCATTATCCAAACACTAATGTCCTTCTGGAGATTAGGAAGAATTTCTTCTAGTGTCCCAAGCAAATCTTAAAGATTAACATAAAATAATGTTACTTACATCACATCCTCACAAAACTAAATGCAAGTAAGGTATGTTTCCTCCAAAAGTTCTTATTTCTATAATAGAAATAGGAATTGTATTTACCCCTATGAATGTAAATAAATAATAAAGTAAAATAATGATGAGCTGGAATGGATATTCATTGAAAACTAGATATAAGGTGGTAAAAGTACTGATTACTTTCTGACTCCACAAGGTATAATTGTCGTCTTGTCCTCAAGGCAAAACACTGAGCCTTGATTACTAGTTCCTGCTTCCCACTGCATTTTGGGTAACCCTTTGTTATTGCTGAAATCAGAATGAAGTGTTGTTAAGCTTCAAATTAAAGATGAACAAATCTGTTAAAGATGCAGGGCAAACATATATGTTTCGTTGGAGGCCATCAACAGCAATTGTTCATCAAACAGTATTTTTTCATTAGCACAGAAGTGACTGATTTGGGGAAAAAAAAAAAGTATCATGTGAAAAAAAGTAAAATGTATCATGTGTACCTGTGCATGATTCAGGTGTCCGTACACCTGCATCATGTGTATGGACACCTGAATTTCAGTGAATAGAAATGTGATACAGACCTGTGGATTATTCATACACTTCTGAAAAATCATGTGGCTCTTTCAAACAACTTTATTTTCTTATGACCAAACATTCACTCACTAAAAGGAATTCATTCCATTAGCTTTTACCTGAATATAAATACAAACTCACTGTTATAAAATTATAACAACAGTAGTGTAAATAAGATCTATTTTGTTCATTTAAGCAGAAAAGAAACAGAGAGACCTAGATTAAACAAAAAGGAAAAAAAAAATTTATATAAGTAGAGGTCAGTTCCTAAGTAATACATTTGGTATTTATCTTTTTAAGCATTTTTACAATCTGTCACTTTCACAGAATACTGGACAGGCATTAAAGTACTAATCCAGCAAAATTCTCAAGAATAGTCGTATTGCTTTCAATAGAATCATTCATATACTTAAAGAAACATTTACACTTAAGTGCTTTGCTGGATCTCAGCCTAAGCAATTAATCTTGTAAATATCCCTGTGGGTATAAATGTATGTTATTATCTCATTTTTTATAAATGAATAAACATAAAAAGTTGAAATGACTCACCCAGAGCCTCATAATGAGGCTCTGAAAGAGCCAGCATTTCAACTCCCAATGTCAACCCCAAGCTCATTTTGAAAATATTAAATATGGGTATCATTAATAGAACTCACAACTCACTCTCATATACTGTGCAAGATTTTTAATCCTTCAAAAAAATTTTTGCTAGTGACAGACTGCTGTAAATGTTTTAGTGAATGACATTCTAATCTGTTACCGTAACAGAGAATAGCCTACTGTCCCTGACTATATGTAGGTCTTACAAACCTGAAGCCAGAGGGCAAGTTCTGTATATTTTGTGAATGTTTAGAAAACATTCTGATAGGGTGTGACATAAAAATTTTGGTGTCCTAACTTCTGCAGAATGATTTCAGGAAGAAATTACCTAAATAATTATGAAAATCTAAAAGATAGCCTCTTGTTTGAATCACCAGAGTACAGTCCCTTTTCACTTACTACACATAGCAATAGAATAATTAAAGTGAATGCAAAGTCATGTTAGGGACAGTAATGTCAACTGCAGGAAACCTGATGCACTGAAAATCCAGGTTCACTCATCAGTAATTCTGCTTTGCTGTCACATTGTACAATTAGGGCATGTTTTTCTAGTCATAAGTATTAAAATATAACAGTAATATTTCTCATGAAAAACAGGTGCTAATAGACCAAACGTGACAGAATAACTATGTACTAAGTAGCTTCCAATTGTGATTTTTATCTTCCTCTTAAATGTCTTGTAAATACACAATATAAATATAAATATATAGTTTGTGTAGGTACAAGTTAGGCTGAGAATCTAGCAAGGGCAACGTGTGTTTGAATTTGCTGGAGTTCAATTTCTCTTCTCAAAAATAGTAAAAGTATGTAACATCCTCTGCCACTGTTTGTTGATGCATTGGCACTAACTACAGTGCCAGCAAAGATGTTAAGGATTTTGAATTATTAATGTCAAGGATTTCGTGGTTTCTCCAACTTACAGCAATCATATACGCCAGACCGCCAGACTCAGATGGCTGTCCTGTGTAGAGACCTTACCAAATAATCAGCATGATGTACAAATATTGAGAAAAAATGTGCAATAAAAGTTATCAAGCAAAATTTTCCTGTGTAACTGAAGTGTTTGTAAATGAAAGTTTACATATTGTTGAATTACAAACTATCCTCTTGCAAAAGGCCTGAAAAACAAACAAACAAACAAAAAAACAAACAAAAAAAACTTTTAAGTACTGCAGATACTAAATATGCCATTACTGAATTTCTTTATTTTCCAGAGCTAGATTATTTACTCCTTGCATTGCCTTTAATTGTTTTGCCTTCCATGTTTTTTAAAGTGATAAAGATGGCCAGTGTAATACTGGCCAGCTATTGTTTTCTCTACAGAAGACATTTTTGTTCAGAACTGCACAACGGAAATATTTGTGAATTCCTTCATACTTCTTCAGTATTCAGAAATGCTAGATAAGATGTGCACCCACTTCTCTACGTGTTTGAGTAACATGAACTGCAAGTTTATCAAAAAGATTTCTCTCTTCTGTTTCATTTTTTCCTCTTTTCATTTGTGTCTTTTAAGGAAGGAAAATAGCAACTACTGATTTCAACTGTACATGCATAATCGGTTAAGATTCAAGAGTGACAGGAGGACATAACTCCCTTTTAGTAGATTGAAACACTTTTGCGCTAAATAATTAAGATCACTGTTCAAATTAGGCATGCATACTGTTCACTGTTTCTCTAAACACACACACATATAACCTAAAGCTTTTTTTGTTGTACAAGGCCTTACTTTTTTTTTTTTTTTTTTTTTTTTTTTTCTAGTTGCTATTGAACACTTGTTCTGTGAGTGAATTATACAATAGTTTTTTCTTTTGTGCTAGGGAATCTAGTACTCAGAACAATATGTGAACAGTTCGTAATGATATGTTATCTTGAAAGAAGTTTCTAGCTAGATAGCAGAGGACAATAAGTCATTTCCCAAAGAAGAAAGAGTAATTTAAAACAGCTGTTTTCAAAGTGCCAGAAACTTAAAATTACTTCTGGAACAGGCATGAGCATAGGGTGTTTGAAGATAACTCTTAGTTGTACTAATATATTCCCAAAGAATAATTCTGATTATAGTCAACTAATGTTTTGTACTGTGAACAAAAAACTTCTGTGCCAGATGTTGTGTAGAACTCATTGGTCTTTACAAATAATCTTGTCCATGTGTCAGGAATAAATAGCCCTCTTGGAGGATCTACAGTTCAATTATTTTTAGAAGTACCTTGTATGTGTACTCAGCCATATAGTAAAGCAATAATAGTAAATCAATTTAGCTATTTAAACTTGTGGTTTCTCTCAAGTACTTGTTGACTCTTTAAACTATGAAATTATACTCAGGTTTTGGTTTATTTGTTTTGGAGCACATGAATATTTATCTAACGTTTGGCAATGTAGTCAGAAGTTCTGTGTGCACTGTTTACATATTTTATATGTGAATATTCCCCATTTGCTAACTATTTGGCTTCCACTGAAAAAAATCTATTATTTTGTCGAAACTAATATGCTTCTTCAAACATTTTTTTTCTCTTGCTTTTATAGAAACTTATTGTTTAAAAGAAAGTTTTTGAAACTGTGTTACATTAAATTCACATGAATACGTAAGTTACATCTTTTGAGAAAACAAGTAAAATATGTTTTGGTTTTAACCTACTGTTCTAGGCTTCAAGTTGCACAAAGGGTTTGTTATATTAATTTCTAGCAAAGAAACAATGCAGCCTATTGGCAAACAGACAAGTCCTACACTGATGAAAGGAATAAATGAGGTTATGAGATCTAGTTGTACTGAACAAAAAGTTACTCAGAGAGCAAGCTATATGAAATGGTTCTTAACAAATCTTATGTGCACCCTGAATTATATGCTCCATAGGCCATGGCAAGTTCAAACTGTTTCCCACTCTGCCTGGCATCAGAAAAATTAGTTACCTGTATTACCTGATACCAGTTACCCGATTAGTCACCAATCCCTAAATGACTCCTTACACCTAGGAGTAAGCAATAATAACAGAAATCTCATTTCAGTTGCAGATCAGCATCAGTGCTGGAATCTCGAACTGTCACTGAAGGCAATAAAGGCAGTACAGCAGAAACTAGCTTGGGAATCATAGTGGGCACTGCTTTCTCATCAAGCACTGTCTTAGAGACACAGACTGAAAGAAAACAAGTGATCAAACAGATACAGTGTCAAGAATCTGTTCTGCAGGTCTTCTGTGATGTCCTTTATCTGGATGTTTAGGTCTAGATACCTTTAATCATTTCTTCCAAACTTAAGAAAAGATGAAGGTTTTGACAAAATCTATTCCTTTTTTTTTTTTTTTTCCAGATGACTAACATATGAGAGATGACACTGCTGTTCGTATATATCACCTGATCATAATCCACAAATGCCAAGAATATTTTCCTAAATCCCTTTCTTCAGGAATTGTCTTAACTTTACACCTGTCAGCAATAAACCCTGGTTCTGAGCTCAAATGACAAAAAGTTCAGATTACGCTCACCAGCAGCAGAAAGCACTGATGATGCCTAAAGAGTACAGAACCCTGGCCAAGAAAATGCTATACCTTGCACAGCTGTGAGAATGGCAGAATCACAGAATGGATGAGGTTGGAAAGGAACAACTGCTGGAGGTCATCTTGGTCTGAAACAGTCACGGTTTTGCCTAAGCACAGTCACCTACAGCAGGCTGTCCATGCGTATCCATACAGCATGTACTCTGAATGTACTCTGAACAGCATTTGCTATCAGGACTGTTGTAAACGAATCTCCTGGAGCTTTGTAATGCAATCCTTTCACAGATGAATCCTTGAATCAGAAGTCATGATGGCAATCAGGGATGTCCTACTAAGATCTGAACTCTTCTGTTTATAACATACTATAAACACACCATAAAAATTCAATTTGTACCTGTATACTGGGTCACTAGGTTATGAACGTATTACTTCTATACAGCTTTTGTCCTACAGGTAAAATGTAGTTTCTTGGTCAGGTAAGACTCCAATGAATAGAAATAGTCCCTAGAAAGGCCATAGGGCCTTAAAAGATAACACAGAACAGTAACTTACTCCACTGTTTATCGCACTTTTTTTTTTTTTCAAAGGAATACGGGCAGCAGAATCTGGTAATAAAGGTAGTACAGATAAGCACCTTATAAACAGGTCAGATTCCTGCTAAACTGATACTAGCAGTCTTACAGAGAGAAGGCATACAGCCTCCTTCTCCTTCACAAATTCCTTATTTGCTTGCACATTAGTTACCTGTTTTATTAAAAAGGCGGTTTCAAACTCCAACTTTTGAATCTCTTACAACAGACATTCCCCAGAATGGGAGTGGTGACAGAGAGTTTCTGGGGATGGAATACTGAGAATGTTACACAATAAATTAAAGTAAGAGCTAAAAATCCCAGAGCAGCTGAAATGCTCTGAGAGCACAGCAGGAAAGTGATAGTAGTTAAAGCAAAAACTCATTAATTTCTACAAAGACATGTGCAAATTCTAGGAAGGAAAACAGGGTATAAATATTAGCAAACCAGAAAATCTCTTTCTTTTACAGCCAATGCTTGAATGAGAAGGAAGGAACCAAGATACTAGATTATGCTAAATGAACTACAAGATGTTATCCTATTAAAAATTCAGCCTTTTAGAGATAACCATTTCATACAAGAAACCAACAAAAGGAGAAATTCTGGAGCTTGAATAACATATCAGAGTCTGAAGAATCAAAGTTTCAGTTACAGAGAGGCTGTAGAATACCTAAGTCAAAACCAAATCCCCAAATTTAAGTATTACTAAAATACCCCAATCTGCAGTTAGATAAAGTATTCAAAATATCAGAGAATTGTCAGAACTGAACAAGACCTGACTGCAAGGGAAGATAATACTGTAGTAATTGAGCTGTGCTACCAAATCACATCCTCTGAAAAACATGCAGACAAAAAAGACAACTGAAGAGTACAAAGTCCACAAAATGGGATAGATTTTGGAAGCATGGAAGGTATGGAAGAAAATGCAACCATAAACAGTACCTGGACTATTTGAATATCTATCCGGGTATCACATTCAAAAAAAACTAAAACATTTTTGAAAAAATTACAGGATGCACTAACAAAAGAATTCACATACAATTGTTGCACACAGAGACACCAACATATTCGAAACAGAGAAGATTTAGCAATAAACAATGATCTGTGTGAACTGTTCCAGATATCATCAGAAGGTGGGAAGTCCCCTTCAACAGAAATTAAATCTCAAGTGGATTTAAATGCATGTTCTAGACTTAATATGTCATTACAGACAAGAATTTCAACAGCAAATTCGGTCATGCTGAGCACAGACAGTTAATGACCAAATTGTAAGGAGATGATTTATGCTGCGCTACAGTATACAAACTAGATAAAAGGTCATCTGAAGTCTTGAAAACATAGCTTTGTAACTGTTTTAATGGAGTTGCTGAGTCAAGCCTAGATTTGTCTGTGGGGCCTGCAAAGCATGCATACAGCTGAAAATCAGAATTTCCTCTATCCAGAAAGAATACCTTTATAAATTGATGTCTAAAAATAAAATTTAAAATAAATAAATAAACAAATCCTTATTTGCCAAACATGATTCTAACTATGACAATGATAGATATTGGACCACTGGTTGAATGCTTTTAGTGTATATTTTTTGCTAAAGAATGTCCAATTTAGTGGAAAAAGTGCAAAGCACACAAGGAAAGCTCAGGTCACGCCTACTGTTAAGGCTCTTTAAACACAAACACTGGATGAAAAGATGTTAATACACCTCTGGTAATATATCTAATTGACTGTGTAACCTCAGTGTTAAATACTGCCCTGCAATTTTCATAAACATTGTTGGGAAGTGTTATGTGTAATAAAGATGTATAATACTGTGCTTTTGTTGCAAGTGATGTGAGTTAGTCCTCATGGCCACTAAAGAGCACATGAGCCTTCAACTGCAAAACTCAGACCCCTTTGGAGAGGCTCCTCTATTATATGACAAGGCCAACAAACAAAGACGAAACAGAATTTCCAGTTCTGTCACAGAGATGGACAAATTGAGCCTCCAAATCCTGAAGAATACTGTGATGCCTTGTAGACTTGAGGGACTGATTATCTTAATGCACACACTGAAATCCGTGAATAAGGTTCACCAACATGTAAAAGACCAACTCAGAGACTAGCTTGTTGATACTACATGTTCACACACAGCTTTTCCCCTGTGAGCTGAGATGGCCAGACTCTTAAGACAAGTTTGTAGTTCAACATAGTCACTACAACTAGAAGCTGCTGATATCAGATTAAGAGTGGAGCAACATGGATCCTGTTCCTGATTTGCATATACTTTTCTCATTCATTATTTAACCTCTCATTTTAATAAAGATGACCTCTAGATACAAATTTTGATCCAAAGTTCTCTTCAACTGCAGTCAATGATCAAGAATTGCCTTAATTTGATTCCTCAGTCACATTCAAAAGCACATATTAAAAGAGGTTGTGTTAAATGAGTTATTTTTTTTTATTAAGTAAGAAGGCAAAATTAAAAATTGCCAGTTCAGAAACATTTTAATCATTTGCTTTGGGATTATATTTAAATTGTCTCATTTTAATTAACAAGTACTCTATTCTTAAACCGCCATGGCATAAACAATTGGAATTACATAATTTGAATTGAAAAATATGCAAGGGAAAAATATTAAACAAAATTGTTAAAGCATATTTTTGCAGCAGCTGCACAGAGCACACAAAAGGAAATTCTACCAGTTAGGTGTCACTGATGCAAACAAAACTCCACAATCTTTTTAACAGAAAATGAAGCTGTGAACTAGAAATAAGGCATACTACACTTGAAATAATAATTTTAGAGAGGGAGTTCAACACTCATATTTTGAAATATCTTTCTCCATCCAAAAAGTCAAGGTTCTGTGTCATTTTTTTCGCAATTGTAGTTTTATTTGCAATTAATCATAAAAGCTGAGATGCTCAGCAGCACAACTTTACGTTTTATATCTCTGGCTTTGGTTTATAGATCTATATAACTGAAGCTCAATTACAACATACAATGCACAATATATCTACATAAAGATTTTAAATTCTTTTGAAGCATGTAATAAATAATGTAGTACATTGGAAACTTACATAAAACATTGTTATCACCTATTCAGACACAGCAGTTTCCTCTACAATCTGATGCCAACACTAATTTGCTTATTGCAAATCTATCTTCTACATCTATAAAACTCCCAATTTTAATTCTTGGAAAACAAGTATACCTCTGTGCATAGTGGTACAGCAGAATACGTATAATGTGTAGCTTTGGCCTTCTAGATCATAAAGGAATTGATCACTACAACTATGGAACAGAAAAAGAAAGTTCATGACTTGGTAAGATAAAAATTGACTATTTAAAAAGAATTGGAAATTATTCTTAATTAAGGTCATTTTAACCTTTTCTGACACCTATTTGGCAACTCTTGAAGTAATTAAACACTTGGGACAGGCTACACTTAGATGTTGCAAACTTTCCAGCAACCTATACTTTTAAGAACAGTTTAAAACAATGTCCCCAAACATGGATATACTTGACTCAGGCTAAGTGGCTTAAGCTTTATACTCTCTTGAAGTCCCTTCTAGCCCTAGATCTCTTTCTTTCTGTGAACATCTGAAAATTTGGTTTTCAGTGTAGGAGCTGAAGACACATATACAGGGGAGATGTGACATTTAAAGCTTTGGATGTGCAAAGTAACTGTATACTCTACCTGCTCCCACAATCAGTATCTTGGGCTCACAGCTACTGAGACAGTGCAGGAGAGATCTGGAGCGGACATTGAAGTTGAGGAAAGCCACCACGCAGCCCAGCTTGGCGAGTCCAAACCACACATGGATGAAGTCGGGCTCATTGCCCATCAGCAAGGCCACTGTGTCACCCTTTTTCAGAGCACCGTGGTGAAGGAAGACCTGGGCTACCCTGTTACTCCGCCTGTCCACATCCCGGTAGGTGTGCACCTTCCCTTCGTAGATGAGGAACGGCTTGTGGGGCTGCTCCTCAGCCAGCTTCACAAACTTGTCCAGGACGGTGACAATCTTCCCCCGCAGCCTGTAGATCTCCACTTTCAGCCCATACATCAGTACTTTCAGCAAGTATCTCAGGTCAGCCCAGAAGTAGGGGAAGAGGAGTTTCTGGATGAGGTGCAAGGAGGCAATCCCGGCGGCAACGCCCGGAACCCAGGAGGGCAGCATTAGGAATGGAGCAAGGCTGTCCCAGACACGCATGTCCCCACAGCCAGACGGCTCGAGGCACGGAGTCGGCACCCGGGGAGCCGCCTGGCAGGGAGCGGAGCCTGACAGGAGACCCCAAAGAGGTCGAGGCTTTCCCCTGCCTCTCCTCCTACAGACAGGAGCGCCTGCAGCCCGCAACAACACCCCCGCCGGGCAACTGCAGCGCGGGGGGAACCCGGCCAGCCGCCGGCTGCCACAAGCCGCCCGCCTCAGCCCCGGCTCGGCCGCTCTCTCCGCCGCCCGCCCGCCGCGACCAGCCCCGCACCTGCGGAACGGCACGCCCCGCTGGGGGCGGCGAGGGCGGGCAGGGCTGGGCAGGGGAGAGAGCGGCCCCCTCCGGCCCTCCCGCCCCCAGCTCGGGGCTGCCGGGGCCGCGCTGCGCTGCCGGCGAGGCGGGGGCGGCCGCTCCCTGAGCCGCTTGCATAAGGCGGGGAGCTGCTGCTTCCACCGCCTCTTTCCACCCCCGGCGGCAGCAGCCCCGGGGGACGGTGCCTACGCAAGGCAGTGGCGGCCGGGCGAGGGCTGTTTAGTCCACGTGGAAATGTAGGGTTGGTTCAGGGTCAGTGTACCACAGAAAGGTCTTAATTCGTGCCGAAGGAATGACACTAGCAAAAAGCTGTGGGCATCTCGTCATGATGTTGATACTGCTGCTGGTGAAGTCTGTCATTCCAAGCATGTCAACATGTTGATGGAGCCAGGCTTCCATTGTGGTTGCCCTTGGATTGAGACACATAACCATAGAATCGTTAAGACCTCCAAGATCATCTGGTCAACACATCCCCCTACCACCAATATCACCCATAAAACCATATTCCCTAAGCACCATGTCCAACCTTTCCTTAAACACCCCGAAGGACAATGACTCCACCATCTCCCTGAGCAACCCATTCCAATGCCTAAAATGTGATGTTCATGTGTTTTATTGCAACTGAGCCTGTAGTCACACAAACCATGAAAAACTGAGGTTGTTTTCTGAATAACATATTTTCTGCAGTTGTGCTTGCTACAAACAATTTGAACAGAACTGTAGTGCATCCTGACAGCAATTCAGCAGTACTTACTGTAGACTAAGTACATGATTTTTTTTTTACAGGGTATACAGGCACTTTTGAGTAATTCTGACTTTGCTAAAGTCATAAGGCCAAAAGTACTGGTTCACAATATGAACTCTTCTGCAGTATGAGTTCCTTTCCCATGCCACATCCAACTGTGATCCCAGAATAAACTGGCCTCTTGCTGTTTTCCACACCCCTAACCTATTTACCTCATGTACCAGGATACTGTCCTGGTTCTTGACTAGGGCTGCAGAGTATTACTGCGATATCTGCAAGAATGTACTTCACATCTGTCCCACTAGCACTTGATATTCAAATCTTGTTACTCCCCAAAATGGTATGTCTTAACTAAAAGCAGACAGTGTAGCCCTTTTTTCCATTGTGTTCTTCAGATACCAAGCCAGCCAGCTACATCACTTTCGAGTCTATGAGAAATGTCTTCCTTCTCTTGACAAAGAAGATCTTTTTATATGTCAGAGGATACTGGAGGGTGCAGTGGAGCTGAAAAAAAGTAAGGTCATTATTTAACATAGTTCGTTCTATACAATGACCTAACAAAAATGACTACACACTGACATAAAGCAGTGATGCCCCAGAACTATGGAGCTTTTCCTGCAAAATTTGCTTTGTCTAGCTTCTGTGGGCTTCTCAGATCAAAGAACTATATAATCATTTAGGTTGGAAAAGACCTCTAAGACCTCTAAAGTCAAACCTTTAACCTAGCACTGCCAACTTTACTACTAAACCATGTCCCTAAGCAACTGCTCTACACATCTTTTGAAAAACTCAAGGGATGGTGAATCAACTGCTTCTTTGAGTAGCTTGTTTTTAATACTTCACAACCCTTTCAGTAAAGATTTTTTTTCCTAATATCCAACCTAAACATCTCCTGGTGCAACTTGAGGCAATTTCCCCTTGCCCTATCAGTTGTTGCTTGGGAGAAGAAACCCACCCCTCTATAGCCTCCTTTAAGGTAACTGTAGAGCATGATAAGGTTTCCCCTGAGCCTTTTTTTCTCTAGGCTAAACTTTTCTCCAGTTCCCACAGCTCCCCCTCATATATGACCATATTTCCATTCGTATGAATGGAAATGTTTATTTGCGAGAAAGCAATAGCAGAAAAAGGGTTAATAGGATTTGTGCTGATAATGAAGAATGCAGTAGCCAGGCAATCAGATTGCTGATTTGCACTGTTTCTGGCAAGCCAGTAGGCCTGCACGCAGATTAAACCACAACACAATTGTCTCATTAAGGGACAAACCTGCCCTCTCACAAAAGGAAGATATCAACAACATTGAAGCATGTCACATACTGCAATTGCTCTCCTGGTAGTTCACTAAGTAGTAAAAAATCACAGAACTAATAACCCAAGAGACATTATTTTAATACTTCAATCAATTCTTCAAATTACTGTGTTACTATAAGAAGATTTTCTCCTCCATAGTAGATGTGATACAGATTTCTGTTCCGTAAACTCAAAAACTCATAAATCACTCTAAATCACAGTGCACACTGCGTTCCCCAATGTTTGAAAAAAAATGGCTATAGAAGAATAATAACTGAAATAGTGGATCATCAATTTATTTTTGAGGCTTCCTGGCATACGTACCACATCATGCAATCTAAGGATTTCTACTTTATTTGCTGAGGGGAAAGACTTGATTCCATCAAAGCTTTTGAAGGTAGATTTTTTGTACCATTCTGCCACCAATCTTAACAGTTCATTTTTTTTTTCATGTCTTTGAAACTGAAGAACACAAGGAATAATGGAAATTTAATTTTGGCAGTTTGATTCAAACCCAAAGCTCAGCTTCATACTCATTTCTTAAAGTGGTTTGAAAAAAACATTTTAGTACTTGCTTTAAAACATGGGGATCATAGAATCATAGAATGGTTTGGTTTGGAAGGGACCTTAAAGATCACCTAATCCCAACTAGCCAGGCATAGGCATAGACACCTTCCACTAGACCAGGTTGTTCAAAGCCCCATCCATCTTGGCCTTAAACACTTTGAGGGGCGGGGCATTCACAACTTCTCTGGTAAACCTGTTCCAGTGCCTCACCACCCTCTGAGTGAAGAATTTCTTCCTTAAAACTCATATAAATCTCTCAATTTTTGTTTAAATCCATTAATCCATGTCCTATCAGAATACTCCCTGACAAAGGGTCCTTCCCCACCCTACCCAGCTTTCTCTCCTCTAGGCAGAACAGCCCCAACTCCCTTAGCCCGTCTTCACAGGAGAGGTGCTCTAGCCCTCTGATCATCTTCATGGTCTTTATCTGGACTCATTCTAATCCTTCATTGTCATTGTGCTGGGTGCCTTGGAGCTGTAAGCAGTGTCCCAGGTGGGGTCTCACAAGAGGAGAGTAGAGGAGAGAATCACCTCATTTGCCCTGCTGGCCACACTGCTTTTGATGCAGACCAGGATATGGGTCGCTTTCTGGGCTTCAGGTGTACATTGCTGGCTCACGTTGAGCTTTTCATCAATCAACATCCCCAGGTCTTTCTCCTCAGGGCTGCTCTCAATCCATTCTCTGACCATGCTGTATTTGTGCTTGGGATTGCTCCAGCCCAGATGCAGGATTTTGCACTTGGCCTTGTTGAATCTCAATGAGATTCTCAAAGGCCCACTTCTCAAGCCTGTTCAGGTCCATCTGGATGATATCCCTTCCCTTCAGAGTGTTGGTGTCATCAGCAAACTTGCTGAGGGTGCACTCAATCCCACTGCCCATGTCACCAACAGAGACGTTAAACAGCACTGGCCCCAGTACTGACACCTGAAGAACACCACTCGTTACTGATCTCCACCTGGACATTGAGCCATTGACTGCAACTCTTTTAGTATGACCATCCAGGCAATTCCTTACCCACTGAGTAGTCCATCTGTCAAATCCATGTGTCTCCAATTTAGAGACAAGGATATCCTGGGGGTAATGTCAAATGCTTTGCACCGTTCCAGGTAGATGATGTCAGATGCTCTTCACCTATCCACCAACGCTGTAACCCCATTCTAGGTGGCCACCAAATTTGTCAGGCACAATTTGCCCTCAATGAAGCCATGCTGGCTGTCACCAATCACCTCTTTATTTTGCTATGCTATGCTATGTCTTAGCATAGTTTCCAGGAGGATCTGCTCCATGATCTTGCCAGGTAAGAGGTGAGATGGACTAGCCTGTAATTCTCCAGGTCTCTTCCTTTTTTTCCTTTTTAAAAATAGGGGTTATGTTTCCCCTTTTCCAGTCATCAAGAACCTCATCAGACTGTCACAACTTCTTACATATGATGGGCAATGGCTTAGCAAGTTCATCCACTGGGTCCCTCAGGTCTTGAGTATGTATATCATCAGGTGCCATGAGGTACTGGAAGAGGTTGCCCAGAGAAGTTGTCAATGCCCCATCTCTGGAGGCATTCAAGGCCAGGTTGGATGGGGCCTTGGCCAACCTGACTTAGTGGGTGGTATCCTTGCCTGTGGCAGGGAGATTGGAACTAGATTATCTTTAAGGTCCCTTCTAAACCAAGTCATTTTATGAATCTATGACTTGTGCACCTTCAGGTTCCTTAGCTGGTCTCAAACCTGATCTTCTACACTGGGCAGTTCATCCTTCTCCTAGTCCTTGCCTTTGCCTTCTGGGCCCTGGCCAATGTGGCTAGAGTTCTCGCTGGTGAAGACATGGGCAAAAATTTCATTTAATACCTCAGCCTTCTCTGTATCCTGGTCTCCCATTTCTTTCTGGAGAGGGTACACAATTTCCCTAGTCTTTCTTTTATCATCAGTTCACTTATAGAAGCATTTCTTGTGTCCCTTTATGTACCTGGCCAAATTTAATTCTAAAAGAGCTTTGGCTTTTCTAACCTGATCCCTGACTACTCAGACATAATGCTCTTAGAAAAAAAAAATGTATATTAATATGAAATCAAAATTGCTAACTTAGCACATACTTGCAAGTGGTTTATTAATATTTTGAAGAATCCTTAATTAAGACTATTCAAAAGATTATGTTTTAAAAAAAGAGAACTCTTATATGCTCCTATATTTTACATGTAATGATATATGTTTTTGATAAAGAATACCCAATATCCATCAAGAAAATTACCTGTTATTCAGCCTTTTGTTATATTTCATGAGCTGCAGTCTTCTTTGCTATTGATGTTATATAGATCTCAGACTACAGACAAACCATTGGGCCCTAAACAACTTAGTACACTATAATTATTGTACTCAGTTTCCCTTCAACAGAAAACATACCTAACCAAGAGTTAGGTATGACCCAATAATGAAAGATTTTAATTTACTTCTGCTGCAACACAGGAAAAAAAACGTTTTTGAAAAATGTGATTAGATAAAACTAAAACATTCCTGGTAACATCTCTAGGCAGTAAGAAAATATACACAAGTTGCCACATGTAAAAAACATAATGTTTCAATGTCATCATTTTGACACGTTATAAAGTCCAGGTAATACAATATAGTGCTGCTTCTAGATTCACATTAACTCTGAACCTGGCTAATATTACTAAGGGCTATGTCTTAGTATAAGTATACTTAGTAGAATTATAAATGTCAAGAAAATTAAATACTTCATTAAAAAATTATTAATTAATTTATTAAATTGTTTTAAATAAGTTCTTTTATGCATATGATTCTTCCCCCAATAGTATAACAATAGCATAAATTTGAATAGTCAGCTATGTATTTAAATTTTTATTAAAGTAATTTTAAAATTCTGACAGTTCTTGTGGAATAAAAGTTTCAAATTTTACAGCAGAGAAAGCAGTAGAAGTTTCTAGAAGAAAAGAGCGTCTATGTCTTAAAAACAGCTAGCTTTCCAACTTTTTAGAGAATGCTGAAAATTCAGAAAATATTGAGATAGAAGGAAACAGCTTTACAGTCTGAAGATTGTCTTTTACATTGTCCGCCACTTAGTAACCATTGAAGCTCTTTCTGTTTTAAATTACAGAAACATATAATATAGAAAATATTATTTCCACAACCTGTCTGTGAACATTATTTCTAGCAAAGTCTAAAATCTAAAACAAAACCAGCAATAAGCAAATCTGGAATGGATGGCTGAGTCAGCAAGTCATAGGACTGAAGCAGCCACACAGAACTAACTCTTGACAAATAATGTCATGTGAGCAACTTGGGAATGAGTGGTATAATCACTCTAGAGGTAGTGCAGGAGGTCAAGACAAGGGCTGTTGCGATGATAGGGACAGGACATTATGGAAGGTTTTAATCATTGCAAAGCATTTAGGACTCAAATCCAGGAAGTGATAAGTCATTTTTATAATATTTTAGAAGCTTCCTTATACTGTATTTCTGTGAGAACATTAAAGTACTTACATTGCATGAAGTTTTTTGTCTCGAGTCATGCATTATAGGATCTCAACACTATAGACTTGCGTCAGCCTTTCAAGAATAATAATGAAATATCATCTCTGATAGGTGTAGTATATTAACAGAAAGCCTTACTGTCAATATACTATAGGATAAAAAATAGTGCACTTTATTGCTTTCTGCACATTTGTATTAAGTTCCATGGGTAAATCTATAGCTTTGCCAGAATTTATTAAATTGTGTTTGTACTAGAACCCATTTTCCTGTATATTATGCCAATTTTTTAGTGTTCCAGTAAAATTTAGCTATAGTCTTCTATAGAAACAAATGGAAATATTCAGATTTTCTCACTCCTGAAATAATTTTATTGTGTGCTGGTTGAATAAGCTCACAACAGTGATTTTTTTTTTTTATGAATTTATTTATTTATTTATTTATTTTTGTATCTACAAAGATAGAGCTGTGATTCAGTCTCACTGTCATCCAGAAGTGATCTGCATTAAGAATGGGTAGCAATCTGCAAAACACACTTTTTTTAAAAATTTATTTTTATTTTTATTTAGTTGCCAGTGTATGCATTTGAGATGAAATATATTACTGATATGGAAGAGTTTCATATTTTACTGTGATAGCCTCAGGCAAATACATTTTTGATTTTACTCCTTACAAAACTACTGCTTTGTTAGTCAAGTACAGGAAATGGCAGCTGACCTGTCAAAGAGTCACTTACCTAAGTTGAGGATAGCTCATAATTTGTAGAAAAAAGACAAAAGCATATCTTAAATGAAAGGCAGATGAAGATTTGAATATGAATGTAAATCCTTTAGGAAGACTATGGTGGTGAATATGGACAGTCAGGTGCAAGATATACAAGAAAACTTAAAAAAAAAAAAAAAAAAGGAGAAAGCCAGAAAAGAAGTGAACTGAGAAGTGAAAGAGCTCATCTCAGTATAAAGTGTCATGTGTTTTAAATCCTTTATTGACTGTTAGTTTAACTTGGTTGAAATTATGAATGATTTGAAAGTACCTTACTAACCTATGGGCATTCCATTCCTTCATTTGTGGCTACCCTCTAATTGCTGTTCTAGACTACTAATGCAGAATGTAGCATCCCTATAAAGTTTTTAAAGAGTTGGTGAATAATAAAAACATACTTCTATGTAATCTTATCTGTGTTGGAATAGTATAACATAGAAGTCCAGCAGAAAGTTTCTAGTGATCACCAGGGAAATTTTCTGGCATATTGACCTGTCTCAAAACACCAAGGAGCACATCTGAGATATGAAGGCCTTGAGCAAAACTGCAGCAATGTGGATTGACAAACTATCTCTAAGAAGTTCTCTCTGAACCAGATGCCTAGTATTTGCATTCTGTTTGCTTCTGTTTTGTGAGTATTTTCTAGGAAGATCAAAGTTTATTTTATGTGTGTGTATATATATATATATATATATATATTTCTAATCAGGGTGCTTTGAATAGCTACCAGTTGGAAGTATTAAGTCTTTTTCTTATCCTGTGAAATTTCTAGGTGAAAGTGTTGTCAGAATCATCCTTCAAAGGATTAGAACAGGGTGTTTGCTTTCTGTGCCTTTGGGCATGTCTAAGATAGTTTTCAACTTGCCTCTGTTTTCTGAGCTTTAATGTTTCCATCAAAATATTAAATAGTATGCCAGAGAACATCTGTCACTTATTTGTGCTTTCATTATTTTTTACTTTACTGATTGCACTGGAAATGTTCCTTGGTGTTTGTCAGTACTGCTTCTTGCTCATAGTATTTTCCTGTAATTGTACTGCCATTTCTGAATGTGTCCATACATTTTTAAAAAAGTGTCTTCTATACGTGACACCATTTTCAGAAGTACTTTGTCATCTGGTATAACTGGAGTATGTGATAAAATATTGACTTCTGTAAATTCAATAGAAAGAAATACACTTTTTTTTTTTTTTTTTTTTTTTTCTCCCAGTTTTCTTTTCACAGCCTCTTTTCCTGTCATATGGAAATAAAGAGGGGAAACATCTCCCTTGAAAGCTGAAGAACCGACTTTCAGTGGGCGAGGGGAGAAAAGAATTTTAGGTACTTAAAGTTACAGGTACTTGCACTTCTCCACACATGTTTGGGCCATTTCTTCTGAATCCTTAAACCACAATCATTTTGTGGTGTGGAAGACTCACTCCTCAAGCATCTTTTACCTAGATCCTGGTAAACATAATTGTGAAGCAAATTGTTTTTGTATTAAGTCGTCTGTATTGAGCTTGTGTTTTTTCTTTACAGCTAATAAGAGTTTCTGGCACACCACAATTTCAGGCTTGCTTGAAGAAATGTTTGACGTGCTCTTTGTGCTCCCCATTTTCCCCTAGTATTCACTTTTCCCCCTTCACAAGGCAGCCTATTTTGAGAGATGATTGAAGATCTGACTGAGATGAATATTACTGTAATCGCCTTTCACACATTCAAGCAGCAACAGCAAGGCTATTCAACAGGAGGTGACAAGACAGGTCCAGAGGACATCCACAATACAGTCAGTGGTACCCTTCCTTACCAGAGGGCAGTCTTGCAGCACCTGAACACACCATGGTCTAAAGTACTTCAACATAGGGCCTGTTAGAAGTCCCATATAAGGAATGAGGATGAATGAGTTCCAGGATCCATACAGTGTGTCCAGACAGGAAAAAGATCAGAAGCAAAACTAGAAACAAAGATAAAGCAAGATTCATCCACAGGACCAGACAGCATAGCTCAGATGGGAGTGGCTGCCCAGGCTAGAGCTTAAATGGAGCTCTTGTGCTCTTTGAGTGCGTAGGGGAGATCCCAGGTGACATTGGCCAGGGTCGTTAAAGCTAGTTAGTGACACAATTGCCCATCATGACATTCTGATTCCATTCTGATTCCATCCTGGAGCTACGTGTGTTTAACAGTTTTCTGAAAAGTGTTTATAGAAAAACAAATCCTTTATGTTAATTCCTGACCATGCCTGGTTGGGTGGAACTAGGTGATTAAGGTCCCTTCCAACCCAAACCATTCTATGATCTTTTGATTCTATGATTCCAGGTAATTTCTCATAAGAAGTATAGATTAGATCTGTCATATAAAACCACCTTGATTGATACACCTTGTGAAGTTAATGAGAAACAAAAAAAGTGACTTAATCAGATATATTAATGTCTTTGTATTTATTTGATATAATCACTACTAAATAGACATAAAATATTTTTGTATGTGCATGTGTCTCTTTGTGGTGTTTCTAAGTTGTAAGATGTGAACATTTCAGAACAATTGGTGATTTTCTCAGTTTTTAACTGATTGGGGTGTGTCTGTGTTATTAAATGGTTATCTCAGGAATAGGGAGGTAAATATGTAGGTATGTCCAAATGCTAACTTGGCAGTAAAAGCAAAAATGAAAGTGGTAACAATGAGGCAAGTATAGACACTTACCAAAAAAAAAAAAAAAAAAAAAGCATTATGTAAGCAAATAAGTATGCTTTTGTTTCTGGAAGTGTTTTGCTTGCCAAAAAAAAAAAAAAAAAAAACAAACCAAACCAAACCAAACCAAACCAAAACAAACCAAACCAAAACAAAACAAAACCCTTCAGCTGGATGTAATTTAAGTTTTTATATCTATATTAATGATATTGTTGCAAAATGTAACTTTCATGCCAGGGTGTTGAAAAAGAAATTTTCAAGGATATGTCTATGCAGTGGACAATTTTTTTAAAAGACCTACTGTAATGAATATTAGTAACCTGTGTTGTACACTAGTACCATAACCACTTAATCATAGAATCATAGAATATCCTGAGTTGGAAGGGACCCTTAAGGATCATCAAGTCCAACTCTTGACACCGCACAGGTCTACCCAAAGTTCAGACCATGTGACTAAGTGCACAGTCCAATCTCTTCTTAAATTCAGACAGGCTCGGTGCAGTGACCACTTCCCTGGGGAGCCTGTTCCAGTGTGCAACCACCCTCTCTGTGAAGAACCCCCTCCTGATGTCAAGCCTAAATTTCCCCTGCCTCAGCTTAACCCCGTTCCCGCAGGTCCTGTCACTGGTGTTAATGGAGAAAAGGTCTCCTGCCTCTCGACACCCCCTTACGAGGAAGTTGTAGACTGTGATGAGGTCTCCCCTCAGCCTCCTCTTCTCCAGGCTGAACAGGCCCAGTGACCTCAGCCGTTCTTTGTACGTCTTCCCCTCCAGGCCTTTCACCATCTTCGTAGCCCTCCTCTGGACACTCTCCAACAGTTTCATGTCCTTTTTATACTGTGGTGCCCAGAACTGCACACAGTACTCGAGGTGAGGCCACACCAGCGCAGAGTAGAGCGGGACAATCACCTCCCTTGACCTACTAGCGATGCTGTGCTTGATGCACCCCAGGACACGGTTGGCCCTCCTGGCTGCCAGGGCACACTGCTGGCTCATATTCAACTTGCTGTGTACCACGACCCCCAGATCCCTCTCTTCTAGGCTGCTCTCCAGCGTCTCATCGCCCAGTCTGTACGTGCAGCCAGGGTTTCCCCGTCCCAGGTGCAGGACCCGGCACTTGCTCTTATTGAACTTCATGCGGTTGGTGATCGCCCAGCTCTCCAACCTATCCAGATTGCTCTGCAAGGCCTTTACACCCTCATTCAAGTCCACAACTCCTCCAAGTTTGGTGTCATCAGCAAACTTGCTCAAAATACCTTCTATTCCTACATCCAGATCGTTTATAAAAATATTGAAAAGTACCGGCCGTAAAATGGAGCCTTGAGGGACCCCACTGGTGACCGCCCGCCAGCCTGTCGCAGCCCCATTTACCATAACCCTTTGGGCCCTGCCCGTTAGCCAATTGCTCACCCATCGTATGATGTTTTTGTTTAGCTGTATGGTGGACATTTTGTCCAGTAGGATCCTATGGGAAACCGTGTCAAAAGCCTTGCTGAAGTCCAAAAAAATCACATCAGCTGGTTTCCCTCGGTCCACCATACGGGTGATCTTATCATAAAAGGAAATCAGGTTAGTTAGGCAGGACCTACCCTTCACAAACCCATGCTGGCTGGGACCAATGACTGCTTTGTGCCCCAGGTGTGCCTCAATAAGTTCGAGAACCATCTTCTCCATGATTTTACCAGGCACTGACGTGAGATTGACAGGCCTGTAATTGCTAGGGTCTTCTTTCTGACCCTTCTTGAAAATCGGCACAACATTTGCCAGCTTCCAGTCTACCGGGACCTCTCCAAATTCCCAGGATCGTTGAAAAATAATTGAGAGAGGTTCCGCGATGACGTCCGCCAGCTCTTTCAGCACCCGGGGATGAATCCCATCCGGACCCATGGACTTGTAGGGATCCAGGTGGAGTAGCAAATCCCGCACACGTTCAGGGTCGGTTGGGAGTTTGTCATCCCCACCGTCTGTACGTCATACTGGTCATACTGTAATGAATATTAGTAACCTGTGTTGTACACTAGTACCATAACCACTTAATAAATGGCCTGATTTTGCAACATTACTAATCACAATTTCATACTCCTGTCTCAGTAGTGTTAAGAATCCCCTTACAGCATGTTAACAGCCAAACAATTTCTAATACAAGCTGAGATAATCCCTCTTAGCATTTGCTCAGCTAGCATACTCTCCACTAAGGTGCCACTGTGTTGGCAACACTGAAAATGTCTTATGAGTTATTCCACACCACTGAAAGAAAAAGGAATTCAGGAAGATCTCTGCATCTCAGCTGACTCTGCAAAGATTGACAAAGATGGGCATCAAACAGATGGTCTGACTGGAGTCTTCGTGGTTAGTATGTCTTCCTGCATTTCAGTCTGTATGTAAACCATCATACCAGACTGGGGAAATGAGCTTTAGAGTTGCTTTTGCAATTGCTACAGAATGCCAAGGCAGGAAATTTCATGCCTTATTAGCTTGTGGAATAAACTAATCCTAGCTGGAGGAATAAAATCACAGCTTGTAGAAGAGTTTCATGCTTGTAGTAGTAGTGTCATGGAGACTATAGCAGCCTGCCTAGACAGAACTCTGTATCAGGCATGGCAAATGGCAATAAGTCTATAAGTCTCTCTTTTTTTTTTTTTTTTTTTTTTGCCTGCAGGCAAGGAGGGCAGCAGTCATCTGCCTCAACAACTCAACAACAGGAAGGATACACAGGATAACTACATGCCATGTCATTATTTTTTGTTGTTATTTTATTGTCTGCATCCTATCCTTTGCTCCTCAGCACTACATTGCCTCCCAAAGGCTGGGCATGTGCTCTTTGCATCTTTGCATTGTCAGAGTGTGGTGATGGTAAGCAGACAAGGAACATGACATAATCAAGTTCCATGAAGCCTGATAGCTATTCAAACTTTCAGTACTGATTATTTATTTTTGAGACTTCCCTACAAAGTTTGAAAACATTTTGGTATGTTTTATTGTTATAGTTCAGAAATACAGCCTTTATTAGTATCAGGTTTTCTGATGGATCCTAGAGGCACAAAAGACATTTTTCTGAAGGAGCCTTGTTATTAATTTAGGGCAGTACCTTGGAAAGTGATAATAAAACATCCAGATTTTTAACATATGGAAGCTGCTAAAAATCCTTTTATGAATTAGTGCAGAGTGTATTCAGGATATGGTTACTCCATATTTATTTGTGTTTTTAAGTAACAAAATTACTTAATTTGCATGGTGTGCAAATGCTGTATTCAGAAATTTGTACTGATTAGTGAAGTAATTTGAGAAAAGCTGTATCATGATATGAAGGGTTACTCAGCCTAGGTTTGTAGGATCCTGTAATATACAAGGACACGGAGGCTTTAGTTTTCTGAAAATTTCTATCCATTACAGATTGCCACCAACCACCACTCCCATATATACTATGGTTAATAAGGCAAACCTATAGATAGATAGATAATAACCTATTACAGATATTAGCAGGAAGCAAATAAATGCAATAGATTTTTAAAGTATAGTACTAATTAGTAGCAACAGCAATTAAAGGTAGTAGAAAGAAAACTAAAGGCAGTAAGAATCAGTCATATACTAATCAGTACCAAATATAGATCAATATTGTAGTTTCAACATTAGTAATACTCTGGAAGTAAGTATAGTTGTGTGTTGAGTGCTTTTAACACATACTGCAGAATGAATGTGGGGAAGAAGTTGAACGTAGAGGATAAAAGGCTGAGGAACAAAGGCATTATTTCTCATAATGGGCAGATAATGTTCTGTAATGCATCTTTATAATGAAAATAAAGTTGGATATGCAACCAGAGTTTTGTGTGAATTTTTGGGAGCTCTCTAATAACATTAGCTCATTATTAGAAGACACTTATGTTTAGGTAATATTAAAAAGAAGAGTGTCTGGAGCTACACTAGGAAGAGTGCTGCCAGCAGGTTGAGGGAGGTGATCCTTCCCCTCTCATTAGCACTGGTGAGGACTCTGTGGCCTATGTTGTCAAGTTTTGGTCTCCCAAATAGAAGAGACATAGACATACTGGAGAAAGTCCAACAAAGGGTAACTAATGTGATGGAACATCTCTTCTGCAAAGAAAGGCTAACAGAGCTGGGTACTGATTAGCCTAGACTGGGGGACTTTATCAAGCTGTACAAGTACCTGAGAGACATGTGCAAACAGGACAGAGCCAGGCTCTTTTCAGTGGTACTCTGTGACAAGAAAGGAAGCAATGGGCACAAACTGAAATACAAGTGGTTCCCCCTTACCATCAGAAAACATGTTTGTATTGGGAGGTTGACAGCCCTGACACAGGTTGCCCAGAGCATTGTGGAGACTCCCTCCTTGGAGATATTCAAAAGCCATCTGGATATGTTCCTGGGCAAATTGGTCTAGCTGGCCCTGATTGAGGGGGGCAGTTGGAGAAGATGGCCACTGAAGATACCTTTTGACCTCAACCATTCTGCGATTCTGTCATTAAAAATCAGACTACTCTTCGTAAATTCCGTGTTGAAACTTACTGGAGAGAAATGCAAGTATCAGTAACATTCAGAAATGCTACCATCTTGTGGTGTTTTAAATGACCAAATGCAGTGATAGCATTTTTAAAAATAAATCCTTACGCACATAATCATATGTAGTGTCTACATGCCTGCTAAGACAACCTTTCAAAACAATATTGTGATTCCTTGGTACTATTCTAATACTTCCTTTCAGCAGATTAGGTTGTTTTGGTTTTGAAATGAAATATTTTTCAATTGCTTTCCAAGAAATTATTATAAAAGATTATAAATGATCTATGCCTTACTGGCATATCAAATAGATATGTATGTTTCTAAAACAAAATGCCATGCTGACAGGTTCTGTGACTTTCAGGAAGATCCTCAAAGTGGAAGAAAAATATTCTTTGCTTACAACTGATGTGCTTTTAAAAATACGACCTGATTATATTAATATAGATTCTATGTCACAACATCTGTCTTTTATAATGCTTGGTAAAGACTTTGTTCCCATCAATTTTATAATTACATTAAAATGCCTTGATGTCACATAATGTCTATCCTTCCTTATTTTCACTGCCTCAGGCATTAAGCATTATGCTTCTATCTGTTTATATTACCGTTTTCAGTTACTGGAAAGATTTTCTTTATTTCTTTGGAGAAGATAGGTTAAAAAAATACATTATACAAAAATGTACATGTATATACTTTGAAGTTCTTGGTTATAATGTATATAAATTAAGTCAATATCTAAACATTACAGCTAAATATGTTTTATAGTTGATACAAAATTATTGCTTTGGTAATTTGTTTCACATTATTTAGTATGAAGCATAGCTTATTGAAAGCAGGATGTTATATTAGAATCATACAATCATTTTGATTGGATAACACCTCTAGGAACAAGTCTAACTGTTAACCTACCACTGCCAACTCTAGCACTAAACCAGGTCCCTAAGCACCACATCTACATTGTGAATACCTCCAGGGATGGCAAATCAACTGCTTCCTCAGGCAGCTTGTTCCAATGCTTCACAACTCTTTCAGTGAAGAAATTTTTCCTAATATACAACCTAAACCTCTCCTGTTGCAACTTGAACCCATTTCTTCTTGTCTTATTTCTTGTTGCTTGGGAGAAGAGATCAATCCCCACCTCTCTATAGCCTCCTTTAAGGTAACTGTAGAGCACAATAAGGTTTTCCCTGAGCTTCCTTTTCTTTAGGCTAAATAAACCCAGTTCCCACATGTGCTCCTCATTCAACTCATTCTCTAGACCCTTCACCAACTTTGTTGTCCTTCTTTGGACATGCTCCACCACCTCAATGTCCTTCTTGTAGTGAGGGACCCAAACTGAATGCAGTATTCAAGATGTGGCCTCACCAGAACCAAGGGTGGCAATCTCTTCCCTAGTCCTGCTGGCCACACTATTTCTGATATAAACCAGGATGTTGTTGGCATCTTGGCTACCTAAGCACACTGCTGGCTCATGTTCAGCCAGCTGTTGGTAACACCCCCAGGTCCCTTTCCGCTGGGCAGCTTTCAATCCACTCTTCCTCCAGACTGCAGTGTTGCATGGGGTTGTTGTGCCCTGAGTGCAGGACCTGGCACCTGGCCTTGTTGAACCTCAAGATGCAGTATTTATTGTTTAGATGCAGTATTTACCATTTGTTGTATCTACAAAACTATGTCATATTAGAAGCTTTTTTTCTAGTTTCCTAAACACAAAATAATGCCTACTTTCTAATAATGACTGTCACTTGTAAATCTTGAAGTATTTTTCTTGAGATGAGTAAATCACAATAGCAAGATAATATGAATACTATAACAAATTTTATTGTTCTTTTAATATCAGACCCCAATTAAGCTATAGGTCTTCAAGTGTCTTTCTCTTAAGCAATTTTTTATTACATTGTACGAATACTTCCAGTAATGTTTTATGTTTACAGTTTGTTCTATTATTTACATGTTTTGTGGTCAGCATAGGTGTAAGTGTATAAGCTACCGAATTTTAACTGTGCAGCAAGGGATAGAATTGATGTCTGTGTTTTTCATTATCTTAATTGTTTTGAAGAGTGAATGTTGGGAAAGAATTGAATGTAGAAACAAAAGCACTGAGGAGGAAAGGAACAAATAACAGGCAGAAAAAGAGTGGTTTGTAATACATCTCTGTTAGAAAAATCAAGCTAAATGTATGGCCAAATTTTG
The DNA here is from genome assembly GCF_009819795.1 of Aythya fuligula. NCBI lineage: Eukaryota > Metazoa > Chordata > Aves > Anseriformes > Anatidae > Aythya > Aythya fuligula. Next base: position 50,791,106 of record NC_045593.1, read on the forward strand.
TCTGGATTTTCTGAAGTTCTTTAAATACTGCTAACCTAAAATTGAATCCATTTCTATAAATGGTAGTGATGATAGTGCCCATAAAGCTTAAAAGTATGTATGTTGAAGGGGTGCAAGTGTGTGTATTGAAAAAAAAAAAAATTTAGATCATAAGAAAGATCATAAGAAAATTAGAAATGTTTGATGTTTTGTTTTCACTAACCTATTCAGTGCTGTTTGAATACCATGGCATAATCTGAAGACTTTTTACATTTTGGGAAAAAAGTGTTAAGTTTTGAGCTCTAGATGAGCCCTATTTTGTGTGTTAGAAGACCAATGGGGGAAGTAGGTGGAGGAATCAGTGTATTCAAGAGGCTTTAGTAACTGGCCACTTCTTTTCTGACACTAGGATGTCCATAAATGGAGAACCATATGAAGTTTGTTGCCTCCCATCTCAGACGTTACCTTAGTCCCACATTGTCCTCTGTGTTCTTCCTAGTCCACAAACAGCCAGTTCTTAAGAATAAGAACTTGGAAAACTTTTTTTTCATGGAGCTTGGCTTACCTCACTCCAAGACCAGAAACTTTGTCTCAAGGGAAATGTAAGTGTGCCATTGGTATATGTTGTATGCTGGTTAGAGTATGTTCCCGTTATATATCTACTTGTTTTATTTACCAGTTTTTAGATATTGAGTATCCCATTTCCACTGGATGTATTAGATCTTGTTGCACATGGACTTTTTCTCATAATTTGGAATTGCTGAAGCACAATTAGGTCTTAAAAGATACACCACCTCATACTTTGTCCACCAAAGAAAACAGGGAGGATCACAGGCATTTATGATCACATTAAAAGTTGTTTGTTTGTTAGTCAAACTGCTTCTTAAATTAGATAATGAACATTTGTGGGGTACAACTGGCTTCTGTTTGTTCAATAGACAAGTAGTGTTTTGGTCAGTTACTACATTTCAATTCAATATGGCAGTAGTAGTGGTAGCAATAGCACATATTGAAAACCAAGAAAAAAATCTTATTTTGTGTCTGAGAAATCTGTGCAAGTCAGTGAAATGGGCTACAAATGTGAGAAGAAGTAGCTTAATATTATAGCTGTTTCGTTTATCTGTTCAGGTGAATTTAGGAAAATTTACAGGGAGGTTTTCCCTCACCTAAGTATGAACTTGCTTGATTTTTAAAAACAGTAAACAGGAAAGTACTTCCATAGATACACTAATGTGTTCTCTGATCTATTTCTGCCTGGGAACCTATATAGCACCTTTTAACTTATGCTAGATGTTCACTTCCAGCAAAAGCTGGAATACAAAATGTAAGAGTCATTTCTGTCCTGCTTGCATGAGAACTCTGTTTCAGGAGTAATAACAAAAAGCGTGGTTGAATTTTTGCAAATAGTTTAATCTATATCAGTGCTGGTCTAAACTGGGAAAAATGATAAGATAATTAAATACTAGACCTGTATTTTAATATAGAATATTTATTTTTTAAGAAAATCTGAAAGTGAATACCACATAAAATATTTCAATTACACGCATATCAGATAATTAACAAATATTGAACTGACACCTATATGTAGTACCTGTGAAGTATTTTGTTGGTGCGCATTCTGTATTTTATTAATTCCTTTGACATCTAATATTTTCTGCTTTCTAAAAGCAGAATCAATATTATGATCTAAAGTAGTAAAATATTCAAATAAATTAAGATACTGATGGCTTAGACAAAAATAATTTTAATCAGCAAGATGTGTAAAATAAAAATTTCTATGTGCAGCCATTGGAAGTAACATGAACAGATTCAATGCAGCTTAAGCGACACACATAACTTGTGGGTCAGTATTATGAAGGAGCAAACTATCACAGAAAGACTAACTTGATCATTTTATGGTTTTAAAACAAATATTATGTATAGATTTTTCTTGAAATTATTGCAGTAGTATGTTTAAAATTTACTTTCTATATTGTAGAACATTTTTATTTGTATACTTTACAAACATATTTCACCAGAAGCCACATTTTTGTATATCTCTCTTGTCAAAGGAACATAGGAACATGAAGGTTCATGCAAGAAATACAAAGGTTCAGATATAATTTCTGGATTAAATCCTTCATCCACCAAATGCATTTTCTGATGCTTGAAAGTTGGTGTAATTTGCATAGCATCCTAAAAAAAAAAAAAAAAAAAAGAAAGAATTCAAGTAAAGTGCAATATTTCATTTCAGCCTGTATCAATGAAAAAAGTGATGCAATTACTGATTAAAATGGATCAAAGAATTTTTCTATAGAATGGCTTCATTTAGAAGGAGTGATGTGGTTAACAGATGCAATATAATCTAAATCTAAATGCTCCTTTTATTTTGTATTCAACTTTCTATGAAAGCAACATTCAAGCTCTGCTTCAAAATAAGCATTCTTTAACTTTCATTAGGGCAGCTGATCACAAAATCTGTAGTTTATGAAACACGTGTTGGTGGTCTGCAGAGTGCTAACTGATTTTATGGTACTGGTTCTCCTCTGATTTCCAGACGCTAAACTTCATTTAAGAAATTAAATACAAATATGTTAAATGCCTTCCTGTGTTATTGTTATGTGTAAACAGTTGCTGTAAAAAAGTTACACAATTGCCAATTCATGAACAAGTTGGTTGCACACAATAGTTAGCGTATGAGAGCAGAAGTGGTGTATAAAATAATCTCTCTTCAAAAGTATGAGACACCTGATCTCAAGCATTGTTATTGTACATTATTTTCAATGTAGCCTAAATTTTCTTTTACTCCTCATGTTGAAATAATAGGCAACTTTTCAGTTTATATTTATTTTTATTCTCTTGATTTAGAATATAACTGATTTCCACTTCCCCCTGCTATTCCATATCCATAATTCTCAGATCATTTTGTCTTTGGCTTCTGAGCTAAGACTGCTAATATGTTTGCAAGTTCATTCACTTTTTTTTGGCAGCACTTATGATAGGAACCATACTTAGATCACCAAGTCATTTCACACAAGAACTGAATAGCTGCCACATGGCAGTAATATTCAATCATTATCAATTGAGTTTGCTTCAAATTGAATAGACAACAGGATTTTTTTCCAGTAATTATTAAAAAGTTTCAATGATTAATATTAAAAGTTTGATAAAGACAGGTTAAATATTAACTTAAATATTTTAAATATGCATTATGAATACAGATTGTTGAGATTTTCTTTTGAAATTATCCTCTGATGTTATTTTAATAAAGTCAGATTTTTTTCACACAGGAATACAGTTTGGGGAAAAACAACAACAAAACCTGACCAAAAATGTAGTACTGAAATTAATCCCTGGATGCTCTCAGAAACCTCTTCCTAATGCTTTTTTTTTTTTTTTTAATACAAAATTAAAATAAACAACAGTTGGCTGAAAAAAGGAGTACCTCAGAGCCTTAGAACATCCTGTTTCATTGTCCCTGTAATGCATTTCTTTTATAGTCCTCTCCTTTTCTTTTAGGGTCAAGTCAAAGAAGTTGAGAAGAACAACTTCCATTTTCACAAAATCAAATTTTGTGAAAAATTAATGAAAATTTTGTGAAAAACTCTTTTTCACAAAATCAATTGACCATGTTTGCAAGTTGCATTATATAGAGCCTACTAATGAACAGGTGAAAAGATTTCAAGATTATATGAAGTCCGTTTTTGTGTAAGAATTTCATGTTTTTGTTTGCAATTCTTGATTAGGATGAACTCTTCAAATTTTTTTTTATTTTTTTTTTTCCCAGAAGACTTCATTTTCTGACCATTTACAATCAGAAAATGTTCACTTTTTTAGCTTTTATCATATCCTCCACTAGAATGTGGTTTGTTTTTTTTTTTTCCTTTTTTACAGTAACATGTTTTTGATTATTTAGATTTTATTATGAAATTGGCTTTATTTCCTTTAATAAGGTTTTGCAGATAGTGAAATATTCATAGATTAGTACCAGTAGTGTATATCTTTTTACTAGTGGTGTCAGAGATGATTTTGGTAGTAAGATCCCTTCAGTTAGCTAAACAAAGCTTTAGTCAAAGAATGCATAAAATGCAAACAGGCTTAAATGGTTCCACACATGTAGACACTAGAGCTCCTGATAGGTATTCTGTGTTTAACAGAACTATAAAGACATGTCTGTTCCAAAATTTTTCCCCAGAGGAGAGCATTGGTGCTCTGAGGCACCACTTACTACCTTACAGTCTACACTTACTGCCTTTGAAGTTGTGTTTACTAGTACAGTAACCTCCATTGGTGAAAAAATAGCTTTCCTCAAACTTTTAAACTCTTCATTATAATTCTTTCTAAATGTATACATTCTCCACCTCCTCTTCCTATCCAGACTCACTCCATTACAATTCCATCCTGTTCTCAATCCAATTTATGCCTTTCAGAAAATCTATCTATATTGATGGAGAGATAAAACTGTTAATGTGCTTCTCAACATACCATAACAGCAGAAAACTTTCTGCTATAAACTTTGTGATGTGATGCAGGGCCCCTACCTGCTTTTTGTAGTTCATGCTCTCTCCTGTTGCAGAAGATTGTATTGTGGGGAGAACATAAGGGCTGCACTTTTAAATTGCACTTGTAAGAGAATTTTATTCCATCTCTGCTTTTATACCACAGAGCATATGGGTGCATTCTAGTTCTCTGATTTTGAGATCTTCACTGTAAAGTATTTATCTTGCTGTCAGTTGTGAAGTCATAGATGTTTCTTTGCTGCTGTGTCAGTAACAGTGGGTAATAATCACTTCAAGAACAAATACTAGGAAAAAAGTTTTGAATGGATCATGCCATCCGAAAATGTATTATGAAAATATGTAGACACATATTTTCTGTATATGAAAATATGTAGACACATATTGTCTACAGACAACAGCCATGTGTGTCTTCTTTGTCTTCCATTAGCTAGAAGAACACACTAGCTGAAGAGTTTTGAAGCAAAATCCAACTTTGCCAAGTTATGAACTACATCTAAGATTTGTAAGTACAAACGGATCTTTAAAGCAACATATACTTTTAAGTCATCAAATATTTGCTTCATTTGGCTTAATGTTTTCTGCATGTCAGACCTTTTGTGTTTCATTTCTTGAAAGTGTTTGTAAATCACTTTCTACTTTCCATGACTGTAGAGAACAATTTTTATGTCAGACCAAAGATAAATACAAGTAGGAAATGGCAGTCTTACCATGATTCTCACAAAGCGTGGGCGGGCATAACTTGGAAGAAAGTCCACAAGATGCTTATAAAGTCTTTCTCCATCAAAGGCTTGGTCGGGTTTAAGCACAACAGCTGCCATCCCTATTCTTCCTTCACAGTCTAAAGTAAAAATAAATAAATATTATGACAAATATGAGTATGTGTGAGTCTTGTATGACTTTTGTGGGGATTTAGTACTGATCTGAAAAAGATCTTGATATTTTGAAATATCTGCCCTAATCTCTCAGACATCATTCTGTATAAGTTACAAGATATTTTATTGTGTAAGACTAACTGTTACTTTCAGAGTTTCACTCAAATAAAAAATGTCACCAATCTATTTTTTATTGGTACGTCTATATGGCTGGGAGCTGGGTGCTAGGTGTTCTTCCTATCTTGCTCATTTTTAATGTTGGTAACATAGATGCCTGACAAATTGAGTAACCACTAGTTCAATAAAAAGATGAAAGAAGTTCCAAAAAGACTAGTGCAAAAAGTAGAAATGTATAAGACTATGCTTGTTTTTTATATCAAATCTAGTGGTTACAGAACTATATGGTGATGACTATATGGACAGATTAGAGACAAATAACAGAAATAGGTCTTAATGAACTGCAAAGAGCAAATCATGTCCCATGTGAAAACAGAAACACAAGCCCGTTAACAAGTACGTGACAAATATAGTTACTGCTTTCTCTTAACTCAAACAAAAATAATAATTCAAAATGGAGAAAACATTTAAATTAGAAGAAATGAGCTGTCAAGGTCAAATCTGACCAGAATGAAATACCATCTTTATGATTTGGCCAAGGCATTGGATGTATAAGTATGGATGTTCCCTTTTCTTGAAAATTAATTGGCAGTTGCTCAATTAACATGTTTTTTAAAGTCTCTTTTGGTCATTTGTGAGACTCATGTTGATTCAGAAATATGAAAGACTTTGTTAATACCGAAACTCAGAATAAATGCTTAAGCTCTTGAGGTTTTGATTTGACAGTGTATGCTAGTCACTCTCCTGAGACAGCAGTAGTCTTTCAGGAATCCTTGTCACCTTGTGTCATCTATAGTTTGTCCACTGTAGATTAAAAAGAAATACACTTTCTAAGTTACATTACAATTTTATTTGTGTCCAGATGAATAATGCCATCTCTCATAAATCAGAATGCTGGCATTTGGTAGCCACCTGCTGAACAACCATTCAGATTATGGCCTGTTTTCTGTTTACTTTTCATACATCCTCTTTTTCTTTGAATCCATTGAGTTTCCTTTCTCTTAATGTTAAATAGTAGCTGGTATCCTGATCGCTTCTTCTTTATGTGCATAGTGCAGTTTCTTTTACCATTATACTTTGTTTGTCTTCTACCAAAGGAAGCACAGAACAGCTATTCAACTCCATAATAAAGTTTGCCTTCTTTAAACTGTTCATTCTTATGATGCATATTCTGAGCTTTTCTATGTCATCTTGTCACTTAGTTACCCACAGATTTTCCACATGGTATTGCACATCTTATGAAGCACCATAAGCCATTGGGAATATTCCATTTATGAAAAAAATACGAACCTTCTACTTACAGGATAGTGACAAGTGTTTTCAGATGCTATCTTTTAATATGCTCCCTGTTTTAGCATTTTTCAGATGAAAGGATATAGTCTAAGAGAAGTCGTAGTTTGTGGTTTATAATTTTGTAATTGTTATATCTATATTAAATAATCTCAAAGTTTCTGCTATTCACTACAAACTTTCAGCCTGTCATTTTACTAAATACAGCATTTTACTTTTACTCAAATTTCAAAGCACTATAGGGATGCTTGAATTGTTGAGTTGATATGACTGATTTCCTCACATATAAGTTTGCATTCTGTTGTATGCAAAGAAAGGACTGAGTATAAAATTACTATTTTCATTTTGTTATTCTCAAATTAAAAGTAGTGTCTTACTTTTAACATTTACACCGTAAACATTAGCTTCTTGAATGAAGTCCATCATAGTGATAATTTCAGCAACTTCTACAGTGGCAACATTTTCTCCTTTCCACCTGTTGAAAATATTTTTAAAATAAGATAGATTTTACAGAATCACAGAATCGCAGAATCACAGAATTTCTAGGTTGGAAGAGACCTCAAGATCATCGAGTCCAACTGTAGTGGGTTTACGTGGCAAGGTTTTGGTAGCAGGGGGCCATAGGGGTGGTTTCTGTGAGAAAGATCTAGAAGCTGCCCCATGTTTGGGAAGGGCCCCATTGTTTTCCAGAGCTGAGCCAATAAGCGATGTTGTTTTACGCCTCTGCGAGAGCATATTTAAGACAGGGAAAAAACGCTGCGCCACACAGCAGCTGGGAGAGTGAAGGGAGTGGGGAATAGCCTTGCAGGTGCCAAGGTCAGTGAAGAAGGAGGGAGAAAGGTGCCAGAGCAGAAGTCCCCTGTGGCCTGTGGTGAGGACCATGGTGAAGCAGGATGTCCCCCTGCAGCCCATGGAGTACCACGGCGGAGCAGGGTTCCACGCTGCAGCCTGTGGAGGAGACCACGGTGGAGCAGGTGGCCCTGCACCAATGGAGGCTGCCGCCTGTGGAAGACCCCTGCCGGAGCAGATTCCGGGCCGGACCTGTAGCCTGTGGAGAGGATACCACGCAGGAGCAGGTGACCTAGCAGGAGCTGCTGCCCATAGGGGAGCCAGGTTGGAGCGGTTTTCTCCTGAGGGATGGACCCCGTGGTACGGACCCATATCTGGAGCAGCTCTGGGAGAGCTGCTGCCTGTGGGAAGCCCACGCCGGATCAGTTCATCAAGGACTGCATCCCATGGGTGGGACCCCACAGCACAGGGGACGGGAGTGACCGAGAAGGAGCGGCAGAGAAGAAGTGCTGTAGACTGACCATAACCCCCATTCCCCCGTTCCCCTGCGCCGCTCGGGGGGAGGAGGTGGAAGAGGGTGGATGGGGGGGAAGGTGCTTTTGGTTTCTTTCCTTTTTTTCTCACTTCTCTAGCTTGTTAGTAATGAGCAATAAATCTTACTATCTTCTTATGCTGAGTCTGTTTTGACTGTTAAAATAATTTTTGTGTGATTTTCTCGTCCTTATCTCAACCCTTGAGCCCTTTTCACATATTTTCTCCCCATTCCTCTTTGAGGAGGGGGAGTGAGAGAGTGGCTGTGGTGGAGCTCAGCTGCCCACTCGAGCGGAACCACGACACCAACCTCTGACCTAACACTAACAGTCCCCACTAAACCATATCCCTAAGCTCTACATCTAAACGTCTTTTAAAGACCTCCAGGGATGGTGACTCCACCACTTCCCTGGGCAGCCTGTTCCAATGTCTAACAACCCTTTCAGTAAAGTCTAATAACCCTTTCAGTAAAGAAGTTCTTCCTAAGATTCAATCTAAAACTCCCCTGGCGCAACTTAAGCCCATTCCCCCTTGTCCTGTCACCAGGCACGTGGGAGAACAGATCAACCCCCACCTCTCTACAGCCTCCTTTAAGGTATCTGTAGAGAGTGATAAGGTCGCCCCTGAGCCTCCTTTTCTCCAGGCTGAACAAGCCCAGCTCCCTCAGCCGCTCCTCATAGGACTTGTTCTCCAGGCCCCTCACCAGCTTTGTCGCCCTTCTCTGGACCCGCTCAAGCACCTCCATGTCCTTCTTGTAGCGAGGGGCCCAAAACACAGTACTCGAGGTGCGGCCTCACCAGAGCCAAGTACAGGGGGACAATCCTTTCCCTAGCCCTGCTGGCCACACTATTTCTTATGTAAGGCAGGATGCTGTTGGCCTTCTTGGCCACCTGAGCACACTGCTGGCTCATATTCAGCCGACTATCCACCATCACTCCCAGGTCCTTCTCTGCCTGGCAGCTCTCCAACCACTCATCTCCCAGCCTGTAGCTCTGCTTGGGGTTCTTGCGCCCCAGGTGCAGGATCCGGCACTTAGCCTTGTTGAACTTCATGCAGTTGACCTCAGCCCATCGGTGCAGCCTATCCAGATCCTCCTGCAGAGCCTCCCTACCTTCAAGCAGATCGACACACACACCTAACTTGGTGTCATCTACAAACTTACTGAGGGTGCACTCAATGCCCTCATCCAGATCATCGATGAAGATATTAAAGAGAACCGGCCCCAGCACCGAGCCCTGGGGAACGCCACTAGTGACTGGCCTCCAACTGGACTTGACTCCATTTACCACGACTCTTTGGGACCGGCTATCCAGCCAGTTTCCAACCCAACTTAGCGTGCACCAGTCCAAGCCAAGAGCAGCCAGTTTCTCGAGGAGAATGCTGTGGGAGACGGTGTCAAAAGCCTTGCTGAAGTCAAGGTAGACCACATCCACAGCCTTTCCCTCGTCCACCCAGCGTGTCACTTTGTCATAGAAGGAGATCAGGTTCGTCAAGCAAGACCTGTCTTTCATAAACCCATGCTAACTGGGCCTGATCGCCTGCTTGCTCTACAAGTGCTGCATGATGACTCTCAAGAGAATCTGCTCCATGAGCTTCCCTGGCACTGAGGTCAAACTGACAGGCCTGTAGTTTCCCGGGTCAGTCCTCTGGCCCTTCTTGTAGATGGGCATCATGTTTGCTAGCTGCCAGTCAACTGGGACCTCCCCCGATAGCCAGGACTGCTGATAAATGATGGAAAGCAGCTTGGCCAGCTCCTCTGCCAGTTCTCTCAGTACCCTTGGGTGGATCCCATCCAGCCCCATTGACTTGTGCACATCCAAGTGCCATAGCAGGTCACCAACCAGTTCTTCATGGATAGTGAGGGCCACATCCTGCTCCCCATCCCCTTCCGCCAGCTCAGGGTACTGGGTATCCAGAGAACAACCGGTATTGCCTCTAAAGACTGAGGCGAAGAAGGCATTGAGCACCTCCACCTTTTCCCCTTTTCCTCATCTCTTGTAACTAAGTTTCCCCCCTCATCCAGTAAAGGATGGAGATTCTCCTTAGTCCTTTTTGTGTTGATGTATTTATAAAAACATTTTTTGTTATCTTTAATGGCAGTAGCCAGATTGAGCTCCAGATGAGCTTTGGCCTGTCTGTATTTTATTTATTTTTATTTATTTTTATTTATTATGTCTGTGTATTTTAGCTAACAAGATTTTTCTATACATGGCTATATGTGATGGAGCCCTACTTTTGTTGTTGACTTTTGTTATTCTTGGCTGAAGAATGCAGACAGATAAAACCTTTTCTGATTTAGAGCCTTCTCTTCTGAAACCTCAACCTTAGAGGAAAAGGAAGTGCCATTTGGCTCAAATTTTAAAAATTCTACAGATTGGGTGTGAACTTTGGTGAATTTTGGATGAGATACTTAAGGTTTCCGTTAAAACAAAGTTAATTGGGTTAAAGTGTGATCTGTGTCATCTGGTTCTGCATATATGAGATTTCTTTCAAGCTCACTGGATTTACTGTTAACTCTATACCACACCTGAATGTGTCTCCCACTCGGTCAGTGAAATAGAGGAAGCCATTATCATCCATCACTAGGAGATCTCCTGTATTAAAATATACATCTCCTTTCACAAACACGTTACGTAGGAGTTTCTTCTCAGAGGCCTCATTGTTTCCAACATATCCAGAAAATGGGGCTTCCTGAGTAACTTGAGTAACCAGAAGACCAGGTTCACCTGCAGGCCATGAAAGGGTGACAGAAAAAAAAACATATTAACTGTGGGCTATTTAGAGCATAAAGTGTTGTATTAAAAATCTTTTTGAAAGCCACACCTGCTCTACTCATTTTTACATTTCCATAACTATTTCCTGAACAGCAGAAACAGGTGAGTGGAAGAGGGTACATAATATGGGTTCCCTCTGTGCAAATCTAGCTCTTAGGAAGAGCTTTGTGGTGTACAGTGCCCAAGGAAAGGAAAACTATTCTGTCATTTGAAAATAATGCTGGTAGTCAAATAGTACTGATGTGGGCAAATGACAGTGCTTGACTTTCTTGTGCTTTATCTTTTTCCAGTGGATATGGTTGCTAGAGCTCTCTGCAGTGTGCTATTGTGGAAAACACATATCGTAAACCATGGTGGGACATTTGATGGTGTGCCTAGGCATCACAGAATTCTTAAAGTCTGCAACATTTCCCTACCGGGCAACAATCCTTGCTGCTGTGTAAGTCCCATTTATACCAAGGGCAAAGATCACATTGCTTTACTGGGATTGGCTTGGAATATCCTTTTTAATGCATTTTTATTGTTCTATATCTATGATGGGTACTGGCTTACTTCCCAGTCTGCTTCTCTGTTTAAAACACATTTCCAGCTTCTATAGATTTTTATTGTTTTTCCTTCAACAGATTTATGGAGATGCTTTCAAACAAATAGTTTTCTTCAGAGCTGTATAGCTGCCTCATAGCCTCATATTTAGTTCTCAATATTGGCTTGAATGCTAGATGTCAAAAGTGAAATGAAAGCAAAAGCTCGTGACAATTCAAAAGAAGAACTTAAATCATTGCAAATAGGGTGCATAATGTGTGACAACAGAAAAAGAAAACACACACACACAAGCTAAAAAGGTTGAATTGGAAAAAAAGTTGCCCTGTGCCCCAGGCACTTTTGCAAGATGATTCCATACTCCAGTTTGGGAATTTACTGATGTTACTGTCTCACTTGACATCAAGTAGGCTTCAGAGTTACCTATAACATTCATGGAACGGTTTTTCTAGTTGTGTAGTGAAACTGGTACAATTTATTAATTCCTCTAGGAAACCAAGATTTTTTGGCCAGTTTTTAATGTACCTATCCTAAGGGCATAAGCTGTTTTAAAGGGGAAAAAAAAAAAAAAAAAAAAAAGAAAGAAAGAAAAAAAGAGAAGAGAAGAGAAGAGAAGAGAAGAGAAGAGAAGAGAAGAGAAGAGAAGAGAAGAGAAGAGAAGAGAAGAGAAGAGAAGAGAAGAGAAGAGAAGAGAAGAGAAGAGAAGAGAAGAGAAGAGAAGAGAAGAGAAGAGAAAGATCTGAAAAGAAGTGAAAAAAAAAAAGTAAAAATAAAACATTATCTACGGGTCCCTATTTGGATCTGCTTATAATACATTTTTCCCTGTTTTGTTTTCAAGTTCAAAGTATAGATCAAGAATCTTTTGCACAAAGAACAGAGAATTAATCCCTGGCCCCAAAATCCACCATCTAAATTGAGTTATCTGATAATTAATATATAACTAATTCTCCTTACCTATTCGTGCTTTCTTACACCTTCCATGCTTGTCCTTCATAAGTTCTTCTTTTGAGATATCATATTTCAACAACTCAAAAGAATGTAGGAACTAAATATAATAACAATAATAATAATAATAATAATAAATTTTAAACATATACATGCTTAAAAACCTCACTGTCTTACTTTATTCTTGGTCAGATAAAAATGTAATTAAACAGATAAAAATTAACGGATAGTACCCAATTACATTTGAGAGATTCGGAGCAACCTGAAATACACTGAAATATACTGAGAGTATTCTGACAAGCTGTTATCAGAAAATGTTAATATCATGGCAAGAAATATTCCCTCACAGATGAGATATTTGTCTACTTCGATGATAAAAATCCATTATTTTAGAGTATAGTCTGATTAAAAAAAATTATATAAATTAAAACAACGTAGTACTTTTGATCAGATTGTTGATTTTGCTTCAAACCTACCATCAACTTCTAAGTAAGAATTTAACATTACTGAAATGAAAATAAAGAAGATTCTTTGACAAAAATCCAAATTAAATTTACAGGCATCTCAAAAATTATTTTAGCCAGATCAAAGTGGAAACTTACAGGTCTATGGTTTGATTTAGACTTTCCTGCTTTTGTCCCCTGTCCACACAGTTAAGATTGCTAAAAGATCAAAAGCATTGCAGAGTTAGTATTATGGTCATGGGAAGACATTGTCAGCACCTCAGATTAAAAGCAGAAATCATTTGGAAATCATTAATTTCTTTTTGATGTTAAGTGATCTGAATCTCTAGTATCATTTGAACAGTATTTTATTGTAGTATAATATTCATGATTCACAAAAAGTCTGAACAAGTAAGAAAAGCATTTGAGACTGTCATGGTATTTTTATGAGGGAAAGATGTGTATCTCCAGTCAGAGTTTCAACAGTAGTCATGTATATAAATTTATATTTCAGGTAGTTTGATATTTTTATTTTCTAGTTGCTAAGCTTTTGTTTGTTTGTTTATTTTTTGTTTGTTTGTTTGCTTACTTAACTTACTTCAGAGAAGAAAGTGTGATGCTGCTTTTAATGACTGAAAAAGCAGTCATTAAATTTGTGTGGGTTTGCTCTAGAACATATATCTCCTGATTTATACCAAAAGTCAAATCAAAATTATTTCTGACTCATTACTAAATATGTGTGGTCTTTGAGGATGACAAACTCCAGTGAACGTTGCTTTTAATCATTCCTATGGACATGTACTTCTATATAGTCTGTTTTGTTTTGCTTTTTTTAATTCTGGGGGAAAAATTGGCAGCTTTGCTGGACTTTTTTTTTTGTGTGTATTTATGTACAGAGAACAGAATAAAGTAAGGGAGTAAAAATAAGATTTCCATTTTCACAAATGCCTTTTTCTGCCTTTGACCTGCTCTTTCTTTTTTTTTTTTTTTTTTTTTTTTTTTTTTTTTTTTTTCTTGGCTGACTAATTGGTTGATTGGTTGACTTGTGTACATTTACCTTACCTTTGAGAAGATGCCAGCACGTCCCACAGCTCCTATCTTATTTGTGTAGTTAAAGAAACCAACATTTCCTTCTGTGGATCCATAGAATTCAAATATTTTAATTGGGCCAAACCTCATCAGGAATTCTTTCCAGATAGCAGGTCTTATACCATTTCCTAGAGCAATGCGTACTTTGTGAACTCTGTCCCCTTCTTTCTGTGAACAGCAAAAAAGAATATTCTGCAGCTGAGAAAAGGGACTTTAAATATCTCTAGAGATCTAAAATTTTCTATAGAAGATGAAAAATACCACTTTGACTAAAAGACTTCAAAGGAAGATATTAGTTTTGTAAAAATAGAACAGAAAAACATCAGGATTAGTTTGCCTGAGGTTGAAGGACTCTCATAAGGCAAGAACTTTAATTTCATAGTTTGCCTTTGTTTTTTTCACTTAGAAATACAATGCTTGTGTGACTGAGCACTGGAACATATTGCCCAAACAGCTTGTGGAGATTCCCTCCCTGGAAATCTGAAAAAGTCATCTGGACATCATACTGGACAACCTTACATGATTTCCCTACTTGAACAGGGGGTTTTGACCAGGTGACCTCCAGAAGTCCCTTCCAACCTCATCTATTCTGTGCTTCTGTGAAATTCAGTAACTGAAGTGCATACTACAAAGTTTAAAAGATTCATTTTATCTTGAAAAAAAAGTATTATTATTTTTTTAAATATGCTCAATATCGCATTGGATCACATGGAAATTCTTTTTTGAAACAACTGCATAAGTAACATACTATCTTAGAAAAAAACTATTACACATTATGGTTGATCCTACACATGAAAGGCTCAACATAAGACAGCAGTGTGCACTTGCAGCCCAGAAGACTAATTCTGTCCTGGGCTGCATCAAAAGTGGCATGACCAACAGGTCAAGGTAGGTGACTACCCCACTGTACTCTGCTAGTGAGGCCCCACTTGGAGTACTGCATCTAGGTTTGGGGCACCCAGCATAAGAAAGATGTAGACCTGTTAGAGTGAGTCCAGAGGAGGGCCACAAAGATGATCAGAGGGCTAGATCATCTTTCCTGTGAAGACAGACTGAGAGAGCTGGGAATGTTCAGCCTGGAGAAGAGAAGGCTCCAAGGAAACTTCATTGTGGCCTTTCAGTACTTAAAGGGGGCTAATAAAAATGATGGAGAAGGACTCTTTACTTGGCTAAATAATGATAGGACAAGGGGGAATGGTCTTAAACTAAAAGAGGATAGATTTAGATTAGACATTAAGAGGAAACTCTTTGTGAAGGTAGTGAGGAACTGGAACAGGTTGCCCACAGCAGTTGTGGATGTCCAATCCCTGGAGGTATTCAAGGCCAGGCTGAGTGGGCTCTTGGCCAACCTGATCTAATGGGTGCTATCACTACCTATGGCAGGGGGGTTGGAGTTAGATGACCTTCAAGGTCCCTTCCAACCCAAGCCATTCTATGAATCTATTGTATTACTTGGTATTAAATTTAACAAGTCTGTCATGTTACCTAAGGAACATGGAAAAGTAGCATCATGACTTAAATCTCCTTAACTGACCTCATATAATGTGCAGTTTTAATCTTAAGATCAAATTCAGAAAAGCTGGTAATCAAACTTGGAGTCAAAAGTAATTCTTAACGTGTCATGGTTACATGTCAGTTATGTCATTATTGTGCAATATTCAGATGTTTCCTGCATTGGGCCAGACTGCTCAGCTATCTATATATGAACCTGTAGTCAAGTATCTGCCTATGAAAAAGTCCTCACTTTTTGTGGATATATAGGTAGGATTGAATGATTAATCTACTGCCATGACTGGACAGCAACAAAAAGTAAAAAGACCAACTTATTTCAGGTCAAAAACAATGGTTTCCTCAAGCCAAATAATAATTTTTTTTTTTTTTCAATTTTTAGTGTGATTTGAAACTTATAAAATTGTAATAATAAAATTGATTTCTAAATAACAGAGTTGATTTTAAAATGGAAAGTTTTGAAGAAGTTTAGTCTAACTAGAATTATGCTGAAATATTTTAAATGACTCTGAGTGTTTTAATGTTTTCACCTAATACTGAGATAAAATTGTTTTGTGAACTCTGGGTTAACTGATGATTTAATTTGATCCAGCACTGCATGTCTGATAGACAAATAATATGTATTTTGTCATGATATGATCAGCAGTAGTGCAGACTAGACTCCACTTGTTAAGACAGGAGTGGAAACTTCTCTGCTTCTGTTTAAGTAGCTCTGCTTTCTTTTGTCATTGTGAAGGTAAACCTGAAAGGACAGCATGGCACATGATGTGATCAAACTCTGTTATGAACAAGTTGGTGGGCTGGTTGGGAGAATTACTTTATATCTAACATTGTATATTCTTTAACACTTCATCTTCAGAGGAAAATAATGCTGTTTTGTTGTTGTTGTTTGGTTATCTGTTTTTTTTTGTTTGTTTGTTTGTTTGTTTGTTTGTTTTTGGTTTGGTTTGGTTTGGCTTTCACATAGCTGGCTTGTCTGATTCTAAGACGAAGTAAATTTTAGCATGTTCAGAGATTATAAGGCTAAGAGGAACTATTATGGTGGTTTCATCTTCACATTATTTCAAATTTTAATATATATTTGAAGTTTTATAGTTCTTTTTAAAAACACTCCTTGGCACATAGTCTGTTTTGTTTGTTGCCTGGTTTGGGGTGCCATGTTTAAAATGTGTTTTTTATCATAGGTACATGGATGCTGGATCAGCTGGTTGCTGATATTCCAGTCAGAGTTGGGTTCTAGTTGCAGGGTCCATTAGGTAGCCCTAATCCTGGGCAACACCAAGACTGCTTTGGTCTGGCATGCCACAGCACAAAGAGTTTAGGTGAAACATATCTGCTTGACTTATTGGCTTAAGCAGATTTCTTTCACTGTGGAAGAATCTGTGTGGTACACAATAGTTTATAGGTAGTACACATTGGTAAGATAACTGATCTTAACAGGTCTCTGTATCTACTCTGATTTCTGTTGACATCCTGAACTTCCTTAACAGCTGGACCACTGTACAGTTTTTCCCTCTTTTTACCAGTTGTGAGTTAAACATAAATATCCTCTGTGTTACGTTCTTGTTATTGTGCCAAGTGAAGGAAGTTCTTCCTGCCTTTTCATGCAGGAGAGACCTTTACACAACTAGTTTTGTCTAGTTAATTATTCCTTTGTTGTTTGATCCATGGACTACTGACATATTGTTTGTACAGACTTGAGGTCTGGCCAGCAGCTTTTCTAGCTTGTTCCCTCCGATGCTTTTTTGTTTTTGACCTCTCTCCTACATCCAGACCACACAATAATAATTTTCTGTTCAAATCAGCACATGAATTCTCTCAGATGTTGCTTCATTGCTAGTTCTTGTGCCAATCTCTGGGAAATGAAGTTGGAGAGCATTTTTTAACTTTGTGCTTGTACGTGATGTTTTCTGTGGTAGGTAGGAATCTTTGTCACCTCCCTTCAGTAACTTTGTAACTCCCAAGTATAAAATTAAGAAAATTAACCAATCTTAGTCACTTTTCACCATCACCTACAAACAAGCATTGCAACATAATATTTTCAGGCTTACATGCTTGCTTTTCTGCTGCTGCTCTGCTCAGTGACATGGTACTTTTGTCCTAAGTCTAATCATGATTTAGCTCCATGCCATTCAGACTATTGTTGCAGGGGCAAACAAGATTTTGCACCACACTAATAACCATATGCCTTTTACAAGGATGATTCTATAATCATATTCAGAGCTATGGAGCAAAAGATGCATTTGGAGCAACTCACCAGGAAAAAAAAACAAACAAAACAAAACAAAACAAAATAAAATAAAATAAAATAAAATAAAATAAAATAAAATAAAATAAAATAAAATAAAGTCATCACATCCAAAGCCATGCAAAAAAAGAATTATCAGCTGAATTATTATACTGGGTAGAGTAGCCTTCTCTTAATAAGTAATTAGTTTGGAACAAAGCAGTGCAAGTGGTTAATGATTTGATCTGGTTCACACTCTTTTGATCACCAAGTCTGATAAAGCATCTCCTGCTTATACCTTTACTTACTGACCTGCCACTTGCCTATCACTCAGATGAAAAATCAACAAACTTGGCTTTACAGAAGAATTAATGATAGTTTGTAGGAATAACTGTCCCATCCTGCCAGACATAACTCCATAACTCCACATGCATAACCTGCAAAACTCCAGTAAATGTGCTTATACATACTTCAGTGCTATTGTAGAACTACAAGCTACACAAGATCCAAAATTTGAATCCACTTTCAAACATTAAGAATATTATAACATTGAGAAATGAACAGATCTATAACACTTAGAAAATACAGATTTACTTGTAAAGGAGAATTTACCCTGGGCTGGTTACAAAGATAGCGACAGAGCTCCCCAATGTACAAAAACATTGTCACATTGTATTTTCTACAGTCATTCCAAAACTGGCTTGCAGAAAATTTCTTCTTCAAAACACAAGTTGCACCTAGGTGATGAAAAAAGATAAGAAATTTCAACCATTTTGTTTATATCAAGATGGTTACTGGTGTAAGCCTGAAAAGAGAGAGCTTGCAATGGGAGAGAAGGTAGCTTGCAGTCTTTTGTATTTGTGTGGGCAGGGAAATTATCTTAGAGACTTCATTATTTTTGTCTTGCTCCCCTTTTGTGTTTCATGTCATCATCCTCAATTTATTTTTGCAGCTCTAAAGTTGCTTAACGCTTTCCATTCCAAAAATATCCCTTCCTAGAGTTCTCATGTCTCCCAGCCTGTTCCTTTTCCATAGTTTTTTCGAAGTGTTGTCAGCTAGGAATTTCCAATTTCCTTGTCTCTTTCCTTTCCAAAATGTGTTTCTGCCTGAGTCCTATTTGACCAACATAAAGTTTCCCAGTGCCTTTCAAGTAACAAATCCCTTCTAGTCCACTTGTTCTTAGCTCCCCAATTCCTCCTTGACCGAGGTACCAGGTACTCTCTTGCAAGACATGAAGCTCTCAGAGCTCTTCAGCCTCACTCATCTCAAAGCCTGCCTTGTTATTCAAAACACAGACCCATCAGAGTCCCAGTCTGAATGGCCCATCTAAGAAAGCTGCTATTCTACTTTTTCTCCCCCAAGACAAATCAAAGCCTCAAACCTTTTCATACACTACTTCTTCCACCCCCTTCATGTTTCTGTTAGGCAGCAGATGTCTGTTATCTGTTGCTGCAACCCAGCAAACCCAGCACACCTGTCCGTGCTGTTCCTGAAGAAGTAAAGCACTGAAATGGCTTTAAAACAGCTCAGATGTATAATTACCATAGCAATAAATAAATAAATAAATTCATAAATAAAATAAAAAATAATAAATAAATAAAATAAAAAAAAAAAAATGGGCAAGACTCTGAGGACAAGAAAGGAGGCCACATCCAAAAAAAATTGATTGCTAGCCCTGTACATAAAACTCCAAGAAGTCCATTATCATAATCAAAAGTGGAGATTCAGACTTTTCAGGCTTTTGGTGTTAGGATACAATGTAATTTCAGGTTAAACTTACAAAACACATGGAGTCATTTCAGCAATATACACAATTCAAGTCATGTTATGTTGTATCTATGTAACAGATGGTGTCTGCTCCAGGCTTCAAAACTACAAATAGATATTGTTTTCCCACTGAGGAAGGTGATAAAAATGAGAAGGTAACAAAAGTCTATTGGCACACATAATGTTGGAGTTACTCACCAAATGGAGTTATTCACCAAATGATAAGATGTTACAGCATTCTTAAGTTAATGAAACTTCACTTGAAAGTCAATATTACCTAATTCAATGCATCCACCAATGCCAAGAAGAGAAGCACTGATGTGGTACAAAGGAAGAGTGAGATACATAATATCCTGAGAAGTTGCTCCACACTGAATAAATGCTAAGCAGGCAGATAGGGCTCTTAGATGAGTGATGATAGCAGCTTTTGGGAAACCTGCCAAAGTAAGAAGAGCAAATAATTATATAGTGCTTGCATTAATAATTTTGCTGCAAACATAAGATTATGTTTGTAATATACTGGGAGAGTTGTTTTTTCTTCTTAGTCTTTGTCTGTCCTGTCTTTCAGTTTTCACCTCATATCTCCTTAGCCTCTCAGCTTCTCTAAGACTATTTGATCCCGTTCTCTTCTTGACCTGGGGAGGAAAGTCCGTACCTGTCACAGACCAGTGGAGACTGTGTACACAGTGTTCCCTCAACACAAAGAAAGAAATGAAAAGGTTCTGAAGAGGCCTTGTGCCTTGTGTCCTCAGCTTCTATTTGCAGTAAGAGTAACTTTTATTATGAACTTCTTTGTCTTGACTAGAGGAAGCATTCTTCTTTCCTTTCTAGTGATGGAAAGTGAAACTTCACTTCTCAGGTCAGTCACAGAGGAAAAGTTTTCTCCCAAAGCCTAAGCACTTGTGCTGGCTGTATTTCTTTCTAGTCTGGACTTGTGAATTTCTGTTACTATGAACTGACAGCAGCTGTTAGAGACTGACTTTACTGCCCTTACTTTTAAGAAATAAAGTTCAGGCATGGAACATCTATATGAAAATGCACTAACTGGAATTATGTCATTGTTATGGCAAAGTAAAAATGGACTAAACAAATTTATTTTTAACTAAACAGATTCAGTTTTAACTAAACAGATTCCTCCATATCTTGACTGCAAAATTCAAGTTCTTCAAGTGCTTCTTGTGTGCATGTCTTTCTGCTAAGTTTATACCAAATGAAGTTTTGGAGCTGCAATTTTACATTGTTGTACACATTCTCACCTGTACTTCCCGATGTGAAGATATACATGGCTGTGCATTTTCCATTATTGGCAGCTCTAAGGTGAGACGAAACAGGGTGATCAGGGACTTTATCTAGCTTGTCTAGTATAGTGCCAACACGATGGAAAGGAGAACTGGTGCTCATTAGCCAGACAGTAATATTGTTTTCCAAGAGATGAAAAATAAACTCAGTCTCTATTGATCCCAAACAATCTGTCAAGTTAAAAACAAACAAAAACAAACAAACAAACAAAAAACACTGTTATTAAAATAATTGCAAGTACATCCCTGATTGTCTGCACTGGAATTATCTACCCAGCCACCACATCAGTCACAGGACAACTCAACCTATCAGGCAGGGAAAAAAATGATCATGGTGTTTAATTAAAACTAATAATATAAAAACAATGAAGATACTTATACTTAATTTCTCTATACTTCTGATGTGGCTTTAGTTGTAATGGAAAAAAAAATAACTGATCTTTATAGTATTAAAATAACAGGATTTAATTTAGTCAGTATGCCACAACATTTGCACATCTTAAAGCTTTTAAAGCATAATATATGCTTTATATATAATATATAAGGCCCTCACAGGTTCACATATGTAAATTACAGAAGTATTGCCAACTTGTATTCAAGCTGGGAAAAGAGGAGTGGAAATGTTAAATAAACTGCCCAGGATTACATAATATGCCAGTTAGAGGGCCAAAATTAAATTTATGCTAAATTGTTTGATTTAAGCATTGCAACCTCTGGACCACTACTGGGCCACTTCTTTGAAGCAGTTCTAAAGTGACAATACATTTGTATATATGGATTTTGATTATAAAGAAAAGGTGAGCCTTCCTGTAGTCAGTATACTTGCATCTATGTAAGCTAATAAAGAGAAATAGAAAGGAAATGCTGCTGAAGTATATCTCCCAACTGTTCACTTGTTCATGAGTAATTGTTCATGCTGTTACATTGTCCAGTACTTGGAGTTTCAGTTTTAAGCCTTTTATTATACTAATTAATTCCAAATACTTTGGTGTTTATACATTTGAAATTCAAACAGGCCTTTATCTTTCCCCTCCTTTTTAGCCAAAATATATGTATATATATATACACGAGTTCTTATGGAGCTGAGCAGAGGGGCAGGCGCTGAACTCTGCTCTCTGAGGACAGCAACAGAACCCGAGGGAACAGCATGGAGCTTGGGCAGGGGAGGGCCAGGCTGGGTGTTAGGGAAAGGTTCTTCACCAGGAAGGTGGTTGGACACTGGGACAGGCTCCCCAGGGAAGTGGCCACAGCACCAAGTCTGATGGAGTTCAGGAAGCATTTGGACAGTGCTCTCAGACCTATTGCCTATCTTTGGAAGGTCCTCTCTATAGCCAGGAGAAGGGACTGCAGTTCCTTCCAAATTATTGTATTCTATGATTCTGCTTCTATATTGTTCTGTATATGAAGTGCTTTCAGCTTTGAACTGTTCTGATTATCTATTTCTGATAGCCAAACACAGTAGAAAGTAGTAAACCAAATACAATGCAAGACTTACCTTCTCCTATCACCACTGCTTTTGCTGCACAAGTATTACAACAATGCAGGAGAGATCTGGAGCGGACATTGAAGTTGAGGAAAGCCACCACACAGCCCAGTTTTGCCAGTCCAAACCACACATGAATGAAGTCAGGTCCATTACACATCAGCAGGGCCACGGTATCACCATTTTTCAAAGCCCCATGTTGTAAGAAAACCTGCGCTACCCTGTTACTCCTCCTGTCCACATCCTCGTAGGTATGCACATTCCCTTCATAGATGAGGAATGGCTTGTGGGGTATCTTTCCCACTCTATGTATGAAAAGATCAATTATGGAGAGAATTCCATTTTTTGCCCGTTTCTTTATCATTGATTTTAACCTCTTCCGCTTCAAGAAGAAGACCAGATCCTCCCAGAAGTATGGAAAAAAAATCTTCAGAGAGACAAACAGTACCAGTATTCCTCCAGTAACTGTTGAAAGCCACGTGCATGCCATGCTGGGGTGAAAATAATAGGTTAGGTATGCTAGAGATATAAAATACAATGCATTAATATAACTGATAAGGAGTTTTAGGAAGACAGACACTGCAAGATAATAAAGTAATTACAGTCCAATCAAATAATTTGACAACTCTTTAAAATACTAAATTGGAGTTTGATAAAAAAAAGGGGGGGGGGGGGGCGAGAAAAAAAGGAAAGGAAAGGAAAGGAAAGGAAAGGAAAGGAAAGGAAAGGAAAGGAAAGGAAAGGAAAGGAAAGGAAAGGAAAGGAAAGGAAAGGAAAGGAAAGGAAAGGAAAGGAAAGGAAAGGAAAGGAAAGGAAAGGAAAGGAAAGGAAAGGAAAGGAAAGGAAAGGAAAGGAAAGGAAAGGAAAGGAAAGGAAAGGAAAGGAAAGGAAAGGAAAGGAAAGGAAAGGAAAGGAAAGGAAAGGAAAGGAAAGGGGAGATTGTACAGTTTAGAAAGACATTCTAAACTGAAAAAGAATGAAATAGTTCATTCAGAGTGGAAAAAAAAGGAACAACACATTTTTTATAATGTGGCCAGGGTGACAGTACAACAAAAAAGACATTGACAATTAAATACCAGATGGAAATTTAAAAGTATTTAAAATATCTAAAGAACATACCAAAAATAAATAAATAAATGAATAGATAAAAACAGGGAAAAATATTGACACAATTTTTCTTAATCTGGAGACAAAATTTTGTCTACAGTATTTATTATACCACAGAAAATCCTAAAAAAGTAATAATCAAAAAGTTAAATCTTGCAGTATCACATTCATATTATCTAAATTTATTATGTGGAGAACATTTATTAAATTTATTAATGTATTAAATTTATTTATTAAATTTATTAAATTATTAAATTTATTAAATTTAAATTTAATTAAATTTATTAAATTTATTATTTTATTAAATTTATTAATAATTTATTTATTTAATTTTTGGAGAACATTTATTAAATTTATTATTTGGAGAACAAGTCCTATGAGGAGCGGCTGAGGGAGCTGGGCTTGTTCAGCCTGGAGAAGAGGAGGCTCAGGGGCGACCTTATCACTCTCTACAGATACCTTAAAGGAGGCTGTAGAGAGGTGGGGGTTGATCTGTTCTCCCACGTGCCTGGTGACAGGACTAGGGGGAATGGGCTTAAGTTGAGCCAGGGGAGTTTTAGGTTAGATGTTAGGAAGAACTTCTTTACTGAAAGGGTTGTTAGGCATTGGAACAGGCTGCCCAGGGAAGTGGTGGAGTCACCATCCCTGGAAGTCTTCAAAAGACGTTTAGATGTAGAGCTTAGGGATATGGTTTAGTGGGGACTGTTAGTGTTGGGTCAGAGGTTGGACTCGATGATCTTGAGGTCTCCTCCAACCTAGAAATTCTGTGATTCTGTGATTCTGTATCCTATATCTGTAAGATGCACCAAATATTTGTTGTTATATCAGGTGTTTTTTAGTGGAGTTTGAGACCATCATGTAGTTCACAGACAATAGGTTTGAATAGTCTAATGAACATGCACAAATTTCAAGTAATATACTGTGAACCTGCATCTTCTTAAATAGTCAAATTTTACCTCAGAGTTTTCTGGCATTTGCAGCAAATGATGATTAATACCTGTGTATTAATTGTGTATATTACAATATCTGTGTATATTGTATTCATTATTTAAAGTAGTACCCAGAAATCTCAAACAAAACCATGACCGTTGTTACACAAACATATGCTAAGAATTGAAAAAACACTTATGGCATTATTGTTATTAACGTATTTCAGGTAACCATTGCCATATTTTCAATCAACCTTAGAGGAACTGAAGGCTTTTAACAATCATGCAAAATCCTTACATTTTTAAAATATGTAACATTGACAAGTCATGTTTTTAAAGTTTGCAGGATAACAACAAATCTTTACATGATACATGTAATTAAGGAACACACGAGCAGTCTGTGAGGCTTTTCTAAACTATTTTGCAGTTCAGATTTTTTTATTATTTTTTTTTACAAACTAGCTCTACTTTTGATATGTTCATCAAGCTTGTTTACACTTTTTTACAATAGTCACACTACCCTACATAATTTACTACTTTGTGGAATTTACTACCTTGTAGAATTTAGTACCCTGTAGATTTTTTAGCAGCAAGCAGGATCTTGTATGTATTACAAAGTATATGCAAAGTATATGCAACATTGTATGGGATAAAAAAGCAGCTTAAAAATGTTACATTCATTGACTACAAATGTATAAAAGAAGGTAAAGTATGAAATGTATTTGGTATTTTTGTTTGTTTGTTCTTTGTTTTATTATTTGTCAAGGTCCTTTGTCAAACTAAGAGATATATGCTTGACTTTTTCATCTCTGCTTTGCATTCTTTTTTTCCAAGTTTCAAACAACAGAATTTTGCATGCTCTCAGATATTTTCTGTGAAATCTGGGAAAAAGCACTTAAACATTAGCTTGAAATACCCAAATAATTCCTTCAGCCTTGTACTAATTAATAGGTGATTTGTTATTTCTAGTCCTCATTTATATGACTAAAATCATTTTATATCAAAAAAAAAAAAAAAAGTTACTTTAACAAAAACTGCTTTTTGGCTGTTCTTAGTCTCCAACCAGTCTTCAGTCCTCTCTTATAAAAAGGGATAACAAAACAACAGACCTGCCACTACAAGACACAACGACAACTAGACACAGCTACTACATGTGCACAGAACAATGACCACATACAGAGTAGCTCTTACAGGCAGGGGACACACTGCAGAGGGGAAAACAAACAAACAAACAAAGCACCAGCACAGGGAACAGTCAAAGAGCTGGAAAAATAAATAAATAAATAAATAAAAACAATCCAGAAATGTTCTAATGGCAGCTTTGTTCCAAACCAAGGGGAACAAGAACAGTTTTGTGTGTTAGCCCTAATGTAAACTTTGTGTCCTTGTTCTCTAAGATATCTTAGGTATCTGAGGTATCTGGTAGAAATACTGTTTTGAACAGTTACTACGAAGTCTCATTATTATTATTATTATTATTACTATTATTACTATTATTATTATTATTATTATTATTAGACTATTTTAATCAACGCTTTGCTGCAAATTAAATTGGTACTAAATTCAAGAAAATTGGTCACCAAACTCTTATTACTTCTTTGTGCATGTGTGTGTGTGTTTTAGACTAATAAATTGTAGCAATACAGAGTTTTGTTTACTTACTCTCTCTGCTTTATTCCTGTTTGTTTATTTTAAACTTTTCCACTGTAGTCACAAGGGTTTAAAACACTTCTTTTTTAATGAAAATTGAGATCTTAATTATGTCATAACATATTGAGCTTGAAGGAAAACAGAAAATACTGAGAAAGTAGTCAATGGTGTTGAAGAATACAATTAACTGTTTTTCAATATCTAGACAACCACACTGACAATGACAAACAACAAATGGAAAGGTTTCCAAATACAGGGAATCCAACCAATCACTTAGAATACAAATACTCTCTTTTTCCAAGTAATTGGTCTGCTTTCTCAGTAAAACAACATGTTACCTTGCTAAAAGCAATGCAATCAATAGGCAACAAAAGTTCAGTTTAGAAGCTCATTGGACTGTTTTATTAGTAAGAATAAATTAAGATGTTTATCTGAATGAGGCAAAGGGACAAAAAGCCAACCTCAGAAAAGTGTAATGCAAGCAAATAAAGGAATGAGTCTGATCTGACTTCAGAAGCATGCTGTGAGCATTGTTTCATGTAAATAGTAAGTAACCTGTAAAAGAAATGCAAACACCAGAATTTAGCTAAGTTTACAACCACCCAGCATGTGAAGGATCAGTAATGAACAAATATTTTCTTACCACCTCTTTGATTTTATAGTTCTCCTCCCAGACACCTCAGGTCTCTCGTTCTTTATTTCTTTAGCCTCTCAGCTCGCTGTCCCGTAGGGAAGTGACTGGCAGGCAGGCAGGGCAGGCAGGGTAGGCAGTACAGCTATGTGTACTGTGGGCAGCCCTCGCTAGCAGTGACCAAGGCTGGCCAGGTGCCCGGTGCCACTGAACTGGGCTCTGCTTCCTGCCCATCCCCAACCATTGGAAGGCTGCCATCCTGGCCCCCTGGGGGCTTCCAGAGGGGACACTGAGGCAGCCCCATGGTGGCCCAGACAGGCTGCAGGACCTGACTGCTGCAAGTCTCTGAGATGGAGATTGACAGACAGCAGGTCTGCGGCAGGTGTGCCTGCAGGGGGAAGTACTGCTCTGCCCTGTGGCCAAGCTTCAGGAGGAGCATCCCAGAGTCTGAGAAGGTGATAGATCAAAGGACCTGTGCTCTGCACTCTCTGGTGCACAGGTGCCAGCCTAGCACAGCCAACACCAAGACTGATCTCACACCTGTTCAGCACTGGGATGGAAATGGAGAGGGATGGACAGGGAGAAGTGGAAGTCAGTCAGCTTGGAGCCACAAGAAGATCCTTTCCTTGCACCCCCAGCTATCTTTATGTAATAGGTAAGAGGATCTGAAGAAGGTAGACAAGGGACATAATGAAATGGAAAGAGAGGAATCAGTGCATGAGATGCTAAAACTACCTCCTTCACCAAGGTTAGATCAACAATCTCCTCACATCAAGAATAGCGTTAAGACCAGCACTGGGAAGAAAAAAGTTATGGTTATAGGGCACTCCCTATTGAAGGGAACGGAGGCTCCCATCTGTAGACCAGAGTCTATTTTCAGAGAAGTGTGCTGCCTCCCCCGGGATCAGGTCATGGATTTCACCAAAGAGCTCAGCACAACCTTCAGAGCCTTATCCATTTCTTCTGTTTCACATAGGTTAGGTACCAGTGATGTCACATCAAGAAGTTTTAAGAGATTTTAGGGTACTGGGAAAATTGCTGAAGAATTCACCACCTTAACTATTCTGTGTTTCAGCTGCTCTGGTAGTGTTTTCCTCTATCCTCCCAGTAACAGGGAAGAAACAGGTAATGCCAGGACATCAATGTCTGGCTCCAACGTTGATACCTCTTGCACAATTCTGGTTGATGTAGATACATCAGATTCTTTGAGACACAAGATTTGCTGGGGCCTGACAAGAACTACCTGTTGTCGTGGTTCCGCTCGAGTGGGCAGCCGAGCTCCACCACAGCCGCTCTCTCACTCCCCCTCCTCAAAGAGGAATGGGGAGAAAATATGTGAAAAGGGCTCAAGGATTGAGATAAGGACGAGAAAATCACGCAATAATTATTGTAACGGGCAAAACAGACTCAGCATAAGGAGATAGTAAGATTTATTGCCTACAACTAACAAGCGAGAGAAGTGAGAAAACAAAGGAAAAAAAAAAACAAAAGCACCTTCCCCCCCCATCCACCCTTTTCCACCTCCTCCCCCCGAGCGGCGCAGGGGAACGGGGAATGGGGGTTATGGTCAGTCTACAGCACTTCTTCTCTGCCGCTCCTTCTCGGTCACTCTCGTCCCTTGTGCTGTGGGGTCCCACCCACGGGATGCAGTCCTTGATGAACTGATCCGGCGTGGGCTTCCCACAGGCAGCAGCTCTTCCAGAACTGCTCCAGATATGGGTCCGTACCACGGGGTCCATCCCTCAGGAGAAAACTGCTCCAACCTGGCTCCCCTACGGGCAGCAGCTCCTGCCAGATCACCTGCTCCTGCGTGGTCTCCTCTCCACGGGCTACAGGTCCGGCCCGGAATCTGCTCCGGCAGGGGTCTTCCACAGGCGGCAGCCTCCATTGGTGCAGGGCCACCTGCTCCACCGTGGTCTCCTCCACGGGCTGCAGCGTGGAACCCTGCTCCACCGTGGTACTCCATGGGCTGCAGGGGGACATCCTGCTTCACCATGGTCCTCACCACAGGCCACAGGGGACTTCTGCTCTGGCGCCTGGAGCACCTCTCCCCCTCCTTCTACACTGACCTTGGTGCAAGGCTGTTCTCCCACTCCCTTGACTCTCCCGGCTGCTGTGTGGCGCAGCGTTTTTTCCCTGTCTTAAATATGCTCTCACAGAGGCGCAAAACAACATCGCTTATTGGCTCGGATCTGGAAAACAATGGGGCCCTTCCCAAACATGGGGCAGCTTCTAGATCTTTCTCACAGAAACCACCCCTATGGCTCCCTGCTACCAAAACCTTGCCACGTAAACCCACTACACCTGTTTAGATGGGGAAGATGTTTCTTCACCTGTGAAATAGCAGGACTGACTGAGAGGACTTTAAACTAAGATTGCTGGGGAAGGGAATACCACTAGCAGTGCTATAGGTGAGTCAGTGGATGGCACAGTTAATGGGAGTATTTACACAGGTCCAGGGAGCAGCAAAGGTTTGGTAGCCCATCTGAAATGACTATACACCAATGCATGTAGTATGAAAAGAAAACAGGAGGACCTGGAAACTTTGATCCACTCCCAGAGCTAGGACATCATTGGTATTAGTGAGTCTTGGTGGAATGAGTCCCATGGTTGTCGTACTGGGATAGAGGACTACAGGCTGTTTAGGAGGAACAGATTGAGCAGGCAAGGTAGAGGTGCTGCACTGCGTGTAGGGAAGAGACTTGATTGTACAGCCCTTTCAGTTAGGGATGATGTGGTTGAGAGACTCAGGTTAATCATTAGGGGGATGTATAGACAATAAAGTAGATGTAGTTGTGGCTTTCTGCTATCATTCACCCAGCCATGATGAGTTATTCTGTAGGCAATTAGAAGAAAACTCTGGATCATCTGTCCTCATTTTGTGTGACATTTTGACTTCCCATACATTTATTGGGAATATCATACTTCAGTGACAAGTAAGTCTGAGCAACTCCTAAAGTGTGTTAAAGATAACCAGACAGGAAAATGCCCTCCTAGATTTGTTGAATATAAATAGAGAAGACCTCATGAGGGACGTAACGGTAGGTGGCTTAGGTCACTGTAATCATGAAATGGTTGAGATTACATTTTTTGGTGAAAAGAGAAAAATCATCAGCAGAGTTGTTACTCTTGATTTTAAAAGAGCAAAATTCAAAATTTAAAGGAGTTAGTTAGCAGGGTCTTCTGGAAATCTGCTCTTGAGAACTGGTCCATGAAAGCTGATTAGTTTTCAAGAACCATATTTTAAAAATACAGGAGTAAGCAATCCCATTGTGTCATAAGTCATGTAATTGGGGCAGAAGACTGTCTTGGCTGAACAGTTCCATTTCCTTCTGGAACCCAAGCAGAAAAAAAACCAAGTGTGATCTCACAGAAAGATTACCGAGCTGCAGGTCGCAGCTGAAGGAAGAAAGCACAAAAAAGCCAAAGCTGATCTAGAGTTAAAATTGGCCAGTGATGCTTCAGATAACAAAAAAGGCTTTTTAAGTATGTTAGTAGAAACAAAAGGTCTCAGGAAAACATTAGACCATTACTGGATGACGCCGGTCACTTGGAAGTAGGGATGATGAAAAGACAGAGGCATTTGTTAGACATTGGAACAGGCTGCCCAGGGAAGTGGTGGAGTCACCATCCCTGGAAGTCTTTAAAAGACGTTTAGATGTAGAGCTTAGGGATATGGCTTAGTGGGGACTGTTAGCGTTAGGTTAGAGGTTGGACTCGATGATCTTGAGGTCTCTTCCAACCTAGAAATTCTGTGATTCTGTGATTCTGTGATTTAATGCCTTTTTTGCTTCTGTCTTTAACATTAATGGTAGACCTTGGGTTGCCTGGTTCTGCAGGTTGGAGGGCCATGAGTGAGGCAACATGAACAGCAATATTCCATTTGTTGACACCAAAATTGTAAAGAATCAGATGTACCAGCTGAATATTTACAAGCCTGTGGAGCTTGATGGAATTCATCACAGAGTGCTGAGAGTGTTAGTGGAGGTTGTAGAAGGACACATCTCAATTATCTTTTAGAGGTCTTGGGAATCTGGAGAGGTCCCCACTCACTGGAAACTAGCCAATGTTATCCCAATTTGCAAGAAGGTCCCAGGGGAAGACCCTGGAAGTTACTTATCTGTTAATTTAACTTCAATACCTTGAAGAATTATGGAGATGATTACCCCAAGCACCGCTGAAAGGCCCTTAAACCATGGTGAAATCATCAGGCCCAGCCAACATGGGTTCATGAAAGGAAAGTCTCTCACCAATTTCGTAAGGTCACCTGCACAGTGGACAAAGGTGGTGGAATTTGTTTCCCTGGATCTTAACAAGGCTTTTGATACAGTCCCTCACAATGTTCTTCTGGAAAAAATATCCAATTGTGAAATGAACAGGTACACAGCATACTGGATGAAGAACAGGCTGAAAGGCTGGGCTTAAGGGGTTGTGAAAAGGGGCTGCATCTGGTAGTGGCCAGTCACAAGTGGTGTTCCCTCAAGGCTCAATCTTGGGGGAAATTCTGTTCGATATTTTTATTAATGATGTGGATGCAGGAGTTGAAGGCATTCTTAGTAAACTTGCTGATGATACTAAACTGGGAGGTACTGTTGACTCTGTGGAGGGACAAATGGCTTTACAGGGGGATCTAGATTGATCAGCAACATGATCAGGCCATCAGCAACAGCATAAAGGTTGAAGAAGGAAAACACTGGATTCTGCACCTCAGATGGAGTAATGCCAGACACAGGTACAGACTGGGAGATGAGTGACTGGAGAGACTTTCAAGGCAAGGCCCTGAGCAACCTGATCTAGTGGGTGGCACCCCTGCCTATGGCAAGGGGATTGGACCTGGATGATCTTTGAGGTCCCTTCCAACCTGAGCCATTCTATGATTCTATGACAAAGAGAGAGCTGCTCAGCAGAAAGAGACCTGGGGGTACTGGTGACAGCAGGCTCAGCATGAGCCAGCAGCGTGCCCTGCCAGCAAAGAGGGCAAACTGCATTGAGGGGAACATAAAGCACAGCAGAGCCAGAAAACCAAAAAGGTGATTCTCCCCCTGTATTTAACATTAGTGTGGTCTCACTTGGAATATTGTGTGCGGTTCTGGACTCCAGAGTTTTAAAAAGGATGTTGACATATTGAATCCATAGAGAGGAGGGCAACAAAGCTGGTAAAATAGACATGTCCTGTGAGGAGAGGTTGAGCATACTGGGTTTCTTAAACTTTGAGAAAATAAGGTTGAGATGCAGCCATCAACTGATTCCTGAGGATGTGAAGTGGAGAGGGAGGTGCTCATCTTTTCTCTTTCTTATCTGGTGACAGATCTTGTGAGAATGGCTCAAAGCTGTGCCAGGGAAGGTTCAGACTGGACACTGGGAAAAATGTCTTTGCTGGATAACATTGCAACAGGCTTCCTGGGAAAGTTGTTGATGTTTTAATTTTGGATCAGCCCTGAAGTAGTCTGACAGTTGGATTCAATCATCTTTGTAAGTCCCTTCCAACTGAACTACTCTGTTCTATTCTAATCTTGGAACACCATGCTTCTGCTGACTGTATTGAGAGTTAAGTGTTAAAAGAGAAAGTTGATTGTGTTCTGCTAGATTATATATCTCTAAGGATCATGAAAAACAAAGCAGAATTATGACAAAGCAAAAACTAATCCATAGAAATCACTGCTTCAGTGGAATAGAACAAGATTAGTCATGTTTCTATACTCTCCTAAATATAATAATTCAGCATATGGCAAACATTTCTACAGCATTTATGTCACATTATCAAATATTTGATGCAATGGGTGTAAAAACCTTATTAGGTTTCATAATATTTTCTGATTAATGCCTTTTTAAGCTTAATCATACACATAACAGAGGACTTTTTTGTTATGTACATACTGAAATGTACATACTGAAAAAGTGCGCTATAATGTATGTCACTGGCTGCCTAACTGCTTGAAGAATTGTGTAAGATTACATGAATATAGAAAGGCATAGGCAGTGTTAGCCACTGATTTAAATCATTAGGATCAAACCTCTAAGTTCTAAAACTCAAAATTACAAGGTGAGTAACTTTTGAATAATGTTGCTAATATACACAGATTGGATGCATTCTTGCCTTGTACACATTTTCATTTTTGACAAGTGTTTCAGTGTTTTCTTGTGTCAGTGTTTTCTGAGGCATAATTGTGGTATTCAGTTTTAGAAAAAAGGCCATTATCTTTATTGCAATTTATTTTACTGAATAATTAACAGATTTTGGTTTACATACTTTGTTCCATTCACAAACATTTTTTTTTTTTTTTTTTTTAATATATATTCCCTCTATCTGGAAGACATAATTGTTCTGGTCTGGTCATATGGTACATGGGCACTTTATGGAAGGGTTGGACTATTATCCAGACTGGAGGAAGATGATATTGTAAAAGTAGATTGTCGGAAAACATTGATGATCCATTAAAGAGCAAGAACAAGAAGCAAGCAGGTACAAGTGAGGTTCAGAGGCAGAGGAATCTTTCAGCATCAGGTGTCAGGATTAATCAGTGCAAGAGAGTATAAGCAAGAACTGCTTAGTAGAGTTAGGAGGAAGTTTTGCATTGTTTACAATTTACTGAATAAATCAGTATCCTGAAGGAGACGAAGTCACTGAGGACATGGTTATAGGGGTCAAAGTCTGCTTGCCTTTAAAAAAAAAAAAAAAAGGGGGTGGGGGGTGGAGAATTTTGTGCAAAATCTTCAAGTTGCTGCCTGGCCTCATTAGAGTCAGCTCAAAACTGACCTGGTCCCCATCTGTGCCAGCAACTTACCTGGGCCCCATGAAAACCTAGTGATGAAGAATTTTGACTTCTCAATTTCTCAGAATATCCAGTAGTGCTCAGAACTTCATAAAGGCTACATATTCTTAAAGTCAAAGATGAGGAATCTGGAAACTGACATGTCCTTAAGGAATATGACATTGACTTAAATTGCATGACATATATTTCAGGAAAGGCCATGGGAAACACTCCCACTCTTTCCCATCTCCCTAGCAGCTAGTGTTGGAATATTTTGTGGAATATTTTAGACAGCCACCTGGATTCTGCATATATGTTCCATAATTTCATGTCTTGATATTCCGGTGTAGGATAGCACACTAGCTCATGCCAAGATACAAATGCAGTAGTGAACTGATTTTTTTATTATTATTATTTTTATTTTTTTACCCTGAAAACATTTGGCCACAAAACATCTCTTTCATGGTTTTGCAACGAAGCATTCTAACATGGCATACAAAGCCTTCTTAAGTGCCACTTCATGAAGAAATGTAGCCAAGTGCAATGTAATATTTCTTCCTTGTAAGTCATATTAATAAATGAGAGAAGCAGTTACTGTAAGTGATCCAAACCATTCCACTTAAGTTGGCTCCTTTGCAACTAAGCTTTTATACCAAGTCTACTCTAAAAATTCTGTGATGTGGATTCTGCTCTCACTCACAACAGGGTACCTAAGGACAGAATGTAGCTTACAGTTTTACTTGCCAGAACTCTTCCTGTTTTTTTTTGTTTGTTTGTTTGTGTTGGTTTTTTTTTTGTGTGTGTGTGTTTTTTTTTGTTTTTTGTTTTTTTTTTTTAATGCAAAGACTTTTGTATACACTAATATTTATAACAACCCTTAAAAATATTTATATTAATACTAGACTATCTTGTTGTATGCATTCTGTATTAAAATGCACTTAATTAGGCAGGTATAAAAATGAGATGCAGTTTTTCTTATTTTAAATTGTATTTTATAAATGTTCTTACAATTCAATATTGATTAATGAAATACAAATAAAATATTTCACTACAAAGAAATTTATGGTGTTGATTGTTTGGTTGTATTTAATAATTTTCTTTAGCAGAAGTATTTTATGATGCCTTTCAAGAAATTATAATGTTTTAAATCACTCTTCCTTTACTAAAATTGTTCCAAACTGGAAGTGGCATCTGTGTCAGTCCACAGTGGTGGAGAGGAAGCAGCAGTTTCCCTTTATGGTGATTTCTGTTTTGTTTGACACATGTAAAATCTGAGTAGAGTTGTGGGTCTTACCAGGATGGGAGTGTAAGTATTACTTCCTCAGTTCTCTCCAGGGGATTTCTAATGAGTCAAAAAAAGAAAAGAATGAACAAGAGCACCTTTCATCTGTGCAGCAGCAGTTGTAGGACATGTGAGAAGGATTAGGCCTCATGTTGTGAAAGTTTAAAGCTATTTTCTAGACTGATACCTCTGCAGACACTTAATGAAGTCTGAGACCTTCATGTTCCAATCTTTCTTATGACAGATCTAAAAGCAATTGAATTTTCTGAGCATGTGGTGATTCACAGCTGGAACAATGTTGCATGTCAGTCTGGTGTAAGATACAGGGAGATGATGTTTCTGTAAAGAACTTATCATAAAATATACAAAATCAAACCAATGGTTCAGTGTGTATGACTGCATCATATTTTTGAAGTTTATTCTACTTGTAGCTTGTAGGTCTGCAAAATGCCTTCACTAAATGCACTTCACTAAGGTAAGCATGGAAGGATGGAAGGATGAGTGATAGTTGCCAGTAGAGAATACCTAGAGACTCGCATAACACAAGTAAATGGTAATTCTTCTACAAAACCGTCACCAACAATTTGCATCTCAGAGTTTTCCTTAATGTGTCTTTACATTTAAAGCTTCCTATTGTGTTTTTTGTTCTGTTTCGTTATTCCCGCCCTTTCTCTCCCCCCCACCCCCCCCACCCTTCTCCCCCCTCGTCCAGGGGCTCAGATTCCTTGTTTTTGTACATTTGAAAGCTTACTCTCCACAAAAACTGGCAGCAAGATATTCCATTACGTCACTTAATTACATGAGAACTGTGTGTCATTCTGCTTTAAATTATCCATCTTCCATCTGCTAGTTGCATTTCATGCCACTTATACCACTTTTTTTTTTTTTTTTTTTTTTTTAACTATTCTCCCAAAATACACACATTGGATGTTGCCTTTTTTTAAGGCTCATAGTACCTCTTGCTTTGATGTGGGTCACTGTATCTGCCACTCAGAAATTATGGATGTTCTCCACTAAACAACCACTGCAGAAGGTTCACCCAGTTGCGAAGCCACATTTTCATCTTTTCTCTGATTATTTTTTTCAGATCTCACTTTTTCTTTCATTGTAAGAACACCTACCTCTAGATCAAATCTAATCAGAAGAGGGCAGTATTTCACTGTTTTTGACAACTAGTTTCAGGACGTTTAGTATTTTGAGTGGTTCAGCTTGTGGGACCCCCACAACATTCTCTGATTCTGATTTGCTTTTCTGCATCCTGTTTAGCTTCCAGGGTTTGATATAGGCAGATTTAAAAATACTGAACGTATTTTTCCTTAAGCCAACTAAAAATAATAGCTTAACCACAACACCCCAAAACAAATATATATATATATAATAATTATATTATATAAAATATATTATATTATATGTATATAATATATATAGATATTAATTATATATATATATTATATATCCAAGACGATTTTTACTAAATCCTGGGGGAGTTTTACAAGAGCACTTGCTACGTGTAGTCAACAGTTAAAATTGGCTGAAATGTCATAATTTTATGTAGCTGGGTATACATATTTATGTAGCTATACACCCCATTTATAAACCTTCAATTTTTGGGCTCTAAAATGTCTCACATAACAGTTGAAATACTGTTTTTGCAAGTAAAGGAGCTTTACTTCAGCAAAGGTAGGTCTGGTAGATAAAAATACTTTAGCAAAATACTTTAATACACTGGAACTGTCTCTTCCAATATGCTTGAAGCTATAATTACTGTTAGTGGAAAAATGTTGTGGCTCTGGACCTCAAAATAATGCATGTGTATGTTGTATACACACATCTCTGAAAATATATATATATATACATGTAATATATACAGCACTGTGTCCATTTGGAGCTACATTGTTTCAAAGGGTCCATTAGTCATATATGTATGCCTTCTTTCAGGGAAAAAGACATTATTTCTAAAACCGTCATGTTGGGTATTAGGGCAAAATAATGTGCTTTTTGTTTGTTTGTTTTGTTTTGTTTGTTTTATTTTGTTTTGTTGTTATGTTATTATTCTTGTAATTGTTATTTTTTTATCAAGCTACATTGCTTGGGTTGGGATGGGATTTACCCATCACTAAAACGAGTATAACTGCTTAGATGTATATTTTTGCAAACCTTTGAAGTTTTGTTAGTGTAGTCTTCAGCTATAAATTGGTAACATGCATACCCACAATGGATCTATATCCATGGGATCACAACATTTTTGAACATCTATGTAGTGATGTAAGATGACTGCAGAAAGAAGCTGAACACGATTTTGATCAAAGTACAGAAAAAGCAGGTTATCTATGTCTGAGAGACAACCTGTAATTTAAGTGTCTCAGTACAAATAGAGAAGGAGCTAGAGTTACGTGATATGGATATAGGTATGATTGTGCAATTTATTTTGAATCCTGGCCTTTGCCTCCCTAACTGTGAACCTATGAACATACTGTATTTTTGGATGTGAAGAAGTATATAGCTGGGTGAAAAAATGGATGACAAACAAAAGAACCCATTAGGTGTCTTCCTCAGTGAAGGAGGAATGTTATCCATTTATGTCTATCCACTTAGTTATCGTTTACCTGTCTCTCTATTAAAAAAAATATAATTTCACATTGCCTTGATGTTTTTAAAGTCCCAGCTCTGTACTTTGTAGAAGTGTATTTCTTATCTTTATAGCTCAATAAAACATTCTGAAAACACTAAATGAAATGTAGTCTGAAAGTGTACAAGTTAGAGACAGAGTAAACTTCAATTACATTTAATATACAGTTATTGTGAAGAAGAGACTTTTTTTTTTTTTTCTGGCAATATTTTTTTTTGTCAGTAATGTATACTGGAAAATTAAACACCAGTTTTACCAAAAGCATTTTTCCCAGCTCATACAACCTGGCTATGATATATTACTCTTAGTAAGACAAGCAAGTAATTTAAATTGTGGAGTATCTCAAAATTTTAATTGTCCATAAATTGAAGCTTTCTAATAACAGAAATAGCGCTGAGTGATTTGTTGTTCTTGTTGCTGTTCCCCTCTAAATGATTTATTTTGAAGGGATTTCTTATCCTTGAAGACAAGCAGGACCCTGGGAAATACTCACAAAATCACTTCAAGAAGACTGAACAGTTTCAGCCATATTAAAAATCATAAGACATGTCAATGTTTTTGGCTCAGCAGAAGAGATTATTTATCCCATAGCATAATAGTTATAGGTCTTTCCTAGAAGTCCTAGGCTTCAGTCTATTTAGTGGCAGCAACTGCACCTGTGTTATATATCCTAGTAAGTGCCCTGAATATAGTTAATAGGTGTAAGGAGAGTAGATCCATGCTACTTCACTTTCTTTATTTACCTCATACACCCAAAATGTACTTGTTGGAATGGACTCTTTACACAGCATTATTTAACCCAAAACTTAGATTGCTTTACTTTTTATAAAATTGAGTGTCTGTGTCATTAACAAACTTGAAAAAACACCTTTGTGCATACACAAGTTTAAAATACAGTGTTTCAAATTTTCCAGAGAGCTTCAACACTTGCTATGAATTGTGAACACTCCTGAGAAAAAAACACTGAAGTATGATATTGCTGATGAATCATTAGGCAAAACTGTAGAGACTACCACTTTGATCAATACAGGCTCAACTCTGATTTAAAATGGGAGTTGTATTATATGACTTAGACATTTTTTATAAATAGCCCATTTTTTCACATTCCAATATCTTTTTGTTGTTGTTAGTTGTTGTTTGTTTGTTTGCTTGTTTTAACCTGGTTTCTTTAGGATGACACATATTCATAGTCCTTTATTCATTTTAGACTAAAACAATATGTTTTCATCAGAGATGTTTCTTATTATTATTTCAGAAATAAAATCTGTTGTTAATGCTGTAAGAAGTTACCGAAATTAGAAAAAAAAATATATCTGTAGATACATCTTAGCTACATAATTCCTACAGACTTAGGATACATGAATTTTTGCTTTCTTATCCCATGTCTTGCCCAGTACTGTGGTCTACATGTAAAACTGGCTGTCAGCTTTTATTCCCCATGCTACAGCAGAGCTCAAAAGGATTTCTCTTCACTCTTTCTGGACCTCAGGGAACTTTCTCCAGCCCATCACTTAATATTCTCCCTCCTGGCATTCAGTAGCACTTCTGTTATTTCCTCAAAGAAAGATTGACCTTTATATGAACCAACTGGATTCCTCAATAAAAAAAAAAAAAAAAAAAAAAAAAAGTGTTGGTTTGTTGGTTTGCCACTTCAATGTCAGAGTGGTTGATTATAGGAAAGTGGACAGCATGATAAATTCCAAAACTACGTTTATCAAGAATACTGAACATCCTTCAAAAGTGAAAAGTGAAGTGCCTGGTGATGAAAATACATAGTTCATAAGACAGTAACATACTTCAGTCAGAAATGTGCAAAGGAAAATTTTTTTTTTTTTTTTTTTTTTTTTTTTTCTTTCCATATAGTCATAAATAGCAGTATGTATTTAGAATAAAGAGCAAAGTGAGTAGCAGGGATGACCATTCATGCACAAAGACAATGTATATGAGACATGATCAGCCATCTCTCCATGACAGTGTTTATTTTTCAAATACATTTTAACTTTATAAGTGATTTCAAATGTTTAAAACATGTAAATTAAAAATGGAGGGGAGGAGTATTGTCACTTTATTGTAGTTTGTACCAAAATATAGTACTGTATTAACTACTTATAGTGTATTAAACAAACCCAATAAACTGAAGAACTACCATGTGCACACACAAACATATATATAAGTAAAGACCGTGGCTCTGAGATTCATCTTAAATGAATCTAGTATTTATTTATAATTCTAGTATCTAATTTAAATCTATTCTAAAAAAAAAGTATGTTCCAATAAATTGATGTGATCAATTGATCTGTAAAAGGCACTTATTTAGAGATGTTGCAATTCAACTCTCCCAACTATTTTATGAACCTGTCTTGTTCTTACCAGTGTTTAGTCATTTTTGCTAGTCTGGGTAGTGTTGTCTGATTTGGATCTCTCTCTAGGGAGTTTGTGCAAAATCTTAATCCAACTTCATGTAATCTCAGATTTCCTTTACCCTAAAGCTATGTCTGCTCAGCCTTCTGCAGACAGAACTGAACTTGCTATGTCTGCCAGTTGTGATCCAGCCCTGAGCTTGAAGTCAGTCTCTCAGCAAGGCTTACTAACTTGGGCATAGTACTGTACAACAGCAGTTTCCAGTTCAGAGCTGGCCAGCATCCAGTTGAGTTGAAGCATAGGCAGAAGAACATGGTTTGTCTGCAGAAGACTGTGTGGACATGCTCTAAATGCACTGAAGCACTTTCTTCTTTCACATATTTTTGGCATACAGATCGTCTGTTCCCTTATTACAAAAGTGGGACCAGCCTTCACTGGGTAAGATCACTGCTTACCCCTATGCTCTTTCCTAATGTAAACACAGACCTTTTCAGAATGGCAGCTTTGCAGTGAATATTTTGGTCATTCAGAAGCACATCTGAAGCCTGTATAAAGCATGCAGATTTCATAACAACTGTAAAGCAGGATACTCACTGTTACCACAATGTGAGATGTACATAATAGAAAATAAATTCTATATGCATGCCTGTGTCTCTGTTCCCTCATTTTTCTGCAGCATTTTTTGTGCTTAACTTTTTTTTTTTTTTTTTTAATAGTGAATAGTTCAATAGTTCTCTCTCTCTGAAGTAAGAAGAATAGTTCTCTCTCTCTGAAGTAAGTCAGTAAGCCATTAATTTGCATTTCTTCAGAAAACTGGTTCTTCCTACTGGCCTTTTTTGTGGTTCTATTGTCTCTTTAGTTCACAAAGACCCTAACATAAACAGTTCCTAATTTTGCCATGTTTTTTTTGTTTGTTTGTTTTTGTTTTGTTTTGTTTTGTTTTGTTTTTCAGTATATTTTTTATCCCTGCTCTACTGAGATGGATATTTGGGCAAATCTGAGCAAATTATTCTACTCTGAACACCAAGATGAGAGGCAGTCAGCCAGTGAGGTACAGCTGCAAAAAGCACAGCAAGGCACAGAGACAGTTAATTCACTTCAGCCCATTCTGTGGTCTCCAGGAAAGACATTCACTTGGCCCCATCACTGAACCTAACCATCTTTCAGTAACTGAGTCCAAAAAAGTTGGGATGATTGGCAACTGTTAAAATGTCTTCAGCTGTAGTGTCAGGCACAGTATTTTAAGGTGCCACGAGTAGAAGAGCAGTACATATCATTTTTTGTATTTCTGGCTCTACATCCTTACATTAAAAATGTCAGTTGTGCTTTTTGGTCATTTTCAAACCTTTGCAGCTCCTGTCATATGAAGGAAGACTAGTATGAGTTCAAACAAGGCTGTATTTGAAGTTTTTGCTTACTAGGTTGTCCAGTTATGTAATAGTAACTACTAACAGAAACAAACCAATGTATAAAAAAAAAAAAAAAAAAAGCAACAACAACAAAACCTTAAGCAATAAAAGGATATTAATAAGACGATAACCTGTGGCATTCTGTGGAGCCCAAAGTGAGAAAGTGAGCACTAACAAAGATAATACAAAACCCATACATCACAAAAATGTAACCCTCACGTACAACAGATGCTCCTTTATAAGCAACTAACTCAGGTAGGTGCCCAGACCACTTATCTGTTATGGCAGAAAAATACATTTATGTCTGAAAAGATAATTGTCTTCAGATTCTGCTCCCTGGAAACTTTATACCTGAGTAGGAGTCAAGCCAGCAGTCACTTGTGAGTGGCAGTGAAATTTTCTTCCTTTGGCACTCCATTGCAAAGCAATTGGTTCTCATTTTTCCCTTTGTTTGAGTCAGAGGGTTATCTGATTTATTTCAAATTATTTTTATTTGCCTCAAATCAAGATCTGGAAATGGGAAAAGACTTCCACTTGTGTTGTCGACTATCCCATAGGAAAACAAAAACAAACAAACAAACAAAAAACTCCTACCCTCTTTCCTTTACAATTCCAGGGCCTATTTTACTGCTACACAATTAATAAATGCAGAAAATCTCAGAATCTTTTAATCAAGACAACCAAAGACTGTAGTGTCTTTTGTGAAATCTGAAGTGTGACACCAGAGTCCTGCTAAAAAACTGAAATATGGACTTATGCTAAGCTGGAATTATTTCAAGCTAAAGCATTTTAAAAAGCTGGAAAATAGATGCTAGTGTCCCTGGAGAAAAGTCTGCAAAATATATTCTGTAGCTACAGAGCCATTACTATAGCTTCCCACTAACTTGAAGACACACAGGAACTGGTATGCTCATAAACAGAACCATTTTTACAGTCACTTTTCTGACTCTAACAATAATATAAGATCTACTGTATAAAAATGTACAGGGAAGTTAATTTTTCATTGACATGAAGTTTAATAACTAAAATATTTCTCATATAAATATACACATGTAAAATAAACAGACTAAACTAACAGAACCCAGCAGCATATTACTAATTTTTATACAAAAATGTATACACATGTACATTAAGTGCATTAAAATGCCATAAGAAGTATCTTGGGAATGGAAAAGAAAAAAGACGTAGTTAGATGACTATTTGTAGTCAGTAAATGAATAAGGCAATAGTGTTACTAAAAGAAAAGCCTTTCACCTAGTATATTTTTCTTTTTAGTAAATTTTATTTCAAAGAGGAATTGCAGATTCATGGTTTTGTAGTTGTTTTGTTTGTTTAAATATTGAAATGCTTGTTATGGGCACCCAGGTTTTGACAAAAAATCAATACCATCTTTCTTCTCCCACCAAAAGAAGGCTGTTTGTCCTTATTTGCCAAGAAAGCCTAGCCATAATGGAGAAATACTTGGTTTGGTTCAACTACACTGAATGTAAAGAGACTAAGGAAGAGTAATCTGAAATAAATTGATAGCTTTACTCAAAGCTAATTTTGAAGGCATATGTATGTTAAAGTGAGGTTGAAAATCACCAAGAAAATTTTGTCTTTTCTAAATTATTTTGGACTAATTTATTTATTTATTTTTATTATTATTTTTTTTTGTTACTTTTAATGCTGTAATTCTTGGAAGATCCTTTCCAGTAGTAATTTTCTATCATGCTACATGCTATGTAATTACATGTGTATATGATTTTGACCCCAAACCCTTACAGTCACTGAAATAAAATTGCTGGTATACAGATTTAATTATGACAATTAAAAAAGCAATCCTTGTTTTTTTGTGTTCTTGAAAATATATTTTAGAAGATTAAAAGAAAAACAAACAAACAAAAAACTGATGCTAGGATTTGTCTTTTGTAATTAAAAAGAAAAAAATAATTAATACTTTTTAACATGAAAATTAATCAATTTCTCATGAAGTAAGTCTCATATAATAAAATGCTATGAATTCTGTAATACCTTGATGGTCTGAAGTTAAAGCATCAGAACAGCTGACAGTCATAGTCTTGTTTTATGTAAGGAGTTTTCTGTATGTTTATTTTCAATCCAAAGGGCACATCTGGAACAAACAGAAGGACAGTGAACAGCAACATCCTGAGACAAAGCTTAATTTTGCCAGAAGAGGGAGAGATTTATTTCACTCCATAATGAAAAAATAAACTGGCATAGGAAACAGTGATTATGGCTAAATTGTGTTTTCTTAAATGAAGGTATATAAATATATGTAAAACCATAGATTATAGTTTACAAATGATTCTCTGGATAGTGCAAATGTGTCTACTCTTCTGCATTTGTCTGTATTTGCTAATAAAAGTTGTTTGCTAAAAATTAGCTTTGTTTCTCTGCAACCAGGTTTCTTTTTTAGAGTTCCTGTTTTGGGTGATATATGTTTTTGTATAATATACTTTCAGAATAAGTTTTTTTATGCACTGCTTACTGGATGACAAGCATTAAATGGTAATACAAATAAAGTTTGTTTAAGAGAGATATTGTATCTTAAAACCTTGAATATTTTAGTGAAATGTAATTTAACATGAATTTGCAGTTCTGAAATGTGACTATTTGCTTAATTACTTTATTTACAGTAGCTCAGAGTGGTGGCTTTGTATTTTGTTTCATGTGACAGTTTATTGAATGAGCATGTATATATCAGTGTACTGCAAAATGTGGTTTAGGCTTATTCTTTCTATCATGTGTTACATTAAACCATTCTGGATCAACATACATGTAGTGGCTGCAAAACAAAAACACAGCAAGCTTGGAATGCCATTGTGCATGATACTGTGATCTCATATTGAACTTTTTTTTTTCTTTTTTTTTTTAACTTAACTGATTTAATGGTGAGGTTGCTTTTGATCTGTTGGTGGTAGGTAGCCTGCTATTTTGCACTGTACTGATTATCTGTTATAAAGTGGTTGCTTCACGCAGACTCTCATTGCTCTTTTAATGCATAAATAATTGGGTGGAAAAAGAAGAGCTGCTGTTTGTAAACTTGCAAGGTCCTGT
Source organism: Aythya fuligula (assembly GCF_009819795.1). Lineage (NCBI taxonomy): Eukaryota > Metazoa > Chordata > Aves > Anseriformes > Anatidae > Aythya > Aythya fuligula. Next base: position 50,835,068 of record NC_045593.1, read on the forward strand.
GAGATCTGGAGACAAGGTGTCATTAGTGTGTTATGTGATACATTTGTCCCCACCAGCCAGTCTAGTTTAGAGAACTAATATTGATGACAGAAATAAAGGAAATAGATGTCTACTCTTATTTACTGAGTCCAGCAACTGGAGATAAAAGGTTCTTTGTCCATGCAAAGAAATGCAAATGTTTCTTGTACATGCCATATTATATCATATTTCACCTGCTTTTATATGAGCATCCTGCAAATTCAGCTAGGCTTTTTCTAGCATTTTTTTCACTTTATATTTAAGATTATTCCCATAGCCAAAAAATATTTTCATACTTAGAAAAATATTGTGTGTTTGAGAGGATCCATTAAAAACTAGAAAATAAAAACAGGTTGTTTTGAAGGATAAGCTAGTGGTGCAGACCAGTATAAACACAAATCCAGATGTTTTTGCAAGCTAATGTGAAGAAAAACTCTCTAGTCTTTATTTACACTTTATAACAAATATTTTACTAGGAGGGAGTAAAGAATGTTGACATTTCACCACTTAGACCCCAAGTCAGAACAATGTCCTGAATGCCAATATGTCAACATTTGTTGCAAAGTTTCCTTCACATCAGCATACACACATCTGGCATCTTTCTTTCTCTTTTATTTCTTTTCTTTCTCTTTCTCCCTTTTTCTTTTTTTTTTTTTTCTTTTTCTTTTTCTTTTCCTTTTTCTTTGTCTTGAGAAACACTTTGATTTTGGCACAGTGCTGCATCAAACTCACACAAAACAGCCCTTCAGCCTTTCCAGGTAGCACATTCAGGTTGTTTCGTCTACCCAGATCTTTATTGATTTGAAGAGTATGTTTCCTGCTTTGCTCTATTTCTACAATGACAAACTCAAAAGATTCCAGTACTGATTCTGGAACAGATTTTGCTTCCTCGTTTGATGGAGAAGAGAGACTACTTGACTTTGTGTGAACTGTGGAAATGGAGACATGAGACTTGATCTCTGTGTCCATCTTTCTGTTATGAATTTGTTACTTTCTTCTGTATTTTCCCTGATAAGGTGGCTGCTTGAAGAAACTTGTTAATAATATCTGTGTTTCCAAAAAGTCATTATTCCATTTGAAAACAAAAGTTGAAACAGCCCCCAAGAGTCCATTATTGTGCTGGTACAAATTCTTCTGAATTGTTTTGGAGGACTCATTCCTTTATTAACTGTGAGAAAACTCCAAGCAGAATAAGAGGTCCAACCACAATAGTTTAAGCCTATTTCTAGCATACTAGAAATAGAAAATGTTATAAGAAGTATCCACCTTTTCTTCCCTCATATTTTAGTTAACATTTGTTTTGCTTAGTGGGCCTGTAATGTGGAAAAAAAAAAAAAAAAAAGTACTCTCAGATATAGAATTTTTTGTGTGAACTAGGGAAAAAAAATCACACACACACACAAAAATTAAAACCTTATAACTTCCTACTGAAGATAGTATTTTGATTTAAGATTGCTGACATGGCCTAGAACATATCCCATGAGTGCTGAGTACTAAAATCAGACATCAGTCTTTCCCACCCTATTGGACTCCATAGTGCGGTGCAGTACAGCAATTCTATACAGTCCATTTCATCAAATTTTTGACCAAAACTCAGTCTATTTGGAGTCAAGAATCATAGCCCTAGTCTATGTCTCTGAATGGTTCAAACAGGACTATCTTTGATTGCATTGTTGGGAAACATTAGCAACTTTATTTCAGGCTCCTGGTTGGTGACACCATATTTGGTGTTTCTGACCATGTGAAGGTCTACACATATTCATTTTCTTTACTATTTGCTCAGGGCAGATCAACCCCCTTTTCTGCTGAGCAAAATAGACTCTACAGTGTAAAAGCTCAAGCTCATGACCTTCTTTCCATCTCAATCCACTCACCCTGGCTGCCCTCAGAGGTGGTTTTCAACCTTTGGTATTTAGCAGTAGAAGAGAAGAATGGAAGCTAAATACTGTCTGTAAAGTGTTGCCATTTGTCATGCTGGTAATGTAGGGTGCCAATCCGGGGTGACTGGCACACAGTTAATAAAGACTGTTGGGAATAGAGATCAGATCTCTGGAGATGTCTGTGCAGCACAATAAAGGTGTGACTGTACCAAGAGCTGGCATATCTGTGCAAGCCTAACTAGCTAGTAAGGTGATGGAAGAGCACAGATTTTGCACTGGAGACCAACTGTTAGCACATGCCAAATAACATGCACATAACTCCATTACTACCCACACTTTTCCTGTTGGCTACACTTCCATTTTGTACAACTGTGAGCACTTTTCTAGGCTTACTGTAGTTTTGGTGTCTTTCTTTAGCATGTCATCCTCTTTTCTCCTACTTCAGGAGAGCACTGAGAGCCCTCAGTCTCCTGCCCCATTTTTCTTTAGATTTCCTTTCTTTCTGAGCTTAGGGAAAATAGACTTTGCCTGCACTTTTGGAGTGAAGAATTGCTACTTGCTAGTATCCCCACTGCTTTCTTAAGGACTCTTGGTATTCTTAGCCATGTTTGCAATGTTCTGGTGTGTCACAGTTATTACTCATTGTTAATTTGCCGATGGCCTCATCCCATAAGACTCCCTGTTGATTTAAGGTAAGATTTGAAACAGGTCAATTGCACATTTATTTTTTTATAAAAATAAACAGGATGTAGCTCATTCCCTTCTTTGCCACAGAAGCCTTCCTTACTTTGAAGTTCTGACATCACCATTGGTCATTTTTAAAATTTATCCCATCAGCATCACACTGAAATAAATTAAGCAACTTGAGGAAATAATGTAAACTGGCTCAGTGGCTAGTTCCTTCCTCCTCCTTATCAAAGAGAACTGTTTTAGCATCACAGCAGTAAAACAAGTGGCTGTCTGCAAGTCATCCAAAGATGCTTGTCAGTATGGTTGCCAGTGCATCTGAAGTACATTAATTCATCTTAATACCAGCAAGGACTGTCATACTCAGCAATTCTACTGGGAAATTCTACAGAATTTGAAAATGTCACAGGGTCGTTTTAATAGGTTGAATTATGTGTTATCATAGAAGAAGTCTTGAGAGCTACTGAATTTAACCACAAGTCGTAGAGTTCCATGAAGCCCAGAGTGCATGAAGCTCAGCAACAAATGAGTACGTTGCAACATGCCTGTCAAGTGATTATTTTCAAAACCTCATTGGAGTCATTAAGATTGCACAAGCAAACTGAAGTGGATTCTCCTTCTTGCTACAGTAATAGAAAAAGAAAAAGAAAAAGAAAAAGAAAAAGAAAAAGAAAAAGAAAAAGAAAAAGAAAAAGAAAAAGAAAAAGAAAAAGAAAAAGAAAAAGAAAAAGAAAAAGAAAAAGAAAAAGAAAAAGAAAAAGAAAAAGAAAAAAAGAAAAAGAAAAAAAAAAAAAGAAGAAAATCAAATAAATAACCTTAAACTGTCAGGTTTTTCACCAGTATCAGGAAGCCTTAAATTGTGCATGACAAAGCCGTGTATCAGTTGGATACTCACTAGACAGTGAGTTCTAGTGAAAGACATTGTGTATTTCCAAGCTAATTCAAAATAGAGAGCTAAGAATATGCTACAAGAGAATGATGTCTTGTAAGCTTCTAAGTTGAAAGTCTCAGACTTGTTCCTTCCATCTTGCATACTTCTTAGTGTATATTGACATTCCTTTACCTTAAATTTCTTTATCTTTTATACAAAAAAAAAAAAAAAAAAAAAAAAAAAGAGGAAGATGCTAAAGCTGTGCCTACCTGAATTCTTTCCTCATACAGAAGTTATCTAAATATGATCAGGATGTCAGTGAGACTGACCTCCCTCTGTTTGATTCTATTTCTTGGTATCTTTTTTTTTTTTTTTTTTTCCTTCCTCTCTTCCCATCCCATATTGTCTTTTCTTGTCATAACTGCAGGAGGGTCACAAATTTTCAGAGCTTTTTTCATGTCTGTGATATTTTCCTATCTCATTACCAATGCTTACAAAGTATATGATATTTGCAGGGTTCTAGTATTGTCTTAGCAAATTTGACATCTCAGCTTAAGGACCTGTTTCTAACCTCTAGCTTTGCTTAGTTTACAGTTTAGAAGAAGAAAAAGTCAGGTTTCATGCACTTCAGTATGAGCACACTTTTTCTATAATTAAAACAAAATTGTTCATCAAGCACAGATCTTACTGTAAAAATGCTTTAAAAAGATACATCAGTGTATCTTTTGGACACATAAAGCAAAACAAAATCACAACAAAAGTTCTAGACATGTAGAATAAAACCTCACTCCCTTCTGTAACTGTATATAGATGCATTTAATTTTTTTGTAATTCATGTGACTGAATAGTTTTTTATTAATTTCTGGCTAAATACAGTACTATCTGTCACATACCATAAAAGAACAGGACTAATTTTGTAGTTATGTTTTTCTTCTGAATTAAAGAATCCATTATCTGTAGATAAAATGCTTTTAATCTCCAGAATTACTTGTTAAATTCAGGGGTACAAGGGTACCCTTAAAAAAATCTACTAAATTTCTGTCTCTGTACTTGATTGTGGAGCCTACATCAGATCACAGAAAAAAATATATGTATATATATTTGATCACTGTGGAAAGATTTTTGACAGTTTTGTGAAGAATTCACAGCTTGCATCTGGATGGCATTTTATTGAAATTTCCCCTAAATAAGTTTCTTCAATATTTACTGTGATTACTAAAAAGATAGATCAAACAGATCCAGGTAGAAGAATGGTTGCAATGATCCTTTATTTGCCATTGCCTGAATTACAAACGTTCCAGACCAAAAATAGGTACTGCAGTACTTAAGCCAGGCAGACACACCATCAATGGCCATCATACCCTGTATGTGTAAGTCTTGTGTGAACAGACTTGGAGAAAGAACACATGCAAACCTTCACCTTAAAATACAAAGCAAAACCAAAATTCTTAAAATGTTAAAACATTTGTTAAACTTTTCTTCTTGATGTTTTTCTTTTTCTTCTCCTTTTTCTTCTTCATTTTTGCCTTTGTGCTTCCTGTTTTTGGCCAGATGACGAAACAGAAATGAACTGCAAGAAAATCTATCTCCTCCAAACCAGACTGGTTTGGATAAGCGACTTTTGGAATCATCCAATAGAATTTCCCAGACTTTTGATGTTTACCCAAAAGTACACACCCACTTTTCATGCCCCCAGCCACAGACATGACAATGAATGCCCCATAAAATATAATATCACCTCTGTCCTTACAATTCTTTAAAGTTTCTTACATTCTTTTAGTCCATTATTTTATTCCTCTTCTATCCCAAAGAAACACACACCTTTTTTTTTTTTTAATTCAATTTCTTATTTTAAATCCCTTGGATCAATAAAAGGTTCAGCTATTTTCCATATCCCCTCCAGACAAGTGAAAAAAAAAAAAAAAAAGAAAAGAAGAAAAATATTTTTTTGAAATGTTTATCCCACTTGATCCTTTCTTTCTCCTAGGAACAATCTTTTATCTTAGTAATTAAAGGATAAAGACATGAATCTTAAATGAACTGTAGGGTTTTTATTTTTCTTTTTGTATTTTTCACTCTCCTTTCCTTGTCATTGTCTCTAGATAACAAACAAAGAAAGAAAAACAAACAAACAAACAAACAAAACAACTAGCTGTTCATCTATTCACTCTGACACTTGTCAAGGACTACATCATTGCATAGGTATCGAGGTATCTTAAGGTCTATCTTTGGGTCTTCAGGCCCAAATTATGGGCCCTAGTTTTGAAAAGTTCTTTCTGTGTAATTTGCATATAACCTCACAACGTTTAAACCTTGTTGTCTCTAAATATGTATGTCTCTGATCCAGTTTCTTCTACTTCCTTTTCTCTCTTTCCTCCATCTTTTCCCCTGTTCTTTGTTTTTGAATGGCTGGGCTTCTTAATCTTTTTCTCCTTCTTTTTCCAAGCATTTTAGTGATGGAAACATTTCCCAACTTTTATTCTTCTAAAAAAGATTGAGGAACAGTCTGTGCAAATTGCAGTCTGTTTCACACTGGGAGTGGAGCAACACCACCCCAGGCAGTGCTCCAGGAAGGACTGAAGCCACCAAATGCGTGAGAACTTTTCAGAGCACAAAAAGAGAGCCAAGGGTATTCACCTCTGCAGACCATGCTCAGCAATGGATGTTCTTATGGAAAGTAGTATAAAAGATACTTCTACACTGGAAATTAGAGATACTGGAGAAAGTACTTGATGGATTCTCCTGTGGCTTGTAAGCGCAGACCTGAATCCTATCAGTGCAGAACTGCATCGAACCTAAAAGAGCATTATAATGCCTTGTGCCTCACTAAGCTACAGTGCCTTTCAGACCTCCCAAATGTAGTGGACAAATGTTGTGGAGAAGAGCTGTCTTCCAACACATTTTTAGGGTGTACATCATATACACATCTTTGTTATACAACCTACCTACAAAGAAATAGGTGTCACTTTCTTATCTTGTCAATACCTTCAGCTTGCTTTTGGGTTGTGATATTTACCTGGCAGCTCAGGTAGATCTTGATATTCTGTCTCTATCACCATTTTCTGATGCATATAAAACATTCAGGGAAATGTTTGTATGAGTATTCTTTTTCAAGATGCATTTGTCCCTCTCAGTATTCTTTTCTACTCTTCTTAGTATTCTTGGTTTAGCCATGAGCTGAAGAATGTAACTTTCAATTTTTCTTACACTCTGTTTTTAGAAAAATAAATAAGTTATTTTGCCTTTTGCCAACTTAAAAATATTCAATATGCCCACTCCTGAAAAAAAATAATGCATAAATGCAGCAATATAGTGGTTCTCCTATTTAGCTATCAGCAAGTAAGTGCAAGAACCTGATAAATCTGTGACCTATACAAAAAGTATGGGTAGAATTTGTACAGGGTTTTGTTTGCTCTGTATGTTGTTAAGAGTTCAGATAGATATGGAACTTCCTCTTTCTCCAACACAAAAGTTCTTTGAAAAAAGATCTCTGAAAAAAAAAATGCTTCTATAAACTTGTTCTTATATGCTTTTTACATATATATATTTTATTTTATTTTATTTTATTTTATTTTATTTTATTTTATTTTATTTTATTTTATTTTATTTTATTTTATTTTATTTTATTAATTTTTTTTTTTTCTTAGTGAAAGGGAAATTGAAAGATCATGGCATCCTGAAGGTTAGGACAGCTAAACCAGACTAATCCCCACACCAGTCCTGCTGGCAACTCCTTCAGTAGTATCAGCAGCCAGATGTGGAGCCAGCCAGCAGCACAAAGAAATCCAGCCAGGAAGACAGCTACAGTCCCACATATCGATGCTGGAAAAAACGCATTCCGGAGCTTGGCGTCGGTGCTCCAGTGCTTGCCAAGCACACCCTAGGAGTGGCCACACATGTGCTGGCTTTCAAAGCAGAGGAGCAGAATGAAAACAGGGGAGCTGTGTGAGCTACAGTGTGAGCAGTACAGAACACTGTGCCATGGTCCATTTCTTTTGTCTAGAAAAGAGATTTTCCTGAGAATTCAAAGTGAGGGTAAACATATTTTCCCTGACGCTTAGGAACCATGTTGTTTTCTTTTTAAATCCAGGACTCTAGATTTATTTATTTTTATCTTATTTATTTATTTTTTTCAGTTCTGGTGAAACTGTCCTATTATTATAGGACATTATGTACATATATATATATATATATATATATATATATATATATATATATATATATAAAGGCCTTTAGTAATATCTTTGATACTGTCCATCACAGAATGATTCTATAAAAATTGTACAGCTGTGAGATAAACAGGTTCACGTTAAGCTGGGTGATAAACTGACTCAATGGTAGAGCTCAAAGGGTTGTAGTGAATAGGCGTACATCTGACTGGTGGACAGTCATCAGAAGAGTTATGCAGGGCTCAATTCTAGGGCCAGTTCTGTTCAACATTGTTATCAGTGATCTGTATTTAGGGTTTGAAGGCTGCTGATTATACAAAACTGGGAGGTACTGTTGAGTCTCTAGAGGCGATGAGAGGCCTTGTAGAGGGATCTAGATTAATCAGAGCACTGTGCCATCAGTAACAACATGAAGTTCAGCAAAGAAGAATGCCAGATTCTGCACCTGAGATGGAGTAATGTAAGACACAGACACAGACTGGGAGATGAGTGGCTAGAGAGCAGCTCAGCAGAAAGGGACCTGGGGGTGCTGGTGACAGCAGGCTCAACATGAACCAGCAGTGCGCCCTGGCCACCAAGAGCACAAACTGCAAATTTTGGGATGCATTAAACACAAAAGAGCCAGACAGCCAAAAGATATGATTCTCCCACTGTTTAATATTGGTACAGTATCACTTTGAATATTGTGAATATTCTAGGCTCCACAATATAAAAAGAATGTTAAGTTACATGAAAGCATGCAGAGGAGGGCAGCAAAACTGGTAAAACGGCTGGAAGGAGAGGTTGAGGACACTTGGGTTGTCCAGTCTGGAGAAGAGGATGCCAAGAAGAGACCTCATGGCTCTCTGCAACTCTCTGAGGAGGGGAAGGGCATAGGGAGGTGCTGGCCTCTGCTCCCTGGGAAATGAAGAGAGGATGTGTGGGAACAGCACAAAGCTATGTCAGGGGAGGTTCAGACTGGACACTGGGAAATTTTTCTTCACTGTGAGCATGATCAAACACTGGAACAAGCTTCCATGTGAGGTGGCTGATGCCCCATGCCATTCAAGAGGCATTTGGGTAGTGCCCTCAGTAATATAGTTTAGCTTTTGTTCAGTTCTGAAATGTTCAAACAGTTTTTCTCAATGATCTGTGTAGGTCCCTTCCAACTGAACTATTCTATTCTATTCTGTTCCATTCTGTTCTATTTTATTCTACTCTATTCTTCTCAGATATCCCAAGTTACTTGATTGGGAATTAGTCGGGGTGGCAGTGCCGCATTCAGAGAGCCGTGCAAATCCTTGTTTGGTTCTATTAAAATAAAAGACGTCTATCACAAAAAAAGGATTTGACTTGCATTACAGCTTTCACCTACAAATGTGTTCTGCTAAATGATGAGCTCTTGGAAAGGTAAGAACGACTGTACTGTTTCTGGCTAGGAAGAATCTGGTATTCAGTCTCAGCCTGTTACCCTGCCTCCAACACTGACCATAAGATGGCGGCGTCCATCTGGTATTGCCTGAGGAAAATTCTGTCTCAGTGTCCCAGATCTACTTTTCCTAGGATTAATCAACAGATCTATGGTCCTCCCTCTTTGTATACATACAGTTGGCTCGTAAACTTCATGCTGCAACTGCAAACTAGGGATAGGGGGTGGGGTGGGGGGAGGGAACTGCCTGAGCAGGTAAAAAAAAAAAAAAAAAATAATGAAATGAAACATTTAAAATATAAATACAACAAGCAAATTAAGGACATTATGGTGTATTTCATATGTTGTAGCCTGGCTGTGATGTAGAAGCTCTGGATAAATTAAAGACCTTTAAAGACCTCACTTGCATGTGCTGTGTACAACCAAATAACCCCACAGCTCATACTAGAGGGGAAGAAAAAAGTAGACCCATTTGTTAACACTCTTCCTCTATTAAGTTACAGGTAAAACAAATAAGGATTTGGTATTCACAAAGAAAGAAAAGTTGAGATAATGGAGCTGCCTTTGTGAGAGGGGCTGAATTAATCCAAAGGATTTGTGGTGATAAAATCTAAGCCTATCCTTCCCCTTCCCTGCCTTTCCCTCCCCTCCACTCCCTTTTTTTCCTTTCTTTTCTTTGCCTTTTTTTTTTTTTTCTTTTCTGTAGTTTTTTTCTGAAACAATGTCCAAAATCTTATCTCTAAAGAAAAGCTCTGAAAGTGGAAAAATGTTCTGCAGGCCTTGGCATTCTCAGAATGCTTGGACTCTTTAAAGATGGTTGTAATTGCTGGAGGGAAGGAGAATGTCTAATCAAGTCAAGAACAGCAATGCTGACTTTGCTCAGTAACACATAGCTGCCAACGTAGAAGCAGTTGTCCAAGATGTCCACATGTGCAAGCTCCTGAGCAATGGCTGTTTTGTGTGATGTTTGGTTATTTAATTTTCAGCCAGTGAAGGTTTGCTCCTAGAACTTGATAGTTTTCTCCCTGAAATAGAGAACTGAAGATTAAAAATATTTGATTAATAAGTTTTTTCATGTCTTTTCACATTTGGAATAAAACTGAAGAGTCCAGTTAGGAGGGGCCTTGAAAGATCATGTAGTGCAACTGCATTTTTATATCCAAGAATAATTGGGCATCTGTTAAGTGTCTGATATTCTTCTGCATTAATTTATTAAACGATCTTCAGAAGCCAAATCTTCTATAAGCCAAAAACCATCACATGAAAGAGCAAACAAATACAATTTGTGAGCTTTATATAAAACAAAACAAAACCGTTGCTCTACAAAAGAGTAGCAAGAGAACAGGTGTGTATGTTAACTCTCCTCCTGCATGTGATAACCATTCTCAGCCAGGGAGATTTTCTGAAATTGGTGAGTTTCTGTGATAGCCCTCTCCCTCAAATGCTGGAAGACAGGCATATTTATTGTAGCTACTCCATACTTTGACAAGTAGTCCCACAGACCTACTGACCTATTGCATCTCTATTGACTTCCTTCATAAGTATGTTTTCAGCTCTCCTGATAACAAATTTGAGTAATCCTGATTCCTGACTTTGCAGTGAGTAAATAAACAGTTCATTATGTGTACATAATCTGCAAACAAGACACAACATACCATTGACACATTGCCATAATTCTCACTTACCACAATTGATTTTCTCTGAACATAACATGGCTTCTTATGGTATTGTTTACTCTTACCCTGCTTTTTTCCCATTCTTGTCTTTTCTCTCCTGCTGTGTCGTGTAGCTTTTTTTGGTTACCTTATTGTCAGGCTCTTTTCTTTCCTTTCTATTCTTGTGCTGCTGAGTGGCTCCCAAGTTTCAGTAAGTGGTCCCTGTTGATAACTTCCTCATCAGGTTTGCTATGAAATTCTACTTAAATTGTCTGTCAAGCAGAATATAGAGTGATGTATTCTTAACAGATATTCTTATACTAATTCTGATTTCTCCTAGAAATTCTCCATTAGAAGCACACTAGGAAACAAAAACAACTTTTCTAGATTCTATCTTCTAGAACAACACACCAGAAATTAAATTAGTGCCAGTCATTAAAAATATAAGAATATAGGAAAAGATATAGGAAGTCAGACAATAGAAAAAAATCTATTGCAGGTAGATGGTTGCATGAAGAAAAATCAAACACAATGAAAACAAATTTCAGATGCTGAGGTCTTCTTCAATTTCTTTTCACCTCCTGACAATGTATTTATACTTTCTCTTTACTTAGCCTGCTCAGCACTTATGAACTGACATATGACCTTCAGGTATGCAGCCTTACCAAGCTAGAAGTCCAAAATTCCAAAATTAATTAATTAATTAACCAATTATCAGGAGGCAAGAATGAATCCAAAAAATCAAGTAACACAGAAACTGACTATATTCAACAGAAGCTGCTGAGGTTCCCCTACAGAAAGAAATATCCGTACCAGACAGTTGAATGGGAAAACCATCCTGAACTAGCCCAAATTAGTCTTTTTGTTAGATTGGCCAGGATTAGAAGAAGCACAGTTACATAGCAGTGTAGAATATACATTTCTATATATAGAAATATATGTAGAAATTTCAGTTAACTCTAATATCCATAGGGCAATGTAAAGAGGTTATTGTAATGTTGATGTAATCACATATTACTAAGCTGTGTTGAAAAACAGTTCAGCTACTGGAACATCTGTGCATCACAGGCATAATTATTGCTTAGAAGCACAATTTTCATCTTCTTTAATGAGCTGTAGCTCCTGTGTTGCACCTATAAGAAACATCTCCACTTTATTTTATCAAGAACATTAACTTTATGAACACTTGTAAGCAAGAAGCAACAAGGACAGCTATCCTTTAATGAAAAAAAAAAAATAAATAAATAAATAATAATAATAATAATAATAAAAAGAGTGAATTTTTAGTTCTTTGGAAATGAAATATTAGAAACTTTCAGCATTATATGAAGATTGCATTACACCCTATACACCCCATGACTGACTTTCTTTTGTGTATAAGGGCTGTACAGGACTAATCATTGTAGTTAGTGATTGGTAGAAGTTCTGATGTCAGTTTAAATTTATATATAGATATAAACAAATTAACAGGGTAAATTCAATCTCAGAGAATTAGTTATGCCAATCACTCAGAAAGCCAGCCCATGGAATGTGGCCATTACCTGGGATGAATCCAGTGTTTGTATGAAGCATATTTGGTAGCTTCAATAAACTTGAGTTTTTGTGAGCAAAAACTTCTCTTTTCTTCTGAAACATTACAGAGTGATTAAGTCATAACTACAGACATATCTTGGTGTGAACTTTAGGTACTATCCTGCAGCTCCACCAAAATAAGTTGAAAACTATATTTGTGCCAACACTTCTATAGCACGAAGTAAATATTTTTTATTATCAGAAACAAAACTGTGTGTTCGTCAGAAAGTTCCAAGGATTTGAGCCATTTCAATGTGTTCTTCATAAATATTATTTCTAGTAACCAAAAAGATACAAACAAGCAATATTTCCCTTGAGTACTGATTTATGCATTGTTACATAAAATTTTTGAGCATCCTAAGAGACAGGAACAGACAATGAGGAATATTTCAGTTGCTTTTTAAAATTATAACATCTGACTGGGAGATGATACTGAAATGAGTACTAACATAACAGGACAGTGTGAATGTATACCACGTTCTTGAACACATCCTTACATGAAATGTGAATCTGATTTGTCAAGAAACTATTTAGAAAATGACAAACTTATTTATCCATACAGTTAGTGACTTTCATTAACATCAGAATGTATAACTAAGATGGCACCCACTGTTTTACAGTTCCCATAAAGCTACAAGCCTGACTGATTTGTCATACTCGTAAATGATCTGCATGTAAGTAATCAATCAAATCTCCATTCATATGGAGTGTCATACAGTGTCAGTTTTATAACATATATCAGAAAACTGTAGTGTTTACTTCTCAAATTACTTCCTGTAGAAGTTCAGGAGATTGCTGTACAAGTCTCAGTGAGAGTATTTCAGTAGAATTTAGTACCATAGCAAAAAGTCAAAATTAATTTTTATTTCTCAGGATCCTTCTACAAGACTAATCAAATTATTCTAAATACTTTGCAGTCATTAAGAAAGTCTGATAGAATTAGTCCATGACAACATATGTCTATTCACATTCATGGAAGCTGGAGAATTTCTGAATGGAAAAAATATTAAGTACAGACATACTTCTATTTGCTTTTTTCAGGCCATCAGGGAAACAAAACACTTTAAGCAAGTTGTGAAAGATGGTTTCAAATTGGTGACCTACAAGAAAAATCCAGAAGCTAGTTACTTGCTGTAGGTTAGTGTCAGGGATATGAAAAAATCCAACCAGGTTTTCATAAGAAACTATTGCATGAGACCTAGAAAGGTAAATAATATTCTGAAGTGCAGTACTTACAAAAAATATAGGACAACTGGACAACAGTAATATGAAATACTTTTCTTGTATGATAATGATTATAATAATACGTTGCTATTTATATACTTAAAAAAAAAAAAAAGAATATTTAAATGATGGGAACAGAATGTCAGATGGCTGTTTTAAAATGACTTGCATATTGCAAAGCAACTTTCAAATTGCTTAGCGCTCTATATTTGTTGAATATTGGGACCAAAGAACACAGCAATAAAGAAATAAAGCTACTTTAAGATAGAGAGCAGAAGCATGATGTTTTCACCATTCTTGTAGGCATAGGAACATAGGAAAGCAAGTAATAGCTAAAAGCAGTCAACTTCAGTGACCCTACAAAGCTGAAGCAATTGTGAGGATGCTTGTCTGCTGGCAGAAAGCAGGGGTGTTAGATGTGCTTATTCATCAGCTTCTGAGACACCTTTCCAGGAATAAAAAAAAAGTCTGTTTTTAAGTGACAGTAATAGCCTGTCTTAAGTGTTTTATTTTTTTGTGTTCTTCCAGATACTCCTGGCAAATATTCATTCTCTACACATATCCCCAGAAATTGCCTAGCAATGAAAATATGTTCTTGCTTTGTGGTTTCATTGTAAAACTATTTAAATCTCTCTGTCCTGGATACACTAATCATTAAACATGTAGTCCAGAACTTAAAACTGCTGGAATACAGCAAATATGTTTGAATTGACTTTTTACAATGATAGAATTGATGTATCTTTATTCTAGTTTGCTAGGCAAAATGTGTTTTCATTTATTAGAAAGCTTGAAGCTCTGTGTTATACTATAAAAAGCACAGAAATATTTTGCTCTTAAAAACCAGTCATTTTCAAAATCCACCTGCTACTTTAGATTTGTAATGAGTAATGCATACAAATATTATTTAAGATGAAGAGCAAGAGGCAATTATTTATAGGGTAAAGGAACTGATCAGAAGCCACTGCAGCAACAAGAGGTTTACAAGCAAGAACTGGCTCAAATTTTAATGCTTTTGGTTTCTGCTTTGGCAGATGACCAGACTGTTTGGATCCAAGCATGGTATTACTATGAATGAGAGACATTTCTTCTGTACTGTTTATTCTTAACAGGATCTATATGTGATTTTTAATGCCAATTACCCTATAAAAATAGTGTAGTATACGTAGTCTAGACATACTTCTAGAGTCTCAATACTTTTGAAGGTTGCTGAGCATGTTTAGGTGCTATAAGAATGAGGTCTATTGTGGCATTTTTCATGAAAGAGCTGTGTCAAGCTATTATGAATGAAGGTGCTATTTAAATATTCATAATATTTAATATTTAATATTTAATATATATTGTTTAATATATTATTTTATATTGTATTATTAATATATTGTATATTTATTATATATTTAATATATAAATATTTAATATTTATATTACATATTTAAAATATTTAAATATTTGCCTTTAATTTTAAAATTCTCTTTAAGAAATAAATGATCTTCCTGTGTGTTTTAATGACAACTAAGGCAATTAAATAAAATATCTGCATTCTGCAATTTCTGTAAATAACAGAATGCTTGTTCTCTGTCTTCAGGAGCATGTCAGTACATCTGGAGCTGACAGAGAATAAGACCATGTAAATCTGAAGCTAAGTCAATGTAAATGATATCAGGATGTTAACACCTCTGTGCAGCTGAAGTCATGAGCAGTTAATATTTTAAACTTTCCTGTATAGTTACAGGGTGATGTTATGGAACTTCATTGTTAGCAGAGTATGATTTAGAGACTAAAAGAAGATAATGTAGGAATTAATTTAAAGGTCTATAGTTTTCTCTTGTTTGCCAGTCTCAAAAATCCATTTGGAGTGTGTTCTGTAGTAGTGGAGTTATAACATAATTGGTCTTCATAGTGCAATACTATTGATCTGCTTTACAGATTTAAAAATAATTGTTCTCATAGTTCAAACTGTTTTCTTAAGGTGAACAATAAAGCATATCTCAAGTCCAATTAAGCTTACAGCTTAAAATGATGTGTGCAGTCCACATTATGTGTCTCAGTGTATGTTTGGCTGGCTACTGCATCATAGAAATACCAAAAAATTTTGGTTTTTATTTGACGGCTGCTGGTGACTAAAGAAATTAAGCTATTGGGGTTCAAAATACCAAGACATAGCTGTGGTGGCTTGCCTAGCCCATATCTGCATAACAGGCATGAGTCAATGTTATCTATACCTCATGGTAAAAACAAAACAAAACAAAAAACTACAAACCTTTTTTTTTTTTTTTCCATACTATTCTGTTCTCTGTGTATTTTAAAAGTTAGTTATGTCCACTGAGATGGATTATTTTCGTTTTTTTCTTAGCATGAAATAATTGTTGAAATATAAAATTAAATACCAGTGGCAAACATGGCCTCAATTCTCAAATGAACCCTCCTTAAAACATTTTTTGCAGCTCTGTCTAATAAATAATGGGAGACTGCACAAGCTGTGAATGATCACAGTAGTCTTTTCTTTGTCTGTAACCAGAAAAACTGATGTACATTAACTATTCTAATACACTGACACTAATTTAAATTGTGCTGAATACTATGAGGCAAAACAACTCTTGTAAGATTATTTTGTTTTTCTAATATATTGTGAGAAGTTACTAAAGAGTGAAGCATTTAAAATAATTCTGATATGAACAAAATAGTTGTATGCAAAATATGTCTGATGCATTAAATCTTATGCCACAATGATGCTAGTAGATGTAGTGGTTAAGCATGAAATCTGACATAAGAAACCCTAAGAAATTCACCAGCAGCTAGTAACTTTCATTTCTATTTGCATATTTATCAATTAACTATTGGTTCTAGTAACAGATTACTAGTTAAAAAGAAAAAAAAGAAAAAAAAAAAAAAAAAGCAACCAAACAAACAGAAAAGAGTTATGGACTGAAAAATCTGGAAACAAAAGTCTTCTCTTAAGTCTTCTCTTATGGCCCATCCTTCAGATTTTCATTCAGCATTTGCTTTCAGCCTGTCTCAGATTCCAGATTCCAGCTGCATTTTTTCCAGGTGAATATAAGTCTACTAACCATAATTGTGTCTTTACCTTTGGTAGAATTCTGCTGCTAGTGGTGTGCCGGCTACCAGTAGAAAACAACTCCATGTACATATCGAATGAAGAAATGGGTATCTTTGTGGGAAAAACACATAGTGTATGCTTTCTACATACTTTGGTGGAGGTTATCTAAATGTGGTGTTCAATGCAATGGAATAGTGTACTTTAGGTAGATCTGAGTAATACCAGGAAAGTCTTATTTTTTTATTTATTTTTATTTTTATTTTATTTTTGGCACGAGACTGATGGTGTTAAAAATATTTTAATTAGGTGACTTTCATGGCACACACAGGTCTGCCTACCTCAGAAGTTCTTTTCCAGGGTCTTAGCTTTACAGTACTATAAAATTTATAAAAATATTTTATTCTCTTGCTCCTACTTCCTGATAATAAACCTCTGAGGAGAGACACAGTGTCTGTATGTTTGATAATGTAATGTTTAAATGACATGAGTATGTCAGTGAACAGAGCTTTTACACTTAGTTTGAATGTCTTGTTCTGAGCATAGAACAGATGATCTCTGCTTCTATCCCACTGCCCATATGAAACATTGAAAGACTTCCAGAACTGTAAATCACAAATATGAAGCACATACATCCATAAAAAGAACAATAAAGTATAGTAGTTTTCTAGATGTAATGATGTCTTTAAGTTAAAAGGTTACTTATAGCACAGATAATACAAAACTACAAACAATAAGTTGTGAAGTATGTCATTTTCTTTCTAGAGCAAAACTCTTTTTTACACATGTAGTTGAGTCACAACCACCTTATCCAGCTTAAAACGGAACAGGCAAGTACCTTAGGAAAATCTTCCTATTTAAATCCTACAAGTTAGTAAGCAGAAGGACATACTTAATTTTTCTATCCATCTCTCTAGTGGGAGCCCCCCCTAAAGGGGCTAGTGGGTCTGTTCCTGAAGATCACTCTACATCTTCCCCTTTTAGTTTCATACTGTTAATTGTAGTTAAGCTCATACCTGTGACACTAGTGATTTCATGATATACTTGATAATCTTGGTAATCTGTAAGCTACTTACAGACTTTTCCCATACTTTGTTCATAGTCATCAGTTAATATTTCATACCTTTCCTCACAAGTGAAGACTGCAGTTCTCTTTACCTTCTTCTCTCACTTTGATTTCGTAGTTTCTTTCTTGTCTAAGTAAAAGAATTGATTTCATGTTTTCAAGAGCAGTTACAGTAACTATGTTGAGTAGATAACCCTACTTTTTTGTGTGCTACCTTCATATGTGAAGACAAACACTTCACAGATTTTTTTTTTTTATTCTTTCTGTTTAAATACCCATCCAACGTGCTGACAAGCTTCAGGCTTGGGGATGCTGCGAGAGAATGAAGACCTCAAGAAAAGCTTAGGGCATGGAGAGTAGACCTGTTGGAAAAATAAGCTGTTGATGTAACAGAGTCTCTAGTATTTACTCTTTGCTAGCTATCCAAAATAAGGGTCTGTCCTGAAAACAGGAATATCAGTACAGTAGAAACTAAAAACACATACTAGTGAGTAGTGCATTCAATAGTGCTTTTCAGCCTTTGGCATGACAAACTATAGTGCACCCAGAATTCAGCAGAAACACATGCTTGGGATTAAGATGACAAACAATTGCATATTTTCCCACTACATAGCAACAATACAGCTGGTTTTGTATATTGGTCTACATTTGCAAAACTTGCTGGCTGGGACTTTTAAAATCACCCAGCACTAGCTTTGCTCTGTTATTCTCGAAGTTATGGTAATTTTTATTGGGTACTTCTGAAAATCCATCCCACTATCTTCATTTAAGGTTGACTATTAGTATAATAGTAATACAGTGGTCTTTTTGTAATTCAATGTACAAGGTCTTTAAGACCTCACCAGGAAGGAAAGGTGCTCTAACAAAACAAAACAAAAAGTTTCCAGTTAAAATAATCACAAAATCATGGGAGTTAGATCATCTTTTCCACTACCCTGTCAGTCATTTCTCCAGTCTAGTTCTAAATGGCTCAAGCAAAAGAATTTCCCTTAGTAAACTATTCCACTAGTATATTTCTCAGGAAATATTATTTGAATTTTAGTTCTTTCTTTTTTTTTTTTCTTTTTTTTTTCTTTTTTAGTGAATTTTGTTACACATTTCTCACAGTTTCTTTCCTTCATTGTTTGCACCCTTCAAGATCTTTCATGGAACTGTCATATCATTACTGTGCCCTTATAGTTTATGGTTTTCTAAGTTTATCTATACTTTCTATTCTACTCCTCATGGATATGACTCACTTAACAATTGACTACTTTATGCATCGCCTATCCAGCTAGTTGCTCTGTTATTAAGGAAGTTATACGTATACATAATTTTAAAGAATAATGTGTTTTACACCATAATGTAGTTAACTATTGTTTCTGCCTGTTAAGTTATTAAAGCAATTCTGAGTGTGCAACACTTTTCAAAATAAATTAAGCCTGTATTTATTATAGTGTTTATTCACATATGTAAAATCAACTCAGTAGGTTTTTCAGCAAATTTTCTTAGTAGTACTGGAAATGCAGACTGCACAGGTTGGCTGCCTGCTCTTTGCATGTTGTAGATATTACTTGCACACCTTTGTGGTGGCAGGGTTTAGAAAAGAGGTTCTGGTAGATGAAGCTACAGAAGGCTGATATGTATCTAAGCAAAAAAATCTGAAACAATTTATTTTTTAAAATGTTTACTTTGTTCAAATTCAGTACTCCAACTGTTTTAATGTTGATATACCAACATTGCAGTCAACTTCTTGCAGTCAACTTCTTATATACCTAATAGAAACAATCAAATGATGAATTGAGTACCTTCTCAGTGAAATGACTTTTGAAGATAGTATCTGTCTGCTACACACTAGGTAAACAACGATGAAAATTATCACTCTCTTATGCCTGTTCATTTATAGTGGAATACATCAAAATTTTAGCACCTTATCCATGAATAAATCTATATCATTTAGTCCACAGCACAACATTAAACTTACATTGAATTGAAATTTCAGAACTACATTTCTAAATTTTGAGTTTGTCAGTGTTTATCTACCCATGACAGCAACAATTTTGCTAGTCCAGAGAATCCACTCTACATTTAATGCCTTCACGTTGTATCCTTTGCACAGTTTCCATGTAGAAAAATTGACTGCCAGCTAAAAAACTAACTTGCTGGAATGTCTCCCGTTCTTAAAACCTCTGCACACTTGTACAAAAAAAAAATAAAAAAAAATAAAAAAAATAAATCTTTTTCTTTCTCTCTGTAAAATTAAATTGTAACAAATGTACTGAATGGTTGTATGAGTAAAATGTCTGGTAACCCAAGCAAGGAAAATAAGGGTGGTTTCTAAGCAGCAATTACACCTACAGACTATTTTGAATATATCATGAAAATAGAGAAAGCTTCATCATATATGATCACATGGCACTTGCAGGGCAATCAGGTGATCAGGCCCAGTCAGCATGGGTTTATGAAAGGCAGGTTCTGCTTGACAAACCTGATCTCCTCCTATGACAAAGTGATGCACTTGGTGGATGAGAGAAAGGCTGTGGATGTGGTCTACCTTGACTTCAGCAAGCCTTTCGACACTGTTTCCCACAGCATTCTCTTCAAGAAACTGGCTGCTCGTGGCTTGGACTGACATACGCTTCATTGGGTTAGAAACTGGCTGGTTAGCCGGGCCCAAAGAGTCATGGTGAATGGAGTCAAATCCAGCTGGAGGCCAGTCACTAGTGGCGTTCCCTAGGGCTCGCTGATGGGGCCAGTCCTCTTTAATATCTTCATCGATGATCTGGATGAGGGCATTGAGTGCACCCTCAGTAAGTTTGCAGATGACACCAAGTTAGGTGCGTGTGTCAATCTGCTCAAGGGTAGGAAGACTCTGCAGGAGGATCTGGATAGGCTGGACCGATGGGCTGAGGTCAACTGCATGAAGTTCAACAAGGCAAAGTGCCAGGTCCTGCACCTGGGGCGCAAGAACCCCAAGCAGAGCTCCAGGCTGGGAGAGGAGTGGTTGGAAAGCTGCCAGGCAGAGAAGGACCTGAGAGTATTGGTTGATAGTCGGCTGAATATGAGCCAGCAGTGGCCAACGGCATCCTGGCTCGCATAAGAAGCAGTGTGACCAGCAGGGCTAGGGAAGTGATCGTCCCCCTGTACTTGGCTCTGGTGAGGCCGCACCTCGAGCACTGTGTTCAGTTTTGGGCCCCTCACTACAAGAAGGACATCGAGGTGCTTGAGCGAGTCCAGAGAAGGGCAACGAAGCTGGTGAGGGGTCTGGAGAACAAGTCCTATGAGGAGTGGCTGAGGGAGCTGGGATTGTTCAGCCTGGAGAAAAGGAGGCTCAGGGGCAACCTTATTTCTCTCTATAAGTACCTTAAAGGAGGCTGTAGCAAGGTGGGGGTTAGTCTGTTCTCCCACATGCTTGACGACAAGACAAGCTTGAATCAGCTAAAGTTGCGCCAGGGTTGTTTTAGGTTGGATGTTAGGAAGAACTTCTTTACTGAAAGGGTTGTTAGACATTGGAATGGGCTGCCCAGGGAAGTGGTGGAGTCACCATCCCTGGAGGTCTTTAAAAGACTTTTAGATGTAGAGCTTAGTAACGTGGTTTAGTGGGGACTGTTAGTGTTAGGTCAGAGGTTGGACTCGATGATCTTGAGGTCTCTTCCAACCTAGACAATTCTGTGATTCTGTGATTCTGTGAAAACCTTCTCATTGTCTCAGATATATCAGGTGTTCCATCTCATCCAGGACTGTGTAACACATACAGTGTCCTACTGATAATGGTACAGTAGGGGTGCTAGGTACAACAAATAAAGGTGCCAATTTGACGTTAATGCAACTACACAGCATTTTAGCAAGTTCAGCTTAAGAGAGCTGAATATAGGTCAATTTTAACACAGGTGACTTCACAAAAATCTAATAAAGGAGAAAGGTCAAGAACTTACTAACTCCAATACCAGTCTAGAGAGGAGCTCAGGAGGCCACAGGACTCATCTTCCCTATGCAAATGCAGTGATGCTTTACTGACAGTGGGGGCTACTGATGGGATAACAGCCTTAGAAGTGTAGTTAATATTATAGTGTTTCTGAAAAGCTAGCATGCATACTTTGCATAAGTTACCGGTGACAAGACTCCACATGTGGCCACTCTGATTTTTTTACTTATAAAAGAAATTATTCATTTTATGTCAGTAAAACTGCTTCCTGAAACCTCAACTCATAAACATAAAAGTCTACTATAAAATCTGATGAACTATCACATAAGTTTTCATTTGCTCTATTAGAAAGAACTTTAACAAATGCAGGTTAAAAATCTAGATTTTGGAATTAATTCAGATTCTGTGAAATTTTTGCAAAATAAATATGAATGATCCAAAACATCACAACAAATTTTAACTTCATGATTAAACAGCACAGTGTATATCAAAGTGAGGTACTTGATTTCTGCCCTTATCTTTGTGACTTACTTGTTTTTGTAAGATAGTATGAGACTTAGTTTGCATGTCTGTTTCCTTTTCAGAGTAGAATGGACTTCTGCAGCTGGACAACTTTAGGAAGAAGAGTTTTGTTGTTGTTTTGCTTTGTTTTGGTTTTGTTGATTTTTTTTTTTTTTTTCTTATTTATGAATAGAGAAGTAACTGGTCAAATTTCTAATGAAGTCTACAAGGAAATTTTAAGTTAAAAGTGCATAAGTTTCTAAATTAGTAAATTATTTCCCTTGAGACATGAGACAATTTCCTTGAGACATTACAGAAAAATGGATGATTACTGCTCTATCAATATGGCAGGTAGAGTAGGTGTAGTTCTACAGTGCTTGGCACCACACTAAATAATAAGAATAAAAAATCCATTTTCCCAGCTCTACTTTTGAAGAGAATTTGGCATGAATTCACAGACAGTATTTG
Organism: Aythya fuligula; assembly: GCF_009819795.1. Classification (NCBI taxonomy): domain Eukaryota; kingdom Metazoa; phylum Chordata; class Aves; order Anseriformes; family Anatidae; genus Aythya; species Aythya fuligula. Next base: position 50,857,543 of record NC_045593.1, read on the forward strand.
ATTTGTTTTTGTTTAGATGTTAGGGATTTATTGTGTTCATACAGGCTAGTACTACAGGATATATGGGGAAAAGGTTTAGGTCATCCATTAAAAGTAAGATTTTTGGTAGCCCATGCGGTGATATACAGTGCTAAAGCACTTTAAGAAATAAAACTGTAACAAATTGAGATTAATATCCTTTACAGAGTTTCTTGGTCCCCTTCCTCACTTTAAGGGGTTGGGTTAGAGACATAGGAAATACAGAAAATACATAGTTGCCTAAATTACATTGAGATGTCATGGCTTCACTTGAATAATACCAGTATTCCTATACTTTTCATTACCTTCACTAACTCCTGGGAAGGATTGGAATATATATTCATGCCACCTTCTGCACCTTAGTAGATTCATTGACCAGGAACTGACATTTTTTACAACTGGCATTTAACTGACAGTTTATTTTCAATTTCTCATTTTAGAGCTACATTAGGGAGAATTGAATGCAAAGTAGGTGGGATTACATTTCTAAATAGACCAAACATGTCTTTTAGGAACCAAAGATGACTCTTCTCCAGGAATTTTTACTACTTATGACTCCTGACAATCGATCTTTTCCAAAGATATGCTTCTTTGTTTTCATGAACTAATTAATACAATATATATGTCTACTATTTTGTCCACTTCCAAAAACCTTGTAACAATGTACAACTGCAACATTAATGTGAATGAGGGAACAGACACTTTTTCAGCTAGGTCATAAATAGACATTTTATTAGAATATAAAGAACAGATGAGAAACACTTTACTACTAATGCATTTGTTAAAGATTTTCTGCTTATCTGTTGAGGTCCAGTGACATTGAGAAGCCTGAAAACTATCAAATGGGACTTTAGGGGACTGGGACAATTAGTGGATGGAGTGGGAGTACAGGTGGTGTTTTCGTCTATCCCTACAGTAGCAGGGAGGGGTACTGACAGGACACAGAAAGCCCACCTGATAAACACATGGCTCAGAGGCTGGTGACAACACAGAAATTTTGTTTTTTTTTGACGATGGGGTGCTTTACTTGGCACCCGGCCTGATGGCCACAGATGGGTCCCTATCTCTAAGGGGAAAATGGATCCTAGCCCAGGAGCTGGCAGGGCTCATTGAAAGGGCTTTAAACCAGGTAAGAAGGGGGACGGGGCTGAAACAAGGCTTCTTTGAGCTGTGCCAGGGGGAACAATGGCAAGGCTGGGAGAGAAGACAATGGCCCAACTGAAGTGCATCTACACTAGTGCACACAGCATGGGTAACAAACAGGAAGAGCTGGAAGCCATTATGCGGCAGGCAGGCTACGACTTGGTTGCCATCATGGAAACATGGTGGGACCACTCTCGTGACTGCAATGTCTGGCTATAGGCTCTTCAGAAGGGACAGGCAGCATGTAAGGGGTGGTGGTGTGGCTCTCTATATCAGAGAGAGTTTTGATGTCGTGGAACTTGAGGCTGGGAATGATAAGGTTGAGTCCCTATGGGTTAGGATCAGAGGGAAGGCCAACAATGGAAACATCCTGGTGGGGGTCTGTTATAGACCACTGAACCAGGATGAGGAGACGGATGAGGAATTCTAGAGGCAGCTGACAGAAGTTGTGAAAGCATCAGCACTTGTTCTCATGGGGGACTTCAACTTCCCAGATATATCCTGGAAGCATGGCACAGCCCAGAGAAAGCAGTCTAGGAGGTTTCTGGAGAGCATGGAAGATAACTTCGTGAAGCAGCTTGTAAAGTGAGCCTCCTAGGGGAGGTGCCCCGTTAGACCTTCTCTTCACAAACAGATAAGGACTTCTGGGAGATGTGGTGGTTGGCCACAGTCTTGGGCAGAGTGACCACAAAATGGTAGAGTTCTCCATTCTTGGAGAAGCCAGGAAGGGGACCAGTAAAACCGCTGTTATGGACTTCCGGAGGACTGACTTCGAACTGTTCAGGACACTGGTTGGCAGAGTCCCTTGGGAGGTGTTCTGAATGGTAGAGGAGTCCAGGAAGGCTGGGCACTCTTCAAGAGGGAAATCTTAATAGCTTAGGAGTGGTCTGTCCAAAGACAAGCTGGTGGGGAAAAAGAACAGCCTGTCTGAACAGAGAATTTTGGCTAGAGCTTAGCAGGAAAAAGAGGGTTTACAATCTTTGGAAAAGAGAGTGGGCCACTTGGGAGGACTATAAGGATGCTGCAAGGCTGTGCAGGGACAAAATTAGAAAGGCCAAAGCTCATCTGGAATTCAATCTGGCTACTGCCATCAAAGACAACAAAAAATGTTTTTACAAATACATCGACACAAAATGGAGACCTAAGGAGAATCTCCATCCTTTACTGGGTGTGGGGGGGAACATAGCGATGAAAGATGAGGAAAAGGCTGAGGTGCTTAATGCTTTCTTTGCCTCAGTCTTTACAGGCAAAAACAGTTGCTCTCTGGATACCCAGTACCCTGATCTGGTGGAGTGGGATGAGGAGCAGAATGTGGCCCTCACTATCCATGAGGAAATGGTTGGCGACCTGCTACAGCACTTGGATGTATGCAAGTTGATGGGGCCGGATGGGAACCACCCAAGGATACTGAGAGAACTGGTGGAGGAGCTGGCCAAGCCACTTGCCATCATTTATCAACAGTCCTGGCTATCGGGGGAGGTCCCAGTCGACTGGCAACTAGCAGACATGATGCCCATCTACAGGAAGGGCTGGAGAGCAGACCCAGGAAATTATAGGCCTGTCAGTTTGACCTCAGTGCCAGGGAAGCTCATGGAGCAGATTGAGTGTCATCACATGGCACTTACAGGGCAACCAGGTGATCAGGCCCAGTCAGCATGGGTTTATGAAAGGCAGCTCCTGCTTGACAAACCTGGTCTTCTATGAAAAAGTGACATGCTTGGTGTACTGGAGCCACTCCTCTTTAATATCGATGATCTGGATGAGGGGATTGAGTGCACCCTCAGTAGACAGATGACACCAGATGACACCAAGTTAGGTGCGTGTGTCAATCTGCTTGAAGGTAGGAAGACTCTGCAGGAGGATCTGGATAGGCTGGACCAATGGGCTGAGGCCAGCTGTATGAGGTTCAACAAGGCAAAGTGTTGGGTCCTGCATCTGGGGCACAACATCCCCAAGCAGCGCTACAGGCTGGGTGATGAGTGGTTAGAAAGCTGCGTGGCAGAGAAGGACCTGGGAGTATTGGTGGATAGCCAGCTGAATATGAGCCAGCAGTGTGCTCAGGTGGCCAAGAAGGCCAACAGCATCCTGGCTTGCATAAGAAGCAGTGTGGCCAGCAGGTCTAGGGAAGTGATTGTCCTCCTGTACTCGGCTCTGGTCAGGCCGCACCTCAAGTACTGTGTTCAGGTTTGGGCCCCTCACTACAAGAAGGACATCGAGGGGCTCGAGCTATTCCAGAGAAGGGTGATGAAGCTGGTGAGGGCTCTGGAGAACAAGTCCTATGAGGAGAGGCTGAGGGAGCTGGGATTGTTCAGCCTGGAGAAAAGGAGGCTCAGGGGCAACTTTATTTCTCTCTATAAGTACCTTAAAGGAGGCTGTAGCAAGGTGGGGTTTGGTCTGTTCTCCCATGTGCCTGGTGACAGAATGAGGGGGAATGGGCTAAAGTTGCACCAGGGTTGTTTTAGGTTGGATATTTGGAAGAACTTCTTTACTGACAAGGTTGTGAGGCACTGGAATGGGCTGCCCAGGGAAGTGGTGGAGTCACCATCCCTGGAGGTCTTTAAAAGACATTTAGATGTTGAACTTAGCGATATGGTTTAGTGGAGGACTTGTTAGTATTAGGAGTAGATGGACTCGATGATCTTGAGGTCTCTTCCAACCTAGACAATTCTGCAATTCTGTGAAACCTTGGTTAAACTGCAGTTAAACTGCAGGAACATTAAAAATAGGTACCAATCTGAAAAGAAAGAATACTTCGTCTCTTCAGAGGAGATGTAAACATTACCTGATTTAGTAAATGATGTCATGAAGTCACAGAACTTTATCTAGTCCTTCAATTTAAATAAGAAAAAGCAGTTATCTCTGTTTCTTTTAATTGCGTGTAATAAATAAGTATAGAAAGTATTTTTATTGATTTGTTAAAGAAATCCAAGGACTTTAAACTAACTATACAAAAGTTTTAATTCTGCAAACTTTCCTGAGCTACAGCACAATATTATTTTATTATTTTATTTTATTTTATTTTATTGGCTGTTTCTAACCAGCAGTGTTAGCATTTAAATTGTACCAAAGAAACTCATAATACATTTTTTTCTCTCTCTAATGTAAAAAATATAGAATTAATCATAATTTGAATTTTTGTTTTTAGATAGACCAAAGTAATTATATTAAATTGCTCAAAATCAAATGCTACTGGCATAAAAACAGCTCCCAAGAGGATGAATTAAAAGAGATGACCTATATGTACTCCAGCCAATTTACACAGCCTTCATTAGCAGTGTTAGAGCTGTCAGTAGTTCACAACAGTTAGTGAAACAGTTTGCCAAAGAACCAGATGCTGCTGTTGGAAGGATATCAACAGTATCTCATTTGTATGGCCCTGGGCAATGAAAACAGAGAGAAGAAAAAAAAAATAAAAAATGTTCCTAATAGCTTTGGTCCTGTTGAGAACTGTAATTCAAAGGACAACAACAGTTAGATTAAAAAAGGGTCATTGTTTTCTCATTCTATGTATTTAAAGGATATTCCACATGGATTAAGAGATAAAGATCGTATTCCCAGAAGTTTTTGGATTTTGGAAAGGTAGGGGGAAATGAGAAATTAAACAGCTGCAACTTAATTTCTCTGAATATGGTAACATATTCCCAGCTCTTGCAAAATAAACCCTTTCAAAGATCTGACTCAATGCATAGTTCAGCAATGGTATTAAGCCAAAGATACCACATTCAGCACCAAGAAATTGTACCCTGGAGTTCTTTTTATGCAAAAAGGTTAAATCAAATACAGTTTCCTGTGAAGCTGGTTTCATTTGCCTCTCTGAATTGTTCTGATAGATCTCCTTAAATATATCCAAAAGATGTGGATGATATGTTCAGAAATTATTTCACAAAAGAGTTCAGGGGAAAAACAAAACAAAACAAACACTGTTAAGAAAACAGCAACAACTAACTGAATGTTTCATTATATGTTATAGTCTGTGTTATAAAGCAGAAACTTGTGACAATACTATAATTTAAAAAACTGTTCTACTCATTTAGAAATGGTGTCTGCTCAAAAGAGCTTTTGGAAGTAGAATTACTGTATGTGGGTAAATACTGGTGCATATATATCAAAGGTCATATATCAAAGGTTTGTGCCAGATTTTCATGGAAAAAATAGCATATTGCTGAGTGTAATGTTCTGAACCCCAGCAGACTGAGTTTTGGTGAGGCAGATAGCGTAGAGCTCTGTCTCCACCAGTACACTGCACAGTGCCTGCTTGTCTGAGCTGTCAGTGTCCTCTCCTTCTAATCCATAAAGGCAAGAATTCAGACAGAAAAGGAAAGCAATGACAATTTTATGTGGAAATATTTGAAAGAGTCTCATTGTTACAGCAAAATGTATGGCCAGGGCATCCCTGTTTGCTTCATAGGCCAGCAACAGCTCAAATAAATGGTCATTAGTGCATGTTGTCCTTATCTTCTTACTTTTTAACTCTGTGTGTACCCTCTATGCCTTGCTAAGCACTCATCCTTCAAAACTGGCAAGGGAATCTCTGTCACTTTTATCATCTTTTTTTATCATCTTCATTTATCAGCTGCTGTTCTGAGGTACTCTGCGAAGCTCAATCAGAAATCCTGGTATACCAGAAAGTTGGCATATTGCAGATTGTTTATTTTTCTTGTGTATCATTTGAAAAATAAATATTGGAAAATTTAGTAGTGAGTATAACCCAGTTTGGTAGTGAATATAACCCTATTTGGTAGTGAATATAACCCAGTGTATTGGCAGTTGCTTTCTGACTCTTTTGAAAGAGTACGTGTGAGTCTCAGGAGGCCTGATCACTCTTTACCCACATCAAGATGCATTTTGCTGAGTGCCTCATATTTCTTGCCTTGACACAGACTTTAGCCAGGAATGGTACCATAACTAACTTACATGACTTTCACAAGTAGGAAGGCACTGTGAAACCACCTCAATGTGTGGAATGTTGCGGGACAATGTGTGCAACGCAGAAGGTGCATAGCAATGTATTCCTACATTTACAGTGCCAAGGTCACTGTGCATACCCTGCCATATCATTGGTTGCAGCAAGAATACTACCTTTATCAGTTATTTCAGATGGGGACAATAAAAGTGAGATGAAGAAGGCAGAGGGCTGGAGAAGCTGAAGACAACTCATGTTTTGGATATCATGTTTGTGTCGTGTTAAGGGGTGTAGCTGATTAACCGTTACGGGCCCGGTCGGATTCAGGGTACTGAGACAGTCAGACGTTCACCATCTACGCATTAACCATCTGGGGGTCCGTTCAGACATTCACCAAAAACGCATTAACCATCAGGGGGTCTGGTTGGATTCAGAACACTGAACTATCACGGATAACCACTTAGTTGCACTTAATGAGAGCTATCACAATGCAATCAAGTATGGTTTATTACAGCAACAGATAATCAGGTTCTTTTGGATTGCCAGCGATAGTGACTGTCTGCAAAAGCAAGCTAGCATGCATGAAATACACAGGTGTTACAGGTGTTATAGGTGTTACAGGTGTTACAGGTGCACGGCCTAGAAATAAACGCGTTAAAAAGATCAAAGACTCTAGAGAGATTTATAAGCAAGTATTCAGATCTCACCCAAAGGCGTCCCAATGGGGGGGGAAGAGAGACTCAGCCCGTCAACTGATCCCAGGAGTCAGGAGGTCCTAAGGATGTTGTATTTCCTCGGGATGGTATCTCCCCTGACAGTGGTATCTTCCCTGACATCCCCTCTCTCTTGGGCCAATTTATATTATTTTCTATCTTTTAGGTGGAGCTTGAGTGACTCTAGTCAAGCATATCTTAGTTATGATTGGTGTAAAGTTTTCCTGTCTCTGTTTAAAGTAATAGGCTCTGAGAAATTCAGGGCGCATGCTCAGTGAGGGGTGTTCGCACCTTGGAGGCGGGTAGCTTTTGGGATGGAGGTGTGTTTTGATATTATAATGATATTATAATGAGCAAAAAGTACACTAGAGTACAGCATTTGTCAAAACATGACAGGTCTTTGGCTCAGGGTGGCAAAAAGTGCAGCTCTGTGCACAAGAACAATCGAGTCCCCACCTGATTACAGAGCCTAGCAGTGGTGTCTCCACTCCACTCTATGCTCTGTGTTGTTCCTTAGGGCTAGCACACCAAATTTCCCCAGCGTGATAGCATCTAAGGTTGGGAGCCTAGGGAATGCTCAGGTAATGCAGTTATGCCCTACCCTGAAAGCCTCTTCAATGCTGTACCTTTTCCTTAAAAATGTGAACGTTAGTTTTATTTTCCTAGTTACTTCAGGCAATTACACCACAGTTTGGCACACATGATGAGAGAAGAGGAGACTAATCTTTTGGAAAAGTGTAGCATGTTGTAGATTTAACAGTTTAAACAAGCCTTGAGTTGGCCTCCAGGAAAATGAATATTGTCAAAACTGCTTTTTCTAGTATAATTTAGGATCCTCTGTCTGGATTATATTTGGAAGCCAATATTCTTATTTCTGGGTTTGGTATCTAAACCAGCTCTGCTAATTTAGAATTATATAGAAAAAGAAACAAGGCGATAATCTCACTTCTTTGTGGTAATTTTGTGTCTTTCCTGAATCTTCTTTAATGCATGATCTTTATCAGAGTTTCAAAATGCATTTCCTGTTCTGCCAGAGAAGTGTCTGACTTCGCAGTAAGTAATGAACCGCTCCAATTTCATTAAAATGAGAAATCACAATGTTTGTTAATTTATAAGATTATTTAAGGTTAAAAATATTGTTGATTCTCTTTGATTTCAGAATCTGTTCAGCTGCCCCTATCTGGGCTCCAAATCTAGGTGATACTGGTCTTCCTGCTGCATCATGCAGTAATTAACATGCTATACAAGAGCTTTCAGGAAAGTTCATACACACCCAAAACAGTGCCTGTATTGTATTTTCTTGTTGCAGGGGTTCTTCCTATTATTAGAAGATAGATGCTAGAAGATATTATAGGCTTCTGCAGTGAATGTGTGGTAAATCATTTTCTCAGGAAAGTAAGTAAAGGATGGCTTTCTATTTTAAAACGTGGTAGGAAAAGCACTATATTGTTAAATCTCAGAACTTGAAATATTAAATCTTCATTCTCCTTTTCTAATTAGGAAGAATCTAAACTTGAAAAACAAGGTGAGTTAGTTTCCAAACACTTGATCTCATATCTCTTTTTTCCTCAAATGGAGGTATCTCTATGGATGAAGCTGACATTATTTATTTTCTTCTGACAGTTTTTTATGCAAAACCATTTTATTAAGCCAATTCTTTAACTGAAGAATAAATCAGGTCAAGCTTGGGTATGTATAACAACAGATTTATATAAGATTATTGAAATTAATATACAGGTACATTGGTAGAGACTCTTTAGCAGTGTCATTTTTGTCCTATTTGAATTAGAAATTTCAACTGGAAAACATCTAGAAAGCCTTTTAGGTTCTCTTCAGATGCTTTGATACCCAATAGTGGTAGAATGAAACACAATATGTTCTCTGAAACTCATTTGGCAACTGAGAGAATATCCTAAGAAATGTTGTGTAACACTTTTGCATCAAACAGTGATTTTTCCCATGGAGTATTTTATGGCATTATCTAATAGGTAATCTCAGATATTAGCTGGAAGCTAATTTTTTCTTTCCTCTATCTTTTTTTTTTTTTTTTTTTTTTTTTTTTTTTTTTTTTTTGGACAGCCTGCTGTATCTGAAAGCTAGCATTTGCAACTGATGGTGATAAATTCTCTAGAGTTGGTGGTTGTGTTTGTTTTTCAGTAATGGTTTTACACACACTCACATGCAAGTATACATTATTATAATATAGTACATGGACAGAGTTTACAGAAACAAGTCAAATGGATAAAGAGATACTCCTTCAGCTATGTAGAGCTTCTTTCTTGTGCATCAAAAGAATGAAACAAGAGGTGATCACTTTAATTGTGGACTATATAAGCAAGCATTCATATATTTCTATAATGAACTCCTAACTAAGAAGTTACCACATATACATTACTGGTGAAGCATCTGTAGAATATTCAGGGCTTTCATTGCTTCCATATTTCTTCAGGCAAATAATTCTCCCTAGGCTTCTAGTGAAATATATGAAGTGAACATATTAAAGGACATTAGGTTTACATGAAAACAGAAATGAAAAAGGTATTATATGTGAAAGTAATATGAACTAATATTGCTAGCTTTTATTTGCATTTCCAAACTGTCTGTCTTTAAGGTGCAGTTCTAAACCTTGCATATACCTCTGCATATCTACGCTTTACACTATCATAAAACAAAAAATGGACCATCACAACTAGATGGAAGAATGCCTTAAAGAGAGAAAGAAATGCTACACCCAAATGCTCATAAAGAGAGAAAGAAATGTTACACCCAAACAGTATAACATTTACATAAAATAATCCTTCATATCATTTTATTTATAAATAAATAAATAAAGTAGGCAGTGCTACAAAGAAACACAACAAATTAGGTTTAAAATAGAAAGTTGAAGGTGTGTCATTGGCTTAAGTGAGAGGAGTATTCAAAGAAATTGGTTCTTCTGTTGTTAATGTCAGTATAAATCACACTTCTCCTGTTGAAGTCAATATCTATATAATTTCCAAAATAAATCAGAATTCAGTCTGTTCCCTACATCCAGAAGGAAGAGAGATTTTTTGTTGTTTTTTATTTTGTTTTCCCTTTTTGGCAATAGGTTCCCAAACAAAGACAGTTGTTCTTCTGTCCCCTTTTAACAAAGTAAGAACTACAGCTAAGTGGTGGACTGAATTGTCTGTTTCTTTTTGTTTGTTTGTTTGATTTGTGTTTTTTTTTTTTTTCTTTTAGAACGTGATTAAAAGAGAAAAAAAGTTTGTTTAGTCACATATACTGAATCTTTGTTTCTGCAAGTTTGACATAATTGTATAAATAGAATCTACAACCGTTGTGTTGCCAAGGAAAATATTTTTATTCATGAGCAAGGCCAGATATGGCAACAGCAGTATAATAGGATGCCGTATTCTTAAAAAGCAAGCTTTCATCAGTGCAGAGATATATTGTCTTCCTTATCTTCGTAACATATGTGCAGTATTGGATACTGTATGATACTGGATATCACATTGGGTTTTTAAGAACAGAATGCTTCTTGCCTGCTTCTTGTAACAAGTCTTGGCATTGGTAGAGCTTCTGCTATTTAGAAGGCTGTAGCTGGCATCATGTATGAATTAAATTAGCTGACCCAACTGTTGAGGGGAAGAACAGTCAAAGCACACAATGCTAACTGTAAATAAGGCCTTGGTTTATCTACTTTACTTAGTCTATTCATTCAAACTATTTTTGCAACATTATACTATTGTAGCATAAATAAGGTAAGTTATCCTTAGGATGAGCAAACTAGAGGATCTGCTGACTTTCAGGATTTATCTAGATACAGTTCAATTATGGAATTAAGAAGTAAAATCAAAGAATTAATGAAAAGGGGGTTGTAAAAAATCAGAATATCTTGTCTAGAAAATATTCAAATGCTGAATAGAGTGGTGCTGTGCTTATCATAATTGGCGAAGTGTTTGAGTAAACAGTATCTAATGTAGTCTTCTTAATTGCAGCATGGTATTTGCATGAGTTCAGCACTATTTGAAACTAACTTAGTCATATTTCAAACTACTAAAAATGTCAGGAATTAAATTGTACTTTTTCACAGCTGTGTATATTTAAAGTATCTTCAGTGAAGCATTTTAAAATTACTCCATTTTAAATTTGAAGCAGAGCCTGGCTCTACCTTACAAGAAATACTGAAAAGGCAGTACATAATCTGACTGGTATGCACCAACACTCTGTTACCTTTGGAATGTCAAGTGCCCTACAGCAGAATAGGTAGTGAGATTTTACCTAATTGTAAGGATTATCTATGGAGCAACAACAGTTTTTCTTTGTTTAAAAAATGATATGCATCTGTTGATATTGGCAAGCTCTTTAATTAGTGCTGGGAAATAGTGAAGGCTGTTTTGTGAATCTCATACCTACGCAACTTCACAGAAAGTCAATAAAGAGAGAAAGGTCACTTTTGCTAAAACTTATACAATTATTTTATTTGTGGGGAATGAAATGAGTGTTAGCTACTATTATTTTTATAGGATGGCTATAATTTAGTAGAGGGTGTCTATTGCATAATAAAAATACAAGGAAATGATAATGTGTTTTTTCCTTTATCTGTACCTAAGCTGTCTCTACAGTTCATGTAAAACACAAATAATATAAAGTATTGAATTGCTGTAATATACTCCTTGAATCTCTGTGAACAAATGAAAGAGGAGCATTCTGGGAATGCATTTCCAAAACACAAATTCCAAATTCCAAAAGTAGGATTCTTCAAAACAATTTTTGGTTATTAATCAAGCATTATAAAAAAGAATATTAAACAAAAGTTGGTGAAGAAGTTTACTCCTTTCAGCCTTTAAATTCTATTAGTTGTTTCTTATCCTCACCACAGTAATAAACTTTATGGTACTAGCATTCTTTACATATATTTGTATGACAGAGTTTGGTCTAAAGTAATTCCTTCTCATTGAATCTCCTAATCACTCCACACTAATGTAAGTTCAGTTGCCTCAAGCATAACAAAGCGGGTCTTCTGTGCCATTCTGTATTTCAGAGTACAGTACGTCTACAGGAAGTAATTTGGCAACAGCAGCCAAGTGAAATTGAACATCAGAAGATTGCCACATAGAGTGTTTGTATAGTGCAGTGACATTCATCTCTTTTGTGAACTCTGCCTTCATGAATTTGTTTTGCTGCAATATGTAAAACTTGATGGAAATGCTAATACTGAATCTGGTATGCTGTGCCATCACTGATTTTCCTACATATACATAGTTTCATATCAAATATAAAGCACACGTTAATTACACCAATGTAGAAAAAAATTATAGAAAATACCTATTTGATATAAATGCTACTGTCAATGAAGTCATTTTTCACACTGAACTTAGTAATAAAACTGATTTACTATGTCTTACCTGTTCTGTGTAGTCTTCCTAAAATTCTTTCTATAAGCAGAAAAGAAGCATGTCTGTGAGAACATACATGATTAAGCAATTTTAGAGTCAGAATGCACACCCTAAGGGTATAATGTTCACAGTTTGGATGCTCTGAAAACTATTGTTGAAATTCCAAGCTATTTCGAAGTATTCAAGCCAGAAAACGATGATTAGTACACAAGTCTTAGAACTAGAATAGAATCCAAAGTTTCCCACATTATTTTGCTTTTATGATAGTCTCTAGAGAACCACTGGAACAATGCAGTGGTTGCAAACCTAACTGCTGATTGTAGACTCAACTCCTTGTTTTTGTAGTGACTATATGACTACAGTATACCACTGCTACATCTTTACACTTTCTTGGTCAGTTATTCCACTGTGAGCTACCAAATTCTCAAGAGCTACCAAATTCTCAAGACTGCTTATATACTATTTTAACTGGTGATAAACCAAGTTACTTTGTTGAATTTATGAAATTTGAAATCATATTCTGTGTGTTTTTCTGAGCACCTCACACCATATTACCTGAGGACCCCAGCCACTGAAAGAGTGGTATGAAAATATTAACCCAAAACTACCATACTGTTACAAGTTCTACAGGTTACACTGAACACTTATGCCACAATAGTGTTCTAATCTTGAAAAGGAACTTTCAGAAATGGAAAAAATTGCCAGAAGTTATATCATCACATGCAAGCTTCCCAAAAGGTCTGCAAGATGTTCTTTGATTTCCAGAGGCCTTTAGTCTTTACTTTTTTCTGACTCTGACACTTTAAGTGGTTCTGAATTTCATTACTGTAAATGTTGGAATAATATTTTTTTAAAAAAATGTCCTTCCTTAGTCTGAATTTATACTCTTTTAACATTGAATTTGTCTCGAGATATAAAGTGGGGCTTATGCTTAAAAAAATAATGTATTTTTCATTACACAGAAGTAGACTGATATTTTGAAACCTTTGCTCTAGTCTGCGAAAGAATGAACAGTTTCATTTTTAGAATTTATTATTGAAGAGTGTTAAGTAGAAGGTCTTAGCAGCTGTTACATTAATGATAGTTCACGTTTTCTTCTGGGGAATAAGTATGAGTAATGTTGGCATATTTAATTAAAACTGATGCTGATAAAAATCCCATCAGGGCATCCAGAAAAAAAAATAGGATGGCATTTATAATTTTTTTTTTTTTTTTTTATCTAAACCAGAGTACCCTTATTAGAGACAGAACTTTGAGAAATATAGTTTTAATTTTGCATTTAGAATTTGCAATGCTCTTTTCTTCTCACAGGCTAATATACAGTCCTACTCTCAAGGAAAATTATTTTTAAATAAATGTTAAAAATTGGTGACTCCATCAAGTATTAAATATTCACCCCTTTCTCAAGCTGCTCAAGCTGCTCATTTTTCAGGTGGTCTAGCTTCTAGAGGTAGTGGAAGGTAAATTAGGTGTTGTATCTGTATCTCAAAAAAAAAAAAAAAAAAAAAAAAAAAAAAGGAGAAACTATTACATTTAGTTTAAGTGGGAATACTACTTTGTCAGAGACCAACAAAAGTAGATAAATAGAAAATTTAGTCACAGTGACAGTTAAGTAAATGGGTGGTATAGCTTCAGTGTATGAAGGGAGACCACTTCAGTTAGAGGATGAGTTACTGGTGTGTCTCCCACCACTTCACCAAATATAATCTCAAGACTGACTAGTTAGAATTTTTAACATTAATCTATTGACTGTGTTTATGCTAAGCAGAAAGCAAGTATATCAAGTTTTTGCATATTTAACACTGAAATAGAAATGATTGTATATGTAGATTGATGCTAAAATACTCATTTGGAATACTGATGAGAGTTGTGTTCTTCCGTCACTGACAAGTATTTGTTGTGGAGGACATTTCCCACTTCCCCTCCCCAGGTCTCCACCCCACTATTTTACCTTAGGGAAGGGTAACGATCAGTTTAAATCTTTATAAGCTGTGAGACTGTGGCATTCAGATATGCTTTTATCTTCTGGTGTATTCAAGATTAAATGCAAATAGATTGGGTTTATCTACTTCCCTTGTAAGCAATTTACTTCCTGCATGCTCTGTGTAGGTAAGATTGTGCACCACTAATACAGACAATTTATTTATATGATTGAGTAAGATGAGGATGAATGTTCCAGGAACACTCTAGCAAAATAGCACTCTCATTTCACTTAACCGCTTCCCTCCCCCATATTTTCATCTCTGGCAATTTTATTCTCTATTTTAATTGAAAAACTTTTAATATTTTTACTGCTGTAACCATAGTAGTGTGAAATTTTGCACATTCACTTAAGAAATCATCCGTTTGTGATATGCTGGAAATAGTACTGTCAAATGAACTGTGCATTAATTATTCTGGCAGACTTGTGGCACCCCTTGCCTGCTTTTCCAAAATAAGCATAGGTAAGGTTTCAGAGGATTTTATCATGATCTTAATGGTATCTTCAAAGTTCCTTGCAATGAGATTTCTCACACTTTAACAAACTTCTGAGATGCTTAGTCACTGCAGTTGGTTTATATTGCTAACAGGCACAGTGTTTGTATGCCATTTTGAAGAACATATGTGATTCTCATATATTCTCACAATAGCTGGCAGAAATATTGATGTGAAATCTTTCCCAAGTTAAATCTTTCTGTTCTTAAAAGTAGTTGGAATCTTCAATAGGTGTGTTCTAGGTCAGTGAGATAAACTAGGTTTATGAGATAAACTTAAATAGGGAAATCATGGATAAATCTTTGCACATATTTGAAGTTATAAATGATGTTTATATGTGTCTATAAGAGCACAACACCTGCCTGCACACAGCAAACAGAAAATGTCAGCATATCTAACATCAGAAAGCTGTAAATTAAGAGTGAATATCAACTGAAGTAACAAATACTAATTCTGATAGCTTTCACAAAGGCTGGTTATACTTAGAGATTGATTTGGCAGGTAGTTTAAAATATCATCATGTAAAGTAGGTGAAGGTTGTAAACAAACCGGTGAAGGTGATGCACATATTACCATAACCTGTCTTTCTTACATTGCAGACACTAACAATATCCATGAAAGTCCTTCACTATTACATTGATGTGTTAGATCATGTACAGACCTTTAAATATATTTTGATATGCGTAGTATGAGTTCCTGGTTTCACTCAGTGTTGTAGGTAGGATATGGACAGAAAGCACAGGTCCATATCCTACTCCCTTCCCTCCTCCCTCCTCATATTTATACTCTATAATTGCATTTCAGGAAAGAATAAATAAGACACATTGAACAAAGTAAAGTGATATAAAACGCCTTAATCCAGCTTTACAAAATTTTGTGAAGTTTAGTTCAGTGTCATTCATGCTTCTCTATTTAAATTTGTTATAGTGTGAAAATCCTCAGTGAACATACCTTACATATTCAACAATAAATTATGTGAAAAAGTCATAAGCAGATATATATCCAAACTCATTCACTGTTAGTGACTGCTACTGACTGTTAGTGTTATTGCAGCCCATTTTTTCTTGCCCATTCATTCATTGTTTTTTCTTTATGATAATAATAAAAAAGATGATCAAATACTGTATATTGTCAGTGTTTTGAGTTTATATATGTATAATACATTTTAATTACAGGTTCATTTAGAAATCCTGGAATATTTTATCCAAAGGAATATTGATTTCCAGAACTATTAGTGGTAACATTTGTTGCTTGTGAAATATTACAGTAATTCAGTTATTAAAGTAACAGTAATTCAGCAGTGTGCTGCAATCTGATATACTTGCAATAGTATGTTACAACTACATAATTTAATTTTACGTTACATTTCTCTGAGGTGTTTTGTATCACAACACTAAATTTTTTCAATTACATGGCATGCTATTGAGCTTTTACAGTTTTACATTAACTTCAGGGGTACATGGGAAAGAAAAGCAACATATGTAGAAGTTTATGCAGGAATGGCTCTTGAATTAAGGTTGAGTTGAGCTTTTTTATCTTTTTGACCATGTCTGTTTAAAATACACACACACACACATCTCATTCATAAATTTTGATATAATCATTAGATACATGTTTGATGAAAATTTGCAATTATTTCTGTAACTAGACTGAGTTCAATCAAGCAATTGTCTTAATAAAATTAGTAAAATCTTGGAGACCCTTTTTGTTCCTCAAAATAGCATAATGGAGATTTTAAATGTTCTTGTCAAGTTAAAACACAGTAATGTCTTGAGCGCATGCTGTTCTTTAATCCTAAACAAAGGAAATCTTTAAGGCTGTTTTATTCCCTTCTTTTTCTTTTAAAATAAACCTTTTCCCTGGTGGAAACTAAAAAATAACCTTTAAGAGACATAACAAAGATATGATATCTGTCAAAACAGCTGTTTGCTTTTGTAATTAAACTCTGCCTTTCATAATTCCTGTCACTGTGTTACCTAAAGACACGTGTGTACATACACACATTTTTGCAAAGTATGTGCAAATGAAAGTTACCTTTGAAAAAGAGTACAAAGTTTTAACAATGATGTCCCTGACTTGTGTGGTATGCTACAGTGCTGTTTTATATTAATCCAATCTGTGGTAAAACAAATTAAAACAACCAGGTTTTGGATGACGCTATTGGCATTTATTGGTATCTTCTGAGTACAAAATGTACACAGAAGTTTTATTATGTAAGCTCAAAATATGAATGCTGCTGGCCTGTTTCAAATGGATTAGAATCTAGAATCCACATTTCTGTCAAATGTTTCGGCTGAGTAGCATTTGAAAAATGAGTCTCATTTTCTGGATTCTTTTTGTGCAAGACTGATTGCTGTATCTCTGTCTTTGTGACAGAGAAAGGACTGGACTGCCTGGGGTCTCATTGTTTTGACTATCCATAACTGGCTGCTGTTCCACCAGTGAATTAGCTGAAGTCTTAACCACTGTCATTGCAGTGTTATCAGAATGGATTGGTAAGAGACACATCCTTCCTGTTCCAGAGCTGGTTACAACACTTCTGGAGTGCTTTTCAATGCATTATTAACATTATTCTTAGTGCATTTTGCTCGCAGGATATAAATTAGTTTAAGTAAAAATATATTTGAATTGGCAAGGGTCTATTTTTGTTTGAAAATACTCTACCATATTTTGTAGACATTTTAATTAAAAAAAAAAAAAAATCTGTTTTACCTGTTAAGAAATAGAATACATACTAGTGTTCACATTTCTAACATTTTACAGCAATATGACCAGTTGGAAAAGTTCTATAGGCTGACAATTCTGACTTGTGAGTGGGAAGCAAGCACCATTTTATTTTAATTTTTTTTGGTAAACATTGATTAATAATATTCATAAATTTCCTTGTAAAACTTTTTTTTTTTTTTTTTTAATAATCATAGAATTTTTGGCTCTTCTGTTAGTACATAGCACATAGTGTCTTAACGATTTTGCTACAAATTTTGATATTTTTAACTTAGAATAATGTTTGCTATGCTTACGTTTTCTTGTATTTTTTTATGATATAAAGGGTTCATTACTAAATTATATGTGTAACGGAAACAAACAAACATATAAATAGGAAATTATTTCAGGCTAGGTCTGTTTCTTTTTTATATTTACTGTTGCAAAATAAGAACAAATACAACAAGCTATCTAAAGAGAACCACATATGTTAAACTGTCAAAAGATAATCTGGGCATATATGTACTTCAGACTGTTTAGTGTTTTATGTTTGTGCAGCTTCAATGTAATTACAACATTGTTTTTGATTCCACTTTCAGTAGTTTTGGAAAGTTTTGGAAAGTTTTGGAAAGTTTTGGAAAGCACTTTAGCACAAGCTAGGTAATTAATTACTAATCCTTTAGTTGCCTTTTGTTAAATTAGGCATGTGGATGAAATCTCTATGAAGTCAAAAAAAAAAAAAAATGTAGCATCCTCAGCGGCAGGTGACTTGTGTGCTTACTCTGCTGAAAAACTGTAATTGTGACAGCAATCCTGTTACATGCTGTGAGGTAAAACGGGACATAGGTGTAGATGCCAGGTATACAACAGGAAGAGGCTTTTGAGAGGTGTGGATGAGATCCCTTGAAAAAATAAATAGAAGTTCTAATAATCTCAAATGCAAATTGGTAGCTCTACCAACCCTTATTACTGAGCTGTTTGAGTAATTTGAATACTAGAATCAAGTTGTTCATAAAGATAATCTAAAGGCAGTGAGGTAGTTATTTAGTTACTTCTGCTAAATTTCTGTATGTTTTCAGCAAAAAGAAGACATTCTTCTGATATTTCAATACAACCATTGGAGATTTGTTTTCTGTTGGTTGTACCATATACATGTATGTGCAGTTTTTGTATAAGGCCAAGTCTTGAATTCTTTGGCTGATTTTGCCCTCCCTGGACCTTCATATGACTTCAATACAGCAAAGACCTTCACTGACCTTGACCAGCTGTGCAGGTTTTGCAGCTGTATGCTACTGCAAATTGTATTCCTCATTCTAAATACCTCTGTACTGGAAGACAGTGGATTCTACTGGAAGACACTGTAGCTGGTAACCTCTCAAGCTTGAGAGACTACAGGATCCTCTTACTGGCAATTGCATTGCTTTTTCCAATGCACGGATGACCCTTCTCAAAATCTTTTTTCCTCCTCTTCTGTAATAACAGGTTAAAACTGATTTTGTGACCACCTGATAATCCCTACCCTTAAATGGCTTAATCCAAACTCATCCTGTGTTCTCCTGTTGCTAGAGTGTGTCTGTTTAAATTCACCCTATCCAGACTCTCCGCAGTATTAGGACATCCTGTTCATCAGAGAACAATGATCCTCTGCTGTCCAAGCCAGGCTTTGGAATGGAAACTACAGCACAGAGTGAGGAAAGAGTAGTTCTGCTTTAGTAGTTAAGATTCAAAAATAATTACACTACACAGCTGAATGAAAAATGACTAGACAATGGTAGTCTGTTGGCTTAATAGCAGAAAGATAGCTTGAATTATTTTTTTGAAGATATACAATAAAAGTGACATAACAGTAAAAAAGTTAGCAGCAGTGACCTCGTGATTTTTATCACAGTTTTAAAAATAGTTGATGGAATCAGAGACAGTGTTAGTGTGGCAGACTTGGCTGGAGGAAAAGATAAAAAAGGGAAAATTGTTTAAAAATGGGAAGTGAGTACCACCAAAGTTAGAAGTCAAAATTGTTAATGTCTGTAAAGAACACTTCTAAAATTTAAGGAGGGAAGAAGGGTTTAAGCTGCTTTTTGGCCTGTCATTTGTTTTTTCTTTTATGCCATAATAGTTTTTTAGTCAGTTGAGCCCTGAACTGGAGCTAAATAAGTCTGTTCAAGACTGGCATTCAGTTTAATTGCATCACTACATATTTTCATGACATGGGTTTGTGTTTGCATGTCTAGTGCATTATGGATTTTTACTATGCCTCTTGTGAATGAAGGAACAGTTGTTTTAGGTTTTATAAGATTAAATTAAGTTTTATTACTAATTTCTTGTGAGATCATGTTACATATTTTACTGCAATAAAAAATATTTAATGATATAATATTATCACTATTTTATTGCAGCAAAATGTGTATCTGGACACCCTGGGGAACACAAAATCTTAATGAAGTTTTAGCATGGTTTATAAAGACCCCTTGAGAAAGCATCAGGCTCAGTGTTTTGTTACTCTGATGTAGACCCAAGGCAAACTGGGTGATGTAGTTTCCAGAGGCGATAATGAACCTGGAAGCCAGAAGTGCAACCTGTTGGAAGGGGAAAATACTGAAAAGGAAACAACAAAATATATAGTCCTTCATAGTTACAGTTGAGGAAATTTATTGTTTTGACAACCAAACTCATGAAGCAACGTTTATTTTATTGAAGTCCGTTTTTCTTCCATCTTTTCTTTTTCACAGTTTTTCACAGGTGATAAGAAATTGTGTAATAAATTAATTTTTAGTTAGTGTTTTAATATTGTGAGCAAAAACAGTTTTCTTCTACATGCAACCTACCTTTAACATTAACAACAACCACTTCCAGCATTTACAATGGCAAGAGTTTGCTAAGGTTTAGGATGTGTTCTTGGAAAATAGTCTCTGTTGTTGCTTAGTCAGATGTGACTTTATGTTATACCAATGCATTTTCATCCAATGAACTTAAGTTGTATGAGGTGAAAATGTGTTTGTTTCTATATTAAACATACATTTTAGGAGGTTGATAGGCAGGAAAAAAAAATGGTTCTATAACCATATTTGCAGTTGACCATGCTCAAATTTCACCAGCTGAAACTTGGAAATGTAAGTGTTTCCTGTACAGCTGTCCTAACTCATTTCCATTTTAAAATGTGCTCATTGAAAGATGAGCTGCAAGGGTGAGAAGAAGAGGAGAGGATACCACATTATGGTATTAGACAGGGATTTCCCATCCTGCAAAACCTGTCAGGCAGACTCTGGCTATGTAGCAGGTGCAGAGGTGGGCAGAGCTGTCAAGGCTTTGGAGTTTCCTTCTCTGCTTTACTCACATAAAGTCTGCAAGGGAGGTGCATAGGGTCTTTATCTCAGGCTTTGCCACCTTGTGAGGGACTTTGGATAAGACAGCTGAACAAAGTCTATTTCCTTGTCTTTATTCTCTGTTGTGCCAGATGGTACTATGAGAATATTTCTTTTAAGTAATAAATGTAATAATAATCATTTTATTGTATAGGAAAAATATATATATATTTTGAAGTATTATGATAATAATTACAGTTTACTATAAAAAAATGTAAGGCTACTGTAAATCATGCTATCATCAACATCAGCCTGAAGTCTTTGACAGCTCTAATGTAGCACCAAAAGTTTAATAATCTGGCATGTTGCTTGGCAGTGAAAGCACTTCCCAGGATGGAAGGTCTTGTTGGCAACCATTTCTGAATGAGTACCTTTACTGGGCTTTTAGTGCAGTTGGCTGGCACAAGAAAGAGCAATCTTTGCACTGTCCATAATTTAAGCTTTTAATGCTTTAATCCGGGAAGCATTATCATTTTTTTCTTCATGGAGATCACACCGTATAAATGAAGAAATATGTCTTGTGTATTCTCTCCCATGTCTGTGAAAATTAATACAATTCATTTGTATGTGTGTTTTTTAATGGAAACTGCATTAATAAGATCTTCATGTATAATAGAAAATTACAGTCTGGAAGCATATTACTGAAGCAGTAACATCTAGCTTACTCAGAAAGATTTACCCCAAAATATTAATTTCTCTGTTATTGAAGGGGAGAAATGCATCTCCTTCAGCTGAAATAATCAAAAAATAGTCTTCAACAATAAACTTCTCATACACTCTGTCACTATCGTATGAGTAAAAGCAAGGTTTCTGAACCAATTTACTGGAGCTATCCTGCTAGAAGCAATAGAAAATATCTTTCGAGGTGTAAGGTTATGGATTAAATCATTGGCATTGCTATGCTTATCTGTTCTTCTGGAAATACTTTCTCTTATGTTATGGCTGAAATTGTTGTATGAAGGAGTTTGTGCAGAATATTTTTTCATTAAAAGGAAAATCAGATTTGAGACCTGTTCTGCTGCTTTTCTTGATGCTATGTGTTTTCTTGGGACTGGCTTTTGGACAAGCAAAGTGACATCAGTGTGAAAATGAGGCGAAGTGTGTATACCAAGGCCACTACACCACCCATATCTCTGCTGTGTTGACTGAGTTTCTGAGATCTGTAGTTCTGATTTACATCTATGTGGATAACATTGATGAAGGGTGCGGCATCTCAGAAGTACCCTGTAGTTCAGACCAGTGTCAGCAACTAACACACTTGCAGCACAATATAATAAATCAGACTCTGTATAGTGACCTTAGAAATTTGATAAGGTGACATTCATGATATTAAGGAATTTGGCTTTCTGCAAGAGAAATATGAAAAATAACCATACTTGTTTTGCAACTCTTTAGAACAAATTTCCGTGAAATGTGGCCTCAAGAGATTAATGTAGCCTAAAAGTTTTAGGGGTGCTCATTTGATGTGACCACATTAGGTTAGGCAAGTATCATAGCTGGTGTATTGAAAAGCTTCTATATTCCCATCATTTGCGTCTCTGAGGGAAATGGAGAAACACATGACACGTTTACTGGATTGTGGTTAAAGTGGTTGCCTAATTTACAAGTGAAGAAGTTATACTTGGTTTTGAAGGGCTTTCTGGATGAGTTTGACCTTACCCTCCTGTATATTTTATATGAAATAAACTAGTTGAGGAATATTCTGTATGGTTCATTAAATATATTGGTACTTTTCCTTCCTTTGTTTCACCTATTAAAGGAAGGTGTACAATTTACCTTAAATTAAAGTTTTTAGAAAAGTATATTCTTTTAAGAAAAGACATATGATTTTCTTGTTTGATGAAGGAGATGTTTAGTATCTATCAGTAGTCATCTATGTTTAGAAGTAGCTGCATATGTGTCTGAAAGCAACCTGGCAATCTTCTTGTTTGAACGATGCAAAGTTTCCTGTTCTGGCTCTGCAAAGCTGTGAGTTGAGAAACGTTTCTGTCATGTTGCCTGTTTTAAATGACAACTGTTTAAGCTATTTATAAGTTTAGAAGCTTGTTATCTGTCACCCTGGAGATGGTTAAGTGGGCACAAAATAGGGAAAACAGCTGCAAAATTATCAAATGATTTTGTACAAGATTGCAGGTGACAGCTGTGTAGTAATTTATGTGTACCTTATAGCATGCCTACAAATATATCCAAGGAATATATCTTTTCATTTATTTTAGGAGATGGAAAAAAGGCAGTACGCTTTCAAACTCTGGCCATACTAGGTTCTAAACTTGTGCTGATGATGGCTTTAAAATTATAGCTCTCCAAGAGCACAGTTCAAATGTTTGGGCTTGGGCTACAGAGTTGAAATGCTGTCTTTACTACAAAAAGGATTAAGTTACATCACTTCTAAGTGATTCTAAGTACCAGAAGTTGCTACTATGGCACTATGGGTATTGATTGCCTGTTTCTTTTGACTTGTGGTGAACAGCAAAAAAACAGTAATGAGTAGTTGTTTTCTGCCTTTGAATTCAAACATTTTCTGGTGCAGCACAGGTATGTTGTATGCCTGGATATTAGTTTATCCCACCCTATACCAGACTAAACTTTGTGTGTAAGTAACATCTAGCACAGTATTACTTTGCAAATGGATGTTCAAAGTTTACATGTGAACACGTCTTCAAAGTCCCAGATGTCACTTTCTCAGATGTGTAAGAGATGGAAACATGTCTGCTAAAAGTTACCTATATTACCATGCATCAGCCATGTCATTTTATGTATGTAAAATTATTTGGATGGGTTTGCAAAACGACTTCCCTGGAAAAGATGACTGATTATTTTATATAAATACACATTCTCTTTGCTGAGTAATAAATAAATAAATAACTAAATAAAGCAGCTTAAGCTTAACATCAATATCAAGAAAATTTGATAGTACGCTTATAATAATGATGGGAGTAGCCACAAAATATGTAAGGTATTTCAAAAACATTCAAGTTTTGCAAATATTTCTTGTGGATAAACAGCTATAGCGTCTCAGAAAGTAGTAATAAATACAAGTTCTCCATGCCCAATAACATTGTTGGAACTTGTTTTAGCTTCCCAAGAGTTTCAAAAGCTAGTAAGATTTTTCTTAGAAACCATAATTCATACACAATATAAATTATTTCTTAACATTATATTTGCAAAAGGAAGCAGTCTCTTAGGGCTTCAAATACTACTGGGAATGAAAGTAATTTCTCAGAAGTAGTGTTTGGTGTGACCAAACCTGGGGAGTTTCCTAATTTTCTGAACTACTGTATTCAAGAATTCCACAAGTATACTTTGAGTTCTTGAGCTATTTCACTTATTGAGACTGAAGGCATTAGATAGCTAGTTTTTGCAGCAAAGTTATCTACCAGTGAATTTAATTTGTCTGATTGTTCACCAGCTTTTGAAAGAGCAATTTAACATTATAAGTATTTTCTTAAGGTTAGAAACCTACCTTGTTGCCAAGGTGAGGTTAGTGTGAACTTTTCAATTTCTTAAAAGCCTGCTCTGTGTCTTTCCTTGCCCTGATTGTATCAAATCTCAATGATGATGATTTCTTCATTGGGGTGAAATGTTATAAGCTGCATATAAACACTATTACGGTGGGAGAAAGGATACCATAGGAAGCTTTCATTTAGTTTATTGTACTCCCCAAATCCATGACTTCTGTCCCCAACACATTTAGATTGTCATTTACATGCTTCCTCTCTTTTCTTGTCTCCCCAAATGTTTTTTTATTATTATTTTTATTTTTTATTTTTTATTTTATTTTCTCATTTGGTCCTGATTATCCCACCTTTGTGTGAGGAGGTGTGGTGCACACTTCACAGCTTCAGGCCCTCTTCTTGAAACTATGAAAGTCTGAATCAGGATCTACAGCCTATTTTGACTCTACTGGGTTTCTGAGAATAGTGCTGAGTGCTTCCATATTATCTTGGGCACAGTCTACTCTGATGATAGCATCTGCTTGAAAGGAATATAAATATAAATATAAATATAAATATAAATATAAATATAAATATAAATATAAATATAAATATAAATATAAATATAAATATAAATATAAATATAAATATAAATATAAATAAATATAAATACTCCTCACAGACAATGACATAGGCAAGGCAGAGACATTTAATGCCTTCTTTGCCTCTGTCTTCAATGCTGATGATGGGCTTCGGGACCCAGGGTGCCCAGAGCTGGAGGACCATGACGGTGGGAATGACAAACTCCCAACCAGCCCTGAATGTGTGTGGATTTGCTGCTTTGCCTGGATCCATACAAGTCCATGGGTCTGGATGGAATTCATCCCAGGGTGCTTAAAGAGCCGGCTGACATCATTGTAGGACCTCTCTCAAATTATTTTTCGATGATCTTGGGAATCTGGGGAAGTCCCAGTAGACTGGAAGCTGACAAATGTTGTGCCAATTTTCAAGAAGGGCAAGAAAGAAGACCCTAGCAATTACAAGCCTGTCAGTCTCACGTCAGTGCCTGATAAAATTATGGAGAAGATGATTCTTAAAGTTATTGAAGTGCACCTGGGGGACACTGCTGTCATTGGTCCCAGCCAACACGGGTTCATGAGGAGTAGGTCCTGCCTAACAAATTTGATTTCCTTTTATGACAAAATCACCCGTCTAGTCGATCAAGGGAAACCGGCTGATGTGATCTTTTTGGACTACAGCAAGGCTTTATCATGGCTTACCATAGGGTCCTACTGGACAAAATGTTCTGCGTACAACTTAACAAAAACATCATATGATGGGTGAACAATTGGCTGATGGGCAGCGCTCAAAGGGTTGTGGTAAATAGGGCCACATCTGGCTGGTGGATGGTCACTACTGGGGTCCCTCAAGGCTCCGTTTTAAGGCCACAATCTGGAAGCAGGACTAGAAGGTGTTTTGAGCAAATGCCAACAACACCAAACTTGGAGGAGTTGTGGACTCAGATGAGGGTGGAAAGGCCTTGCAGAGAGACCTGGACAGACTGGTGAGCTGGAGAGCTCACCAACTGCATGAAGTTTAACAAGAGCAAGTTCCGGATCCTGCACCTGGGATGGGACAACCCTGCCTATATGTACAGACTGGATGACAAGATGCTGGAGATGACAAGCCCCACAGAGAGGGATCTGGGGGCTGTGGTTGACATCAAGTTGAATATAAGCCAGCAGTGTGCCCAGGCAGACAGGGGGGCCAACCGTATCCTGGGGTGTATCAAGCACAGCATTGCTAGTCGCTTGAAGGAGGCAATTGTCCCTCTCTACTTTGCACTGGTGCGCCCTCACCTCGAGTACTGTGTGCAGTTCTGGGCACCACAGTACAAGAAGGTCATTAAACTGTTGGGGAGTGTCCAGAGAAGGGTGACGAAAATGGTGAAGGGCCTAGAGGGGAAGACGTGTGAGGAGCAGCTGAGGTCATTGGGCCTGTTCAGCCTAGAGAAGAGGAGGGTGACGGGGGACCTCATCGTGGTCTACAGCATCCTCGCGAGGGGGAATGGCGAGGCAGTTGACCTCTGTAAACACCAGTGATAGGACCCATGGGAATGGAGTAAAGCTGAGGCAGGGGAAGTTTAGGCTGGACATCAGGAAGAGGTTCTTCACCGGGAGGGTGGCTGCACACTGGAACAGGCTCCCCAGTGAAGTAGTCACTTCACCAAGCCCGTCTAAATTTAAAAAGTGATTGGACTGTGCACTTAGTCACATGGTCTAAACTTTTGGGTAGACCTGTGTGGTGCCAGGAGTTGGTCTTGATGATCCTTATGGGTCCCTTCCAACTCGGGATATTCTATGATTCTATGATTCATTATCTTCAAGTAAGATTGTAAGGATCTATTTCCTATGTCTTGGGACTATTAAAACAAAATTGAAATAAAAAGTGAGGAAAAGGTGAGCCAGTACTATCTAGCGGTGTTCAGCACGATGATCCCGGGCCTGTTTAAGAGTCACAGAATGGCTGAGATGGGAAGGAACGTCTGGAGGCCCTCTGGTCCAACCACCTTGCTCAAGCAGGGACACCCACAGCAGGCTGCCCAGGACCATGTCTGGAAAACTAGAGGGAAACCCTCTAGCTTTTATCCTCCAGGAAAATACCAGCATGGGGCAAAAGAGTCTTTCCATCACACACCCTAACCCTGCATTAGATCAGTTACAGGCTAGTGCCGAGTCAATCTGCAAAAAACTCAGATTATGGTAATAGGAGATACCTGCCCTCTTAAGCCTGTGGTATAACTGACAGGTGGCTTCTTTTCTCTCTGTTATGGTGACAAATAAGGACCAGTACAGAGACATGTCAGTATCTCTGTCTTCATATGGAGCACATTGTGCAGCTTTAGCAAGGTCTGCCTGAGGGTCATCAGGAAACCCTTTAAGCCTGTCCCCAGGGTGTGGAATCCCAGACCCCACTCACACTGTGTGGGTTGTGGCCCTCTTCTGTGTTCTGCTGTGCAGGATTGTGCCTAGCAAAACACCAGGGTTACAAATTACATTTGGAAGAGTCAGGAAGAACATTTAAGATGCTGTGTTTCATTCCACAATTAATTCCTGTGAGCAGTTTATTAGGAGCACTTTTTCATCTCTTTCAGTCCTTTGTGAATGTACAGAAGCTTTTTTTCTGGACCATTTTGCAGGCTGTAACTGTTGATACTATAAACAAAGTTTCCTTAAGACAGATGTCTGTGGGACTCCACAGAAAAAGCAAAAAAAATCCTAGATTCCTCAAGTACGTCTTAGCAGCTGCAGTAGTTGGCACAGACTATGAGAGCTGTGCAACATTAAATTTTATGGTTTTCTAAGCATTTCAGGTACCATTTTATACCATTCCATTGTATCAAGCTTTCCATTATTTTTGGCAGTACATCCTAAGGAATGTCTGCCTCATTCAAAAGTAGAGCTTGTGCCAGTCTCAAACTGGGGTGAAAAAAGGAAGATGGGGGTGGGGGAAGCTGTGCATGAAAGGGATATCACGTTTACAAGTCACCTAATGCTTAAGGAGATGTTCACCACATTCACAAATCACCTCATTTTTAAGGAGATCCCGACTCTTATGGCATTCTGAAATCACTTGGGAAATTCAGTGACTTTATTTGCCAGAATTAAAGGCTTTTCAGAAAACTTCATTCACATAATTGCTTTGCTTTTCTTTGCTGGCTGAAATACTTGTAGGAATCTAAGCATCACTTCTAGATGGAAAGCTGGCTTCACTCAATTTACAGAAAGAAAAAAAAATATCTTTGAATATCTCTATTACTGAAGCACCTGTTTTAGGCAAAGTTGCATAATGTTAGATTTTGGCTTAAAATGTTTTGTAGCCATCTAAACTGTGTTGGTTTGGATGATGTTTAAAGAACTTCTTTAAAGATGTTTCTTAGTTTTATGTCTAGACTTCAGCTCTGAGGTCACTAAGCAGCTGTGTTTAGTAGCTGTTGGCACACTGGTATGTCGGCAGAAGTCTGTATAAGGAAAACGGAAAGTAATGTGCTGCTCTCAGACACTGCTCCGTTGGTTAATAAGGGGTTAATTGTGAAAGGTTTGTAGCTTGTGGCTGTAATCCTGCAACAAGCTATGCAAACCCTTCTTTGGCTTAGTAACAAAATTGCCTGGGTAGGAGATGGGGAAACTGAAGCCAAGCTCCTGGTTTCTGGTCCAGCAGTTCTCCTGGGAGGAACCAGGAGCTGTGAATGCTTGCCCATACTCCAGGCTTAAGGACGACATCAGAAGGTACATTTGGGTGGGGAACAGGCAAGAGGGGGATACATAGCTCAGGCCACAGCATGGTGTCTGTTGGTACCCAGAAGGGTTCCTATCTTGCCACTCTTCCTCGTGCTAGTTGTTTGTGTACTCCAGGAACAGTCCTGTTGAAATCGTTATGACTGTTCAAATGATTATGGGTCAGCTTGTGTCAGTATGCCAGCACCTGGCTAAAAGGAAAGAGAAAAACATCAATGAGACATTTTTCATTCCAGTTATGAGTAAGGAAAAGGGTGTGCCTTGCAGTTAGACTACAGTAAGGGCCAGTAAAGTAAATAAGGGTAATGCTGATTATTGCCTGGTGAGGGCTGGCTCCTAATCACCTGCAATGGGCTGGGAAGACCCTAAATAAAAGACAGGTGGAACAAACTCTGTTGTTTCTTATAAAAGCTCCCCGTACTTTATAGGTGTTATGATGATATGGGGGTGGAAATGCATTATAAACTGTTGTCTTTTAAAGATCTTGAGCATCCACTTGATATGCACAAAGAAAAATTAGCAACAATTTGAAAGAAACAACAGGGATTTGTCACAAAAGATTTACCTGTATTTTTTCTATGCACAATGGTTATTCACTTCATTAATTGGATTTTAGGATCTGAAATAAAGACCTTCATCAGCTCTTCTGTTTTAATTTAATCTTTGAAATACTGATTTAATTTTAAAATTTTAAATATTCAGAATAATTTATTTTTCATTCTGAATAGTAAGGAACTGTGGATTTTGACACATTCACATGTTTTGAGTGATCAGTCCTTTCAGAGTATACATTATCCCAGAAGAAATAAAGTATTTTCATACAAAACTTTTGCCCTCAAAACATAATATTTATGGAAAATATTTCTTTATTCTTTATTCTATAATTGATGAAAAAAATATTTGAAGATATTTCATTATTATTGCAAGATTTGAGAGTATCTTTTAAAATGGTAATAATCTGAATGCAAATACATTGATTTAGAAATTCTCCTCTATTATCCTATAAATGAAGAATGTATTTCCCTTATTTTGTGTCTCTATTTTCCTTTTTATTAAGAGTTCTGTATATAGATGTGAAATTATATCTCCCACTTGTGATGGCCAATAACTTTCGTAATTTCAGCTTTCCTCTTTATGAGTATAGAGGAATGAAAATAGTGTAGAAATATAATTCCACCATATCTAGTTAAAATAAATTGGTACTTTAACCTCTATCAAATAATTTGAAGATATATTAAATAAAAATAGGGGTATAATTTGTAATTATTAGCAACACTTTCTGAAGGACAAAAAATGAGAATATGCTTTTTAACAACTTTGCCACTGTTAGCTCGGAACTGGAATTTCTAGAAGTCTTACTACTGTACTGACACATTTCTTGTGCTTCATTATAGTACTATTGGTAAAATACATCAAACTAATATTGAGTGTATAGAAGAGAATTTTCTTGATGCAAGAGTTTGTATCTTGTCACCATTCAATAGCCACCTGTTTGAATGATGGTTAAAGACATAAAACTACTTTTGTTATCATGAATGATGTCCACATGCATGATGGTATCTGCTTTATAAAGAATAGTTACATCAAAGCTTTTGGCAAAAGTACCAAGAGATAGCATGACACACACCTGAGGCTACACAATTTATAATGTTCCATAACGTGTTATGGTGCATAGCAACAGTAGATGTTGAAGGGAAGTGCCTCCTTACAAGTTCAGACTAGCTGGCTGAAGAGCTGCGCGTATACAGGTTTCTGTGTTGGAAACTGGTAAGTGAATTACTGTTTTTTTTTCTACCTATGTGTAAAAGCAAAGTTTTAAGGAATAAACTCCTTGAAAACTGGAATTTTGAATCCAATTATTTTATATCTGTGAGTTAAAATTTTGTTCATTAATAACGTGTCCCTAATTTACTTTAGTTTGCAATTTATTTTTATTATTATAATTATTATTATATGTCAATAGGTATAGAATCAAATTTTGGTAGTATTAGTTAAACACAGTCACTTTTCAGATTTATTAGCCAAAGATACTTGAGCTTCACTTGTGGCTCTCTATATTAGAGAATCTTTCGATGTTGTGGAACTCGAGGCTCGGAATGACAAGGTAGAGTCCCTTTGGGTTAGGATCAGCAGGAAGGCCAACAAGGCTAGCATCCTGGTGGGGGTCTGTTATAGACCGCCAAACCAGGATGAGGAGACAGATGAGGAGTTCTACAGGCAGCTGACAGAAGTTGCGAAATCTTCAGCGCTTGTTCTCGTGGGGGACTTAAACTTCCCTGACATATCCTGGAAGCACAACACAACCCAGAGAAAGCAGTCTAGGAGGTTTCTGGAGAGCGTGGAAGATAGCTTCCTGACACAGCTGGTTAGTGAGCCTACCAGGGGTGGCGCCCTGCTAGACCTTCTCTTCACAAGCAGAGAAGGACTGGTGCAGGATGTGATTGTCGGGAGCTGTCTTGGGCAGAGTGACCACAAAATGGTGGAGTTCTCTATTCTTGGCAAGGCCAGGAACGGGACCAGTAAAACCGCTGTATTGGACTTCTGGAGGGCTGACTTTGAGCTGTTCAGGACACTGGCTGTTAGAGTCCCCTGGGAGGTGGTTCTGAGGGGCTGAGGAGTCCAGGAGAGCTGGGCGCTCTTCAAGAGGGAAATTTCAATGGCGCTGGAACGGTCTGTTCCCACTTGCCCAAAGACGAGCTGGCGGGGAAGAAGACCAGCCTGGCTCAACAGAGAATTGTGGCTTCAGCTTAGGAGAAAAAAGAGGGTTTATAATCTTTGGAAAAGTGGGCAGGCCACTAGGGAGGACTTTAAGGATGTTGCGAGGCTGTGCAGGGACAAAATTAGGAA